>NW_026087270.1:16194999-16519853 GCF_022539395.1 Myiozetetes cayanensis | reverse complement strand
GAGGGCCAGGCGGGACGCGAAGAGCTGGAGCTACACCAGAGCCAGGGAGCCTTGCTAACACACGTGCAGGACCGAGGGATTCCAGTCAGCTTCCATGTGGAGAGGGGAAGGTTCTGGGACTGGCTGCAAGCAGGCTGGAAGTTCACCCCCCTGAGGGGTCCCACACCTCAGCTGTCTGGAGTGTCCCATTGTTCCTCCCGCGTTCTTCCCGAAGAGGCTGCTGGTGCTTTGGGGCTGCAGAAAGGAACAGTCCCTCCAGAGGAGCCCCATGGACAAGAGGATGGCCTGAGGAGCCACCTCAGGGATGCAAGTCCCAAGCACAGACTCCTCTCTCACCTCTTCAGGCTCCTCAGACTTTACCTCCCCTCAGTGCTGGTGCTGCAGTTGGTTGTGTGGGTCACAGGCAGTGAGCAGCTACGTTGAGAAATTAAACATCAGCTATTTAAGTGGATGGCTGGAAGCTACCTCTCTGTAAGAGCCTGGCCTGGCTCTCTCTTGGGCAGTTTGCAGAGCAGGAAGGGCAGGACAGCTGCTACCACCGCGGTGGCAGGAAGATGTGCAAAACTAAAGACACTCAAATACAGGATCTGACCGAAACCCAAAGCTGGGGCTTGCAAAATACAACGCAAATCCATCAGGGCATTTTTACCTCCAACTGAACTTGCACAGGGTCCAAGCCTGGTACCAGCTGATGTTCCTGAAGAACCCGACAGCAGACCTTCCATTACAAAGCAAGGAAGAAAATTTTGCAGAAAAACAGTGCAGAGAAAGCATCGCACTGGGAAAAGACCTGCCACAGGATCAGGGATTGGGAGCGTGGGTGTGGACACTAGAGGCAAAAATTCAAATATACAGAAAACCCGATCCTGAGAGAAGAAGCTCACTATTTTGACAACACCTACGTAACCTGTCGCAGCAAAGTGCTACTGGATTGTTACTGCTTGGTCGCCTTTCAGACAGTTGCAGGCTCAAGTGCAATGGTTGGAGAATACAGCTATTTGCAAATATGAGCAGGCTCTGATGTCCCTGGAGTACCTTACAGGCACCAGCTGGAGCAGTCCTATCCTTTCAGACATCTCTTCAGTCAGGCAAAAACAAAAATTAAAAAAGAAACCATACTGGCACCTCTTCTTTAGCCCTGTAGAAACAGCACAGCTGCTGGACAAGGAGCTGGAGCCCCCGGGGTTGCGCATCAGCAGACTGCTGAAAGCAGAACCAGCATTCCTGCTGAAACACAACCAGGGAAAGACTCAGCTCCTGAGTCCCACTAGGAGGCACAGCTGGCTAAAAAAAGTGCTTTTTCTTGTAAAACGTACTAGCTTGGTCTGAAATCACTGGCAGAAATAGACACTTGGATGCCATTCCCCCCACCCCCCCCCACCCCGATGCCTTTCAGAAACACAACTACCTCAACCCGAACCACTAACATGGAGAAATCTAACTAACAACCTCTGGGCTTGTGAACTGACCACGGTGTTAGGGCTCCTTGTAGCAGCTGGTGCAAAGTGCCTCTGGGAGTGCAGGAAAAACCAAGGCATGCAGATCGGAGGAAGCTCAGAGAGGCACGTGGGCAAACTCTACAGGTGAACTGGGAACACTCAAAACAACGGAGCCTTTGAGGAGAGGCCCAGGATCCAGTGGAGAGAGGCAGGGGGGCAAGCTGCACGTGCATCTTGCACGAGCACCAGAGGAAGAAGCAAGTTATGGGGAGGCTCCCAGCCTGCAAGTCCACATCTCTTGGTTCTGAGTCCGTATGAGAGCATCTCTGAATTACTCAGCCATCGAGCTCTAGCACAAAAGGAATCCAAAAATAGACACTTTCCAAAGAGTTACAAAACAGTCTGTGTTTGCAGGGCTCACAGCTGCACTGAGAAGTCAGAGGTTGAGGACAGGCACGTCAAAGAGGTCGCAGACGCCTTCGCTCTCATCCAGGTTGTAGATGTAGTCGTGATCTCCAGGTGGAGGGGAGAGGCGGAGCAAGGGAGCAAACACTGGGGAAAGAGAAGCCCAGGGTTGGTGACAAAACTCAGCACTGCCACCCCGAGCCAAGAGCTGCCAAAGGGCACTGAGCTGTGCAGCCACCTCACAGTAAAGCGTCTGTGAGGTTGCTCCAATCAGCCTTGCAGTACCAAAGAGACTCCTGGCTCTCACACCTCTCTCAGGGACTGTCAGGACTGCGAGAACACAGTCTGTGTCCAGAGCCCAGAAAAGATGAGGGCAAGTCTGCAGTCTCAGGGCTGCCAGCTGGGTAAAGTCACACACCATGACGGGAGACTCCAAGACTCACCTTCAGATGACATCAGCTCTTCCAGCAGCTCAGAGTTCATACATTCTGGGGAAGAGACAAACATGGTAGCAAAACACTCTGCTCTCCTGGTCTGCTCCAGGGTAGTTCCCCACCTTCCCAGGGTTCTCCCCACCCTTCTTATCCCTTCTCTGGCTAAGGCACAGTGTGTACAGAAGGCAGTGGTGAAAGGAAGCTTGGGCTTAAAATAAGAGGTAAAACCACACAGTAGAAGTAATTCCAACACAAAACACTCTGGGAGAGCTCCAGCTCTTGCAGCTTAAACTGCACAGCCTTAAAGCAGCTGGCAGTGCCAGGGCAACATTAGTGGGATCACACAGGGATGAGAGGCTGCATGGAGTATGCTGCAAGGACTGTCTCTCTCAGCTCTGTCGTGTTGCCTTTTTCCAGTCCTGAGTTTTGCCTCTATAGCTGTCGACTCTGTTTTGTCCTTCCCTCCTGGATCTTCACCTTCCCACTCCAAACTGGGAAGAATACCCCATAAAGCCACATAGGATACCACAGACATCAAATATCTCCTTTTTAATGCAGTCCACACAGTCACACAGTATGGTCTTCTACATAGCTGGGGCTTTGCAGCAGTTTATGTCTCACACTCTGAACTCAAACTTACTCTTCAGATGCACTCAGACATCATCAAGACTTCATCCACTATCTGCAGCAGCAGGTGCTGGGCAAGGAGGAAGGATGTTCTCCGGGCTGACTGCGGAGCCCAGGGCTCACAGCACACAGATTGGAGGCTCACACGTGGGTGTGTTTGGGCTCGTGGGGTTTTTACACAAAGGCAGCACCTTCACAAAGTATCTGCTAGAGCACCAAACTAGGGACAGCTGTACACCTCCTGTGACCACCACCAAAGTGCCTGTGTGCACTCAGCTCTGCCAAGCTGTGGGGGTACAAAATATTCCACCAGCACTGAAGGGAAATAAATGTGCTGATAAAAAAAGGAGTTTCCCGGTTTAGCCTTATGTTAGACCAAATTCCTTTACCTCTCCTGCCCGTAGCCCAGAGTCTCTCCTACCATTAGGCAGCAACCCCTAGACATTCCTTGGGCAGAGTGAGAACTCCAAACACATGTAACATCATCTCCCTCTCCATACTGCTCCAAAATTACCAGCCCCACCAACACCACTGAGGGGTATTTCAAAGAAAGAACACTACCTCCCTAGAATATTTGCTTGGATTAGCCTCAGGCAGGCAGGCTACAGCTGAAACGAGACTTAACAGGGATTTTTCCTTTCCATAGTGCTGACAAGCTGAAGGAGGAGCTTGGGAAGGCTGAGCACAGAGTAGTGTCAGCATGGGGACAAGAGAGCCTAAGCAAGCTCTAACAGAGGTTGCTGGAAACATGCAGACAGAAAAATACACCCAGAAACCAGTAATTTTAAGACTGCCTAACTACAAGTAGAGGGCCAGCAGCCAGCAGTGACCACAAGCACCTTACAAAACCACATCCACAAAATAATCCAAAAGGGAGTGAGTCAAACAAACTGTCCCACTTCTGTGGGTAGACGGGCACACAGCAAAGCCGTGGTCAGGGAATGAACGTACCTCTCATTGGATCAAACATCTCTGACAGCTCTTTGGGAAGTTCCAGTACTGCAAACACAACAAACCAGATGGTTTGGATCATTACATGAAGAGTCTGAAATGCTTTACAGCAGAATCATCCACAAACCTACTGTAAACTCCTCACACACCCAAATCATCCTACGCCATCCAGAAATTCTGCTCCCACACTCCCTGTCAGATATTTCTGCTGCTATGATAAGCAATAAAACACTTAAGCTCTACTACTCTAAGATAAATTTGTAGGAGCCCAGGGACACGAACATGTTATCACAGCCAGCAGCTCTGCAGTAACTGCCTGCCTGTAAACCTCACACGGTGTCAGCTTCCACACGCTGCCTCGATTTACCTCGTGTAAGAGGATGCTTTTATCTCCCTGGGCCAGCCTGCCATTTCCTGGCATAAAGCTCCAATGTTCCTTTTTTTTAAGGCCCATTTCACCTCACCAAGCACATCAGGGACCTCCCCAAGTACACACTGCAAGATCACTAAGAACAAAGGATCTGAGGGTAGATGAAGCATTCCTGAGTAAAGGAGGAAAACAGAGACAAGAGCTATCCTAACACAGGAAAACTCTCCATGAGTTACAAAGGTGCTCTCAGTGATGGCTGGAAATTCTATAGCTTCATGTGGTCTCCAAAATAGAACCTTACACTACAGAAAGGACTGAAAGGGAATAACCCTACATGTACCAGCAGAGATGTGTCATGCGGGTGTCCCTCACAGATTTTCTAGTACTGATGTCAAAAAAAGCAGCAGGACCCTAGACAAGTCACCTTCTCACCAGGTCCCCTGGCACCCTCACAGGGAAATGCCTACTCATCCTTGGCAGAGCCTGGCTGACAGCCACAGCAGAACAGAGTTCAGCTCCTTCCTCCAGGCCCAGCAGCTTTTCCCTCGCTCTGTGATTTCCCTCTCTGCGTGATTTTGGAGCAACACGTGAAACCGGGGGAGCATACTCACCTCCCGTGGGGTCGGGCTTGATGGGCTCAAAGGAGGTAGAGGTGCTGGGCAGGACGGAGCTGCTGTCCAGGGAGGCAGAGGACTGGAGCAGCTGTGCGTCCAGCCCGGCCGGTTGGCTGTCGGCGTCGCCGCCGCTCTTGGGCTCTGCCGCAGGGACATCGCACTCTGGAAAGAGCCACACGCAGGGACGTCACCTCCTCATCTCCCACCGGCCCCAAAGTGGCTGCAGCAAAGGCTCAGCCCTCGCTGGCAATGCTGCCCAAGCACAGGGAGAAAGGTCCTTGCATCGCTCCAGGCCCTGCTGCACCTCTGCTGGAGAGCAGTCCTGGGGGTGCCAGGAACACAAGCCACGAACGAGCTCTCACGGCAGTGAAAACAAGCCAGGTAGCAATGAACAGCTCCACCAGGAGAAGCATGGCCAGCACAGCAAGGGAAGTTAGTGTCCCCCTGCTTGGGGCTGAGGCTGCACTTGGAATACTGTGTCCAGCTCTGGCCATCGCCCAGGTCATGAAAGCTGTGGGAGATTCAGCTGAGGGCTACCAAGCTAGAAATGGGTCTAGGGCACGTGGAAGAGTGGAGGGAGCTGGGCTTGATCAGCCAGGCAGACAGGTGACCTACCAGCAGCTTGAAGCTACCTGAATGGCAGTTACCAAATTTAAGAGCTCAGAGGTGTCAAACGACTGTAACATTGCACAACAGGCACAATATGAGCTCAAAGGATCCAAACTTCAGGATAAAGAAATTCACTGAGAGGGTGCTGTACCCCTGAAAGGGCTCACCAGGGAAGCTGGGAATCTCCACCGCTGGGGGCTTTCAAAATTTAGTGGGCAAAGCCACAACCAACCTAATCCAGTATTTCTGACAACCTTTAAATAAACTGAAAGCTTTGAACCTGAGACTCAAAATGACCCTTTTGCAAGCTTTTGCTCATCAATGAACCTGCATGATCTCCCTTACACGTGCCCCTACAGGCTGGCACTACCCCCTCTAAAGGCTGATTTCCCTCAACACAAGCAGTCCCACTAACCAAGGCAAAAGGATGTGCCTCCTGTAGCTCCCTCTCACCTGTGCCTGCGTTTTTCTCTGTGGGAGGGCCGTGGTCCTGAGTGCTGGTGGGTGTTGGTGTGGAGGGCTGGGTGCTGCTGGGAACAGAGGCCTCCTGGAAGTGGGTGAGCGGCGGGATTGGCGTCTTGGAGGGTGCAGCTGCCTGGCACTGAATGAGGTCTTCGGGGGGAGGGACAGGGAGGACGACAGGAGGAGAGCTCCAAGTATCTTTGTTGACCAAGAGAACATCGATGGGGCCACTCGTGCTCTTGAGGTGGATCTGGTATTTCTTCTGCCCGTTTAGGCCCTGGGAAAAGTCAAAAGCAAGCAACACGGACACACATTAAGAGCCCTTTTTGAACAGAACATCAGCTTCCCACAGACAGGATGTACACACAAGGTGTACACACCCCCTGCCCGTGTATTTGTCACTCACCTCAGGGATGGGCACCTCCAAATGTGTGCCAGATTGGGCTCTAATCACAAGGAGGGTGTCTCCTGTGAAAACAGACCAGTCAGTGGGCACAAGCTGGTGGGATGATAATTAAGCACTGAGGAATTTAAATTAAGCACTCCCCAAACCCCCTGTCTCCTGGCAATCCTCCAGGACTGCAATCCTCCAGGAAGACATCTGCACCCCAAGCACATCATACAGCTCCCAGTGTGCCGACAGCCTAGGGCACAAAGAACCTGCAAAGTTTCTCCCAGTGCAACCCCAAAGTTTTTCAGCAGTGTCCTCATCGAGACTATTTCTTTCCCTTGTAAGGGCTGGCTTAAATTCACTCTTAAGAATATATGAATGCTAAGAGAAGTATCCTTCATTCTGCTGTCACAAGCTTTTCTATGTGAATTATAAACAAAAGAGCTGGACTGCCAGTGGAGAGACGGGGTCAAACCAGGCTCAAGAGCCAGGCTGCCAACCTCAGGCTGGTGCACCAACATCTGCAACCAACACTCCCCAGTCTCTACTGGCAAGAGCTGCCTGGTGTTAGCTGTGCTGGACCCACCACAGAGCCCAGCATGTGTGGGGCTGGAAGCCAGGCTGACAGCATCCTTCCTTTCCAAGTCCTGCAGCTCCTTAAGACCTGTGCCCTGATAACACAAGTCACAGGTGAGCAGCTCCCAGCCCATATCTGGGTTTAGAGAAATGTGAACAGAGAAATACCAGCTCTGTGAACATCTGACATATTCAGATCAAGCAGCTTGCAGCTTTCACTCTGAATGTTTAAGCTTTGGGGTGGTTAATATTCACAGTTCACCAGTATTCTGCATTAAGCTTCACTTGATAATTAACACAGAAGATCCCCAGAGCTATGAGAGAGAGGGGAGAGCAGAAAAGCACATCCTTTCATTTCAGGCAGGCAATCAAAGGTCAGATCAACAAAAGGCAAAGGGATTAAAAATAACATAGGATTTGTCAATCAGATGGGACTTGTTTAACAAGTCTACACTTAAGAAAAATGTAAGAGGCATTAAAAATGGATAGTAAAGCTCAGAGTCACGAGTTTGAGCTTTAAAACCTGTTAGTCTCAAAGACAAGTGCTGGGTTTCTATCTCCCTTGGCATCTACATCCCAAATAACTTTACAAAACAGATCACAGTGCATTTCCACTTCCTTTTTGAATCTGCAATTGCAAAATGCATCACAGCAACAGATGGGAAAATTATGTTTCCCAGTCACTGAAAACTAACATATTCTTACTTCTCTTTTTTCTTTTTTTGATTAATCCAAGGAATGGATTATCATTTGACAAGAGTCCAAGCATGGAAATCTTGGAGAAAGCAAGATCAATAGCAGTTGATTAGAAAAACCAGGAGCTGAAATTCAGCCTGCACCACAGTTCAAGGACACAAGAGGTCCAACAAAGAATCTCTGTAAGACTCAGATGTTCAGGAGAGGAAAAAGAATCATGTAAGGCATATTCATACAGGAAAACTGGACAGACAATGGAAAAACACGGACTAGCCCTCTGTTCTAGAGGGAATTCAGACCTGCCCTCAGTAAGATCCAATCTCTGCACATTTTGGTGAGGTCTGACCTCAGACACAAACTGGTTTACAAAAACCAGGTGCAATAAAATGCAAAACACTCAACCAGCCAAGCAATGAGCTGTCTGCTGGGCCTCCAGTAAACCCTTCCAGGCTGTTACCAGCCATGTGGCCCCAAGCACTGTCAAACTGAAAACACAATCCCTGCCCCCCAAAGGTGCAATCTTCAACCAGAAGCAGCAGCACAGCCGAGGGGGGTGGGTGATGCAGTTGTTACACCAGCAGGAACCTGAGCAGCGTGAAAGCCAGCAAACAAGGAAAGCACAAAGGCAACGATGACAAACAGAAGAGCTGATGAAGTGCAGGGTGGGAAGAGGGCTTGGAGGAGACAGGAGAGTCAGACACGTGGCTGGGGGCGCTCAGGATAAACAGCTTCAATCTCTGCAGGTCAGGAGAGGTCAGGTGTCCACCGAAGCAGAAAGGAGCTGTGACTCTGCACCACCACAGCTGGGAAGAACAGCTGGTGTAGTGCAAGGCTGCCCCACGGCACGATGGCCACCAGGGTTATTTTGGCCTTACATCCCTGTCACTGAAATTGGCAGTAGGAAGAGCAAAGACTCCAGAGAGTTTTCTTCACTCTTGCCCCAAAGAGACAGAATGCAAGGCTTTTGATATGGGGCCCCAGCCCAACTTTAGGAAAGCAGCACACAGGGGAGTGAGGGCAGGGCAAGTGGGGTATTCCCTTCTGTCCTGCTCTTCTCTATCTCCCTCTTGCACTCTTGTTGGTAGGGAAGATGATGCAGCTGAGGGAACCACCTGTGATCCTACTTCCCTGCTTACAGCCCAGTTTCTACCATGCAATAAAATGTTTTCTGTTACAAGAACATTGCCCACCCAAGCCCTCAAAGTAAAGGGTTGCCAACATAACACACATACACCCACACAGTGACACCCAGCAAAAAGACTTCCTTAGGAGCAAGAGCTATATTCCTTTGGACACAAGTAAAAAATACTGCCTGCCTCCTCTGAGGGTGACAAGAAAGCTACAGTTCAGTGGCACACAACCCCAGGATGGCATCAGAGCTCACACTACATTTAACTTGATGCTGCTGGGCAGCCCGTGGTCTGCTGCCCCCTCTTCCCTGCAGAAAGGAGAGCAGCTGGCAGAGACTGACAGGACTGCAGAGTCCACATCTTGATCGTGGAGCACCAGTTCCTCACCTGTGAAGCACTTGCAGATGTCTTCGTGTGTCACATATGCTAATGTTTCCAAGGTTAAGGAGAAGGGCTGCAGCTTCCTGCACAGGCAGAGAGCTCAAAGGACACCTGGCCTTTCCTTCCCAAGCACGAGGAATGCCACTCCCAGAGGGTCTCCATGCCACACTGACGTGGTCTGCAAGCTACATGCTATCCTGAGATAGCTGAGCCACAAGAGCAGCTCTGCTCTCAAGAAAGTGCCACCTGTGACTCAGAAAGAAGCACTTTTCTCACCGTGGTAAACATGACAGTGTTTTTTGCTTCCACAAGACAGAGGAGAAGCTGTGCACTGCAGAGAAAGCAGGTTCCCAGGCTGGACAGTTAGCCAAATTCCAAAGCCAGGCACTGCCTTTCAACTCTTGCAGTGCAGCTTCTCCAGCAGCAACAGCTCCCCACCAACCCAACCCTCAGGTCTCCGCTTTCCAGCCCGGCAAGCGAACGTGAGTTCACACAAAGGATATCGACTGTTCTGCATGTCTTCTGTAACGTTTTTGATGCTCTGCTGAACCCACATCTTCTGCTGCTCCAGCTCCTGCTCCCGCTGCTCCAGGTCCTCTATGTCTGCCTTCAGCTCGATCAGTTTGTGAGCTATTTCCCGGGTGTTGCAGCCAGGACCCACCCCTCTGGGCAAAGTGAAAAGGAGCGAGATGCATCAGCCTCTGGAGGCAACCAAAACACCCCCAAACTCTCAGAGATGTTTCCAGCCTCTTACTGTCACCCCTCACAATATCAAGGACAGATTGCCTGGAATGCCTCATCTGTGCCTGCTCTAGATCCTCCCCTTCCATGAACATCAATGTTTCTACAATGCATTTTTCTACTTCCCACAGACCAGCAGGGTTCTTCCCCATCTCCAGTGCTCATGACAGGCATCTTTTCCAGCCCAAGGTACTGTAAATATTTAGTTAGCACCAAAATAACAGCTCTGCTGCAGGAGACATGCCGTACATATTTCAGCTCCCCTCACTGCTGCCGTCAGCACAGCCCAGCTGGGGGAAGCACAGGCACGGACCACTGAGGAACCTCCCTCTGCACAGGGCATTTTAACCCCACTGTCACTCAGCCCTGCACTGGAAGGGACCTGTGAACGATTTAGACCATCTCTGCCACTCACTTCCACTGGATACTGTTCTTGGATTTCTTCTCGATCAGCCCGATGCCTTCCAGCACATTTGTGATATCGTAGATCCGTCGCTTCTGTCGCACAGCCAAGGTATCCGCAGCCTGCAAAAAAGGTTAAGACACTCAACTCCACACTCTCAGTCATGCTGAGCTCCTTCCTGCCTGTCAGACCAACTCCTGGCCAAGTACTTCGCTCCCCATCTCATACCTCTGCTGTTCCAGCGCTTCAAGTTACAGAGATGTAACTTGTCACAATGTCATGGGATCATGGGAAGAAGTCACTCATCCTTCGCTCCTTTTCTTACCCTGCAACCTCCCAACTAAACACAAACCAAGTTCCAGCCATACTACTCACACTGGATCCAAAAAAATCACCGTTCCACAGCTGCAAAGCAGTGCTAGAAAACACCAGTTCAGCAGCCTGAAAATTCAGTGCTCCTTCAGGGTAAAAGAGATGGGGATGGGAAGGAGAATGCTGAGGGCTGTCTGCGTGACTGACAACGGTTCTGTGAAGTCAATATTCAAAAGGCCTTTTCTAAATCAGATCTGACGTTGCATGATAAAGAACACTTTTTTCAAGAGGCACATGAAAAGGTACAATTTTTCCACTGTTTAAAAGACAGGATGCCAGGTGGAGAGCAAGCATGAGCAGCCCTGGGGTTTCCCCGCCTTGCTCACACAACTCTCCTCCCCTCAGGTTTTGGGACACGAAGAACTGCACCGTTTCCCCTACTACACAGTAACCTGGCACCAGCAGGAGTTAATGTGTGCACAGCCAGGACCAGCAAAGTCAGTGGCAGCAGCCAGAGCGGGTCAGCACAGGAACCACATCCCTCCTCACTCACCAGTAACGAGCTGGGACTTTGCAGACTCCACACTGCACAACTGAGCAAATCACTCTGACCAACATGAGCCCACCTAATGGACATCTGAAGCAGGAAAATATTGCCAAATATTTTGAGAGACAACAATTTAGCCCCTGCATCATCAGGGCTTTCTGGCACTTTGCTGCCTGTGGAGGGTCAGAGCACTTGCACACGTGCCCAAGTGAGAGGTATTTGCATAAACCATAGCAAAGGAACTTCACCTATAGAAAAGGCCAGGGATTAGTTACTTCCTCTAGGTGAAGATCTTAAAAGATGAAGAAGCAAGATGCATTCACAGAGCACTTCTCCCCAGGCTAAAGGCATCGGGGACAACCCTCGGCAGGTGAATGTGACCACGCTCCCCCTCCTGGTGTTTGCCGGGAGGTCTAAGCGCTGCAGGGAGGAACAGTTTCCGTAGGTCTCGGAGGTTTTAAAGGGCTGGATCATTATAGTGCCTCTGATCAAGCAGCACCTTGCTGAGGGGCAAGAGGGCAGAAGGGAACGAGGCAGTCAAACCTCAGTCAAATGAAGCACACAAACAATTGCAACGCGAGGCAAGGTTCCGGGGAAGGCAGAGCGGCTGGGACAGCCCGATGGGGTGGGCAGAAGGGCTGGGATGGAAGAGCAAGGAGAGGCGTGAGGGCTGCACGGCTGGCAGCTCTGCTGCACCCCCGGGGACCCCTTCCCTGCCCCTGGAACCACAGGACTGGAAAAATCCTCCAAGACCACCGAGCCCAACCATTAACCCGGCACCACCAATCTCACCGCTAAACCTCGTGCCTAAGCGCCGCATCCACGCGGGTTTTGAACGCCTCCCGGCGCGGTGACCCCACCGCTGCCCTGGGCAGCCGCTTCCAGCGCCCGGCCGCCCTTCCCGTGAAGATTTTTTTTTTTTCCCCCGGTCTCCAATCTCAATCACCTGCTGCACCGGGGCGCTGCCGTGCCCGCGGGTTCCCCCTTTCCAAGCCCGCCCCGGTCCCGCCGGGGTCCCGCTCCCCCCGGCAGCAGCAGCAGCAGCAGCAGCAGCAGCAGCTCCCCCCGGACCCACCCCCGGGGGCGGCGGAGCCCTCGCCCCCCGCCGGCAGCCCCCGCACCAGCTTGAGGTCGAGCACGCCGTCCTTGGCCTCCTGCAGCAGCGACACGAACTTGGTGGTGAGCAGCCCCAGGCTCTTCTCGTGCCGGCTGGGCGCTCCCGCAGCGCCGCCGCCACCGCCGGCGGGCTGAGCCCCGCACTCCGCCATCTGCCCGCCGCCGGCTCCGCGGCCGCGCATCCGCTTCCGGGCCGCGGGGCTCCCCGGGAACCTCCGGGGCGGGGACGGGGCGGGACGGGACGGGGGAACTCCCCGACACCTCCTCCGTGGGGTGAGGGAGGGGGGAGTGCCGGTCCGGGCATCCTCCAGGCGCGGGGAGCGCGCTGTGCCCTCGCCGTGCTGTGGTACCAAAGCCAAACCTCCCGCCCTGTGCCCGGTGACAGGGGCGGTTTGTGTGCTCCAATACACACACAGAGGAATCCTCCACACTGGGAATCCTCCAGCCTGTGCCTCGTGGAAGGCGGTTTGTGGCAGGGGGGATATCCCCGGCTCCATCCCCAGCCGTGGAGGGTCCATCCCCGCTCCCACGCCCTCTCGCCCTCGGGTGAGGCTGGCACAGGGGATCCCTTCCCAGCTGGTCCAGCCTTCGGGGGGCTCCCACCAGGGACGGGCTGAGGTCTGACAGGGGCACCCGGGCATCCCGCTGCCCTCCCCGAGCCGGCGCCGGGAGCACCGAGAGGGGCTGTGTGTCCGGGGGAACAGGGATGCAGGGGAGGGCACGCAGGCTGTGACTTCCAGGGCCGGAGGAAACAGCCTCAAGTTGAGGCTCCCCTCAGGAGGGGGTTAGATTGGATATTGGGAAAAATATCCTTCGCGCAAAGGGTGGTCAGGCACTGAACAGGCTGCCCGGGGAGTCACCGTGCCTGGAGGGGCTCGAAAGGCGTGAGGATGTGTCACTTGGGAACACGGTTTAGTGGTGGGTTTGTCAGTGCTGGCTTAGCGGTCGGACTCGACGATCTTGGGGCGCTTTTCCAACCTAAACGATCCTATGGTCGGCACTCCCGAGACCTGCGGCTGTCGCGGTGCCTTCCCGTGTCCCCCCTCCCCTCCCCTCCGCCCCCCGTTCCTGACGTCCTGAGCGCGGCTGCGGGAACACAATGGGGCCCTGAGGAGCGCGGCTGCTCCGGCTGAGGAAACGGCTGCCGGCTTCCTCCGCAGCCCTGCCCTGGCCCCCGCAGCTCCATCCACGCAGCCCGGACACCATGGGCATGTCTGCGGAGGACGGGCGCGCCGCCAGCCCCAGAGGTAACGGGGGTGGTGCGCCCCGGGGAGCGGGCGAGCTGGGCAGGGGAGGGATGCTACTGCTTGCTGCACGTTCTGGGGGCTCCCCTGCCCTCTGCCTCACCAGCCCCTGGACCTTTTCCCTGTGCCGGGGGCTGGTGCCTCGTGTTGTTGGGTGGGGTGGAAGCCTGGCTGTGCTTCCCGATGGTGATATCTGTGCCGGGGGCAGCGCTGCTCCCTGCGCATCTTATCCCCGAAGCTGCTGTCCTCCTCCGGAGCCCCCCCGGACTCGAGGCTGCCAGTGGCTTCCCAGCAGAGCAGGAGCCTGGCTTGGCACGGGGTGACATCGCTTCAGGGCTGCAGGGAGTGGCTGGGGATGGGGTGGGGGAGCGATTAAACTGTGTCCCCCCCATCCCACTGTGGACAGGGACTGGTGTGTGATAACTGCGCTGGTTCTCAGCCCTCCACTTTGGCCAGGAGGCCTTTGACATGGCTTTGGACCCTGTGCCAAGGGGAACACTGGGTCCCCCACAGTGTGGGAGCTTTTGGAAGCTCAGGAGCCTCCCATCCTCACCTTTGCCTGGCTCTCCTTGCTGCGAGAGCTGCCACCTCTCCATCCCTCCTGCTGACTCACTGCCAGAGTCTCAGCCCTGCTGGGGACTTCCCAGCTGGCATCAGAACCCCTCAGCGAACCCACCACTGTGTTTGGGGGAGCAATGGGGATGTGTGCTCGGCCTGGGGACAGCGTGAGCTGGCAGGCTGAGTCACAGTTCCCCAGGGCAGCCTTCTCACTGCCACAGCCACTGTGACAATACCAATCTGTAGCTGTGGCACCTTGTGGGGCCCTTGTGGAAGAACCCACTTGGTGCCATCCTGTCCAGCTTCCCACACTGGGATGTGCTTGGAAGTCTGCTGGCAGCCAGCTTCCTGCCTCCGGCCTCAGGGGCTCTTCCTGCCCCACTTCGCTGTGCTCATTGACCCCTGGCTTCATCCCCAGACGAGGAGTGGCCGGAAGCAGAGAAGGCTGAGAAGCTGGCCAGAGGAGCTGCTCTGAAATGGGCTTCAGGGGTGTTTTACCGCCCCGAGAAACTGGAAGGGCTTGGGCATTACCGGAGCCGAGAGACACAGAGGAACAGCTCCATCCAGTCCCGGCTGAAGGTGGGTGTTTGCCACGGGGACACCCGCAGCCTCACTGCCTCTCCAGGCAGGGATCCCAGCCAGGGTGCCCTCTTGTGTGTTGAATCATCTTTCTGTCCACTTTTGGCAAAATCTTTTCCCTTGGCTGGCGGTTGAGGGGGAAATGGCAGTTGTTTTGGAGAAAAGATCTGGTAACCCCCACCCGCTGCCCTATTCTCAGGCCGTGTCTGAAGTGTTAAAATGAATCTCCCATGTTTCTGACCATCCTTCAGAATAAAACACCGAGGGGGTTCAGCACATCCCACGTGCAGGAGTCGGCGCTCCCATCACTGCCCCGTCCCAGCACCAAAGGCTGCCCTTCCTCACAGCTGGGAGGAGGCACAAAGCTCCAACCTGCCCATGCCTTCAGGTCCCCACAGGGGAAATTTCATTTCTACACATCTGCAAGGGCTGTTCCAGTCCCCCTGCACAACTCCCTCCTCAGGGTGACATTTTTATGTGACCCAAGGAATGACCAATCTGTCTGAGCACTGCAACCTTCTCCTGATTATTTTGGAGATGGTTTCTCCTACTCTTAGTGTGGTTGAATTATCCAGGAGGCAACTTGTTCTAAGTGATGTGGCTGCAGAGAAAGCAATTTAATTCCGGTGATGCTGGGTAGAAGGACAGTGGCACCAGGAGATGGGCATTAGATGGGTGGATAGGGCATGCAAAAGTGCCAGTGCCACTGCAGGGCTGGAAATGATGGAAATCCATTTGGGAGGAGGGTTTGTACAGACACTGAGGTACTTCATGCCATCCATATGCCTTGGGGGGGGTACACAAGGGCCCTGTGGCCTGCTGCTCTTTTGCAGAAACAAAGTAGTATTTTTAAAGTGAAAGGAGACATCTGGTTACTGCTCATCCTGTGGTCTTGGTCACCCCAAAGTGATGCCCTTCTCCCACGTCATGCACAGCAGTCACTGCCCCTCACCCCACCCCCTATGAGCCATTCCTGCTGCTGGAGGGGGTTCCTAGAAGCTGGGTGTGCAGTGGAGCGGGGCCATCACAGAAGGTCCAAGAGATGTAATGGGTGTGATGGCAGGGGCAGGTGTGACCTGTGGGGCTGGGAGAGTGCCTGCAACACAGACCACACAGGGCCAGGACAAAGGGTGTGGGAGTCCCCCTGCCTTGTGGAGCTGCTCCACTGCCCCTCCATCCTCTTCTGCTCCCCAGTCAACCGTGCAGTCCTACCTGGAGGGGGTGAGTGCGGGGCTGGAGCAGCTGCGGTCGGCGGCGCAGGAGGTGCAGAGCGTGTGCCAGGACCTGGGGGCTGCGCGCTGGGCCCTGCTGGACAGCGCCGACCACTTCCAGGGCCTGCAGCAGATGAGGGCGCTGGTGGAGGAGCACGTCCAGCTGGCTTCTGTGGTCCAGGTGCTGCCACAGATCTTCTCAGGTAAGGCACTGGTGGATTTGGGCTGGAAGGCAGAGGGGAGAGCTTCAGTCCGACCCCGGGCTCCGTGCAGGGCTGGTGGCAAAGCTTGAGCAGGTCACTCTGGCTTTGCCTGTTGGGTTTGGAAAGTCTCTGTGGATGGAGATTTCACTGCCTCCCCAGGGCCTGATCCAGCACGGTGTTCCCAGAGCCCCAGACCTCAGCCCCTTCTCCCTGATAACCTGCACCCATCCCCTGGTGCAAACCCCCTTCGCCCCCCGCGCTGAGTCCTGGCATCCCTCCTCCCTCTCCCACAGTGCAGGAGGTTTTTTCCCATACCCTGCAGCTGCTCCACGGGCAGCGTCTCCTGGAGGCCCACGCGGAGCTCATGATGGTGGAGCACCTCCGGGATGACATCCTCTCCCAGCTGCACCTCCGCGGGCTCCCCGGTGCCCAGACAACTGTGCTGTCCTACTTCGGCGGCCTGCAGCAGCTCAACGAGACCCTGGCCAAGCAGCTGTGGGACATCGTGGGCAGCAGCCTGCGGCTGGTGCGGGAGGACCCCGTTCTGTTCGTCACCGCTGTGAGGATCATCGAGCGGGAGGAGAAAATAGATGACACTCTGCTCCTGGAGGCCACCTTCCTGCCCCCCGGCCGCCCCAAGGGCTGGAGGCAGAAGTTCTACCACGTGCTGCAGGACACCATCAGAGGGGCTCGCTTCCATGGTGCTCCCGTGGACGCTGAGGGGCCAGGGCTGGCCAGGCACCTGGCAGCGCTGCAGAGGGACATCGTGTCTGAGCTGCGCGTGGTGAAGGACCTGATGGTCCAGTGCGTCCCGGCTCACTACAACATCCTCAGTGTCTGCACTGCCACCTACCACCAGGCCCTCGCCAGCCACCTCCAGGAGATCCTCCGGGAGGACCTGGACAAACAGGGGCTCTTCCTCCTCCTTGAGTGGGCACTCCACGTGTACCACAGGTGAGCACCGAGCCTGGCACCAACAAAGCAGGGGTTGTTGTGGAGAGCTGGGTTGTTCACCAGCACGTGGGTGGGTTGGGAGAGTGGCTCTGGCTACCAAGGGATGACCAGCAGGAGGACAGTGGGAGAGGTATGAACTCTGGGAAACACAGGTCTTCCCAGCCCTGACCTACCTCTCTGCCTCCCAGCCCAGAGATGATGGGTCACCCTGACCTTCTCCCAGAAGTGGATGTTTCTGCTCTGGGTCCTTTGATGTCTTCTGAGCTTGTGGATCAGACAGAGAGGAGATACGTGGTGAAAGTCAAGGTGAGTGGAGCAGGGACCACCACGGAGCCAAGCATCTGCTCTGACAGCAGCCCCAGACCATGAGCCTGTGGGACCAGGCCCAGGACTCACTGCTGTGCTGTGTTGGGTCTCGAGGGAGTCGGTACTTGACTTCTTGGGCCTCCTGTGGTGGGTGTCCATCCCACAGGCCAGCGTGCTAGAGTGGATGCAGAGGACCCTGGAGGTGGAGTTCAAGGAATGGTTCAGGGAAGAGGAACCCGAGACAGACCACCAGGGATTCTTCCAGTCAGCCCTGCCTGTCATTGTCATGCAGGTGGGTCCCCAGCACCACAGGTGCAGCTGGAGCATGGCCGTGCTAAGAGCTCCCAAAAAGGGGGCCAGGGCCTGCAGGCTCTCCCTGACTCACCTCTACTCTCCTCTCCTGCTGCAGATGCTGAATGAGAACATCCAGGTAGCTTCCTTGATCAATGACTCTCTGCAGCAGAAGGTTTACAACATGGCCTTAGAGGAGCTCGAGGCATTTCTGGGCCGGTTAGTGGAGCCCCTCGCACCGCTGCCCATCCTCACAGATCCTGGGCCCCGTGGGATGGTGGTGGAGATCTGCTGTGGGGCACCCAAGTCTCACCCAGGTCACAGGAGGCTCAACAGCCTCTCTGCCCATGGAGCTGCTGTCTCAGCCCTTGAAGGCATCAGCTCTCAGGGCTCGCTGCCCAAAACGCTTCTCTGCTAAGCCCTACTGTCCCCAGGGGGCCCAGAATGGGTCCCGCTGTCCCACCCTGCCCAGCCACCTGCCACTCTCCAGCCTGATGGCAGATCAGGAAAGAGCCAAGAGAGCTGAGGGGGGAGGTGGGAGGTCCACGTGCCCCCAGGAGCATCCCAGCTCCGTGTCCTTGTGGTGGGACTGCTCTGCCCGCCCCTCAGGGGTTCCTCTCTGTGGTGCAGGCTGCGGGAAGCCCTGGTGCAGTGTGGGAAGGAGCACCAGCAGGACCGGGCCGTGCCCAAGTACTATGTCTCCTACCTCCTGGCCATGCTCAACAACAACCTGGCTCTCAGGTAACCTGCACCAGCACCGTGCAGCTCTTGCAGCAACCCCACCACCCACAGGGAAGCCACTTGCTCCCCGTCCTCCTGCAGGACAACTGTCCCCACTGTGCTTCCCAGGCTACCTGTGCCTCTCTTCTCTCTTGTAGCAACTCTGTCTCCTCCCTGCACCCCGACACTGCCCACAGAGAAGTCCCTGCATCCCTCCAGGCTGCTCTAGACAGGATGCAGAAGAAAGCCTGCCAGCTGCTGCTGGAGGAGCTGCACCTGGACCTGCAGGTACGTTTGTCCACAGCACCTGAGCCTGACAGGGCTGCAACAAACCTGGTCCCAGCAAGAACAGCCTTACAGCAACACCCCAGACACGAGTTATTCCTGCCAGGTAACCCCTGCCATGTGCTCCATACCCTGCTATCATCCTGCAGACATCTCTGCCAGGCTGGCTCCCAGACCTTGATAAACCACCCGATGTCTGTCACCAGCCAGCACTGCCCCGTATCGCTGGGGCAGATGGTTTGTGGCTCCCAAATCACCAACCGACAGAGACCAGGAGCCACAGCCCCCCTAGGCTGCCTCATGCTCCTTCCCATGGCTGTCTCGTGGCAGAAAACCAGCTGGAGAGCGGCGATGTCAGCCTGGAGGATACAAATCCATGTGCAGCTGCCCAAGTCGTTTCCTGCCAGTGTAGTCAAATTTAGCTTTCCTGGAGTCTGGACCAAAAATCTGGAATAATTAACGGCATTGCTATTTAGGGCTTGAGTGCCATGAAAACAAAGGAAGAGCCAAAGGGTGAAGAGCTGCCGGGGCCCCAGCAGAGACAGAGGGAATGTGTGCCTGCAGACAGGAAGACAGGCAAGGACAGCAGGGCAGGAGCTGGAAATCAAAGCCCTCAGCCAAAAACATGCTCTGTCTACACCAGGGAAGTGGGGAGGAGTGGGAATTAAAAATAAAATCACAGCAAGGCAGGCCAAAAGCGAGTGTGTGAGGAGCAGCTTGCTGCCTACACAGGTGACTCAGATAAAGCCCCAGATGGGGGTGTCAGGGAGGGACAGCCCCAGTGGGCTTCCATAATCTCCTAACCCAGACCACTCTTTTGTTTTCGTATTTTGTTCTGGCTGGCAGCAGGGGGTTTTGCAAGGCAAAGTGGCCAGGCAGCAGGTGGGCACCAGCTGTGGGTGTCGTGGCTGCCCTGAGCTGGCAGCTGCTGTGGGAGTGGGGTGACAATGCAGGGCACAGACACTGCTCCTCCACCCCTTTCAGCCCCTGTGCCTGCAGCTGCCCTCCCGCAAGTGGCTCTCTGGGTCCCAGCTCGTGGGCAGCATGTGTGAAGTGATCGACAAGTATGCAAAGGACTTCTCCCGCGTCAGGAAACCCCTCTTCACGGTACTGGCTGCGCTTGGGATGGCTGCTTGTCTGCAGGGCAGGGAGGCTGGGCCGCTGGGTGCCACGCTGGGGTGCAGGGGATCCAGTCACTGCTGAATCAGGGAGCCTGCATCCTCCAGAGCAGCCCAGAGAGCACCACCACACAGAGGTGTTCAGGGCTTCCCCCAAATCCAGCTGTTTTCTCTGTGCCTTCAGCCGAGGGTCTTCCCAGCAGGTTGGCCACGGCTTGGTGTCGCATCCGGCCCTTTTCCTCTTTGCCTTTCCCTGGGGAGGTGGGGTCTGACACGCAGGCAGTGCCAGCACTGACAGCTCTCCCCTGCCCAGCTCCTGCTGATGGAGAGCGAGCTCCTGGTGGCGAGCCAGTACCTGCGGGCGCTCATGCAGAGGAAGATGGTGTGCAAGAGCGAGGAGGAGCGGGGCCAGCTCTGCGAGCGCCTGCTGCAGGACGCCACCCAGCTCCGGGAGCTCTTCTGTGGCCTGGTGAGAGGGGCCTGGGTGCGCTGGGGAGCCGGGGCTGTGCCCCTGGAGGGCACCATCACCCCGTGAGGTCGGTTAAAGGAGCTCACAGCTCACCCTCCGTCAAGTGGGGTGGGTACATCAGCCCACAAACAAGACGTGGCTGTTACGCCTGGGGGGTTTGTGAGGCCAAGATGGGGAGGAAATGGCTGGATTAGGGACTTGGGGAACCATCACCCTGCTCAGCAGCCCCTGGTGGGTGGGACATGCTCAGTGGGAAGAAAACAGCTGCAGAGAACCAGGTCCCCACGTGGGCACTGAGGACACAGCTGTGTCTCACTGTGGTGACTTCACCCCTCATCTCACACCTGGCTGCTTTCCCTCCCAGGGCCTGGATCAGGGCCAGCAGAGCCTGGAGGCCGTCTTTGCTCTGCGGGAGCTGATCTGCCTCAAAGACCCAGCACTGCTCAGCCTGGAGGTGCTGGGCTTCATCACCAAGTACCCTGATGCCAGGTAAGGTACCTCCAGAGAGAAGGGGTAGGTGGGAGTCCATCCAGGAGAGCCAGTCTTGGGTTGGACCCCGTGAGGTGACACTGCAGAGCAGGCAGAAACCTGAGCCTTCTCCCCCTTCTCCCTGAGGTTTCCTTTTCCCATGCTCCAGATTTGAGGTGTTCTTGCAAAGCCCCAGGGGCGAAGAGGTAAAGGAAAAAGGAGTTCTGCTACAAAACACCAAATTGGAAATGTCAAAACCAAATTCACATGTGCTGGGGGGGGAAGGGGTGTATTTGCCTGGTGCAAAGTCCCGGCTCTCCCCTGGCCTCAGCGTGGCTTCCCTGAATCACGGGAGGTCTGTGGGACACAAGCACACTGTGGGTGGTGGGTCAGCAGCTCGCCCTGACTCACCTGTTCCTCTCTGCCCAGCGACGAGCACATCTCCACCTTGCTGGACCTCCGGGGCGACGTCTCCAAGGAAGTGCGGCACGTGGTGCTGGAAATGATGGCCCAGCACCCCCAGGCGCTGCCCGAGGGCTACCGGCCCATCTTCAGCACCATCCTGGTGCCTGTGCCAGAGCTGCCCTTCTGCCTTCGCAAGGGCAAGTGTGCCTGACACTGCCCCTCAGCCAGCTCCCACTGCCCCCCACGCAGGGATGGACCACAGGGGCATCTCTGCAGCTGCACGGGGGGAATGGAGGTGACATGTGGCATCCCCTGCACGCAGCACCATGCCCTGCCTTGGGGACAGTCTGGATATGTGCCATCCTCCTCTGGTCTTGCCTCACTGTCCCCTGCAACCACCAGTTCTGGGATACCTGGATCAGGGGAAATCCAGCCTGTAGCTGTTTTTACCTGGATCAGGGGAAATCCAGCCTGTAGCTGTTTTGCTGGCCTTGCTGGGACAGTGACTGAGGGCTGCTCAGGCCTGGCCTGTTGCCTGCAGGGAGGAAGAGATGTTGCAGAGCAGACAAGAGTTTGCAGCTGGGGCAAATCCGTGTCTCCATGGGGCTGTAGGGATATTTGGGTTTCCCCAAGTCTCCAGACAGCTCCCTGAGGCAGCAGGTCCAGTCCATGGAGCCTGCTACAATCCCAGCTTCCAGGCAGATTGGAGTCTTACTGAGAGCAGGCTGGCAGAAGGGTTTTAGGCATGGGAGGTCCTCTGGATTCAGGTGTTGCTGCTCCAGCCTAGGCCCTGATGGCCAGTGGAGAGCAGCTCAGCCAGCTCCTCATGGCCATGGAGAAGGGCACCAGGTGGTCTCCCTGCCCTGGGCAGTGCCATCAGCTCTGAGTTCCTGCTGACCTGCCAGACTTCTTGGCTCTGGCTCGTTTGCCAGTGTCCAAAACAGGACTGGAGTCCAAGGTTCTCCAGCTGCGTAGAGAGCGTGGCTGTGTCTGCTGTGTCGAGCATCCTCCTGCTCCAAGGTTCCTCCGTGATGGGAGCACCGCCCTGAGCTCTGGCTCTCCCTCCATCCTCTGCTGCTGCTGCCTGGTCCTGGTCTCCTCCCCAGGTGCCATGAGAAGATGAGGAGCAGCCTGTGTCTCTGCCTACATCCTTGTGCCTGCAGCATCCCTGCAGCGCCCTGGGAGACCTCCACGCTCTGCCACGCTTCCTGCCCTGGGGTGGGCTGCATCCTGCTGTCCTTGTGTGGCACCACTGCTGGAAATAAAGGCCTGAACTGTGCACTTGCTCCCCAGTGTCCAGGCTCTGCTGCCCAGAGGGTCAGGACAGGGATCGCGGGCATGTGGGTGGCACGGGGTGGGGGAGGAACCATCCCTGTGTTCAATCACCCCAGAGCTGGCTCCCTGCACCTGGTGCCACCTGGGAAATCACCCAGGGACAGGGGGATGAGGGAGACACTGCATAGCCCAGGCCCAGGATGGGGTCAGGGTCAGGCAGCTGTAGTGCTGGGGGGATGCTCAGTGGTGGGCTCAGCCTCACCTTGGGGAGATGCCCACTGCTCTCCTTGGGGCTCACCGTGTGCTTGCCCGGCTGGCCACAGCTCCCACCTGCCTGGGAAGGTGTCTGCCCTCCTCACCTGCCCCCACTGGCTCACCTGTACCAGGGACGTGGTTCAAAGGGTGGCTCTGAGCCCTGGGAACATCCAGCTGGGACCAGCACTGGCCCAGGCCAGGACTTCATGGCTGCATGGAAAAACATCTCTGGTGCCAACAGATCTGAAACAGATTTGGCACAGGATGACCTCCCACATCCCAGGCACTGGTGCCCATCCCACCACGTCCAGCCCCACTGCTACCCCAGCTGTGTGCCCACAAGCAGCCCCCCATGCCCCCTATCACAGCCCTGTGGTGCTCTCCCCTCCCCAGCTCCACAGGCTGCAGTGAGAACTGACACAACTCGTTACAGCAGCAGCCCAAGCACCCCAGGTGCCTTCCAGCAGTACCTTCCCACATCCCTGTTTGGAGGGGCACGGTGTGTGCCAGGCCTGTCACTGCTGCCCACAGCTGACACAAGGCCACAGGGGGACCTTGACCTGCCTAGCTACAAGCCACGTGGCCTCCTGGCCACTATAAACTCGTGGGCCCCGGGGGCTCAGCCTGCACCTGTCCAGGATGGCGTTCCTGTGGGTAGTTGCTTGCCTGGCCCTCGCCAGCACCGTCTCTGGTAAGTGCTGCCCATGGGTGCAAGGAGGTCCTCAGGGTGCAGCAGGACACATGGGATATGAGTGCACCAGCCCCCAGATACAAGCCCTGAGCTGTTGGGGTCACCCTTGTGCCCGTCTGCCTGTCCCACAGGGTGCGGGGTGCCCAACATCAGCCCCTCGGTCGCCTACAGCGAGAGGATCGTCAACGGGCAGAACGCCGTGCCCGGCTCATGGCCCTGGCAGGTGTCCCTGCAGGTACAGCACCGTCCCAGCCCCGGGCAGGGGCAGTGCCACAAGCACTGCAGTGGCACAGCCAGCAGGGTGCTGTGCCTGGGAGCTGGGTGGGCACACAGGGACCTCTGACTGCCCCCAGCCTGGGGGTGCTCAGCCTGCCCGGCCCCAGCTCCTCCTCCCTCTTTGCTCCCCAGACCCTCAGCGGATCCCACTTCTGCGGTGGCTCCCTCATCAACCAGTACTGGGTCGTCACAGCTGCCCACTGCAACTTCAAGTAAGGAGCCACGCCTGGCCAGGCCACACCGGTGCCACTGTCAGGGCTCTGCAGCGTGCTGGGCATTGCTGAGTGGCACTCGGGTCAGCCCCAAAGGCCTGAGCGGCCCAGGGCTGCTTCCTCCCCAGCTGTCCCCACGGTGGCTTCCCTTGGGTTCCCGTTCCCAGCTGGGGTGTTGGATGCCCCACGCCCCCCTGACTCTCTCTTACCTCTGGCAGCCCGAGCGCCCATGTCGTCGTCCTGGGGGAGTATGACCTGAGCTCCAGCGCCGAGCCCATTCAAGTGAAGACGGTGTCCAGGGTGAGCGGGGCAGGCGCGGTGCCGGGACGGGGCTGCAGCCCTGCGCTGTGGCTGCTCCCACGGGGCAGGGGATGAAATGCCACGGTGTTTCTCCGCAGGCCATCACCAACCCGGGCTGGAACCCCAACACCATGAACAACGACATCACCCTGCTGAGGCTCTCCACGCCCGCCCAGCTGGGATCCCGTGTGGCCCCCATCTGCCTGGCCCCCGCCAACCTGGTTCTGCCCAACAACGCCCAGGCTGTCACCACCGGCTGGGGACGCACCAACCCCAACTGTACGTGTGCTGTGGCTCCAGGGAGGGCTGCGTGTGGCTGCTGCTCCTCCTGGGGGCTCTGAGGGTCCAGGGCTGTCTGAGGGGGTGACACATCCTGCATGTGTGGAGGGAGAGGGAGGTGGGCAGTGGAGTGACCCTGTCTGAGCGTGCACAAGCGTGCAGCTCAGGGCTCCATACACAGAGTGATCCTGCCCGAGGAAGGAGGGGTGTGTTGGCACAGAGGGGGAAAGTGCTTTGCATGCTCCCCATGTGTTCGGGACCACCAGCGGGAGCTTGCCCAGGGCACCCATGTGCTTTCCAGGAGACCTACCAACACTGAGGTGATTTAATGGTGCTTCTTCCCTAGCTCAAGCCTTGGCAACGTCCCTGCAGCAGGTGGTCGTGCCCCTGATCTCCCAGAGCCAGTGCATGCAGTACTGGGGCAACCGCATCACCAGCGCCATGATCTGCGCCGGTGGGGCCGGTGCCTCCTCCTGCCAGGTAAGGAGATGAGCTCCTGCTGCACCACAGGGTGGGTGGAGGAAGAGAAAGAAACCTGGGGTCTTGCTGAGCTCCCACTGCATCGCAGGGAGGGTGGATATACCATCCTGCATTTATGCAGCCAGAGATTGAAGCTACAGCACGCGGCTGCGTGCAGGGGAGCAGCTGGCTGGGGTGGCAGGGGCCGGTCTGGAGCGTGTGCCAGGAGCACTAAGCACGAGCCTCCTCCACAGGGTGACTCCGGCGGACCTCTGGTGTACCAGAGCGCCAACGGCTGGGTGCTGATCGGCATCGTCTCCTGGGGAACCTCCAACTGCAACACCCGCACTCCGGCCATGTACACCCGCGTCAGCCAGTTCCGCAACTGGATCGACACCATCATCGCCTAAGGCCACAGCTGCCGGCTGTGCCATCCCTTCACTGGGACTAATAAAGTATCAGAGTTCGGTTGTGCCGAGCACTGCCTCCCTGCCTCCTTTCTTCTCGTGACGCAGACCAGGGTGGAAGGCACATGGGGGAGCCTGGGGCACCCCGCGCTCCTCTGCTGAACCCAAGAACTCGCCAGAGCTGGAGCTCGGTGCCCAGCAGGGACCCAGGGGGAGGTGTGAAGCCAGGACATGATGCTCGGGCAGAAGGGGAGCAGGGCTGGCTGTGCCTCAAGGGCTGCTCAGAGGGTCTTCAAGCACAAGTACCTACACCCTGGCACCAGCCCAGAGACCACCAGAGCACTGAGGGTGGGAGAAGGGTCCTTCCACTGACCCAGGGGGGAGGTTCCACCAGGGAAGGGGTTGTGGAGCTGTAGCTCACCAGGCTCAGCACCAGAAAACTCAGCTTGCAGTGGAGGGTGGATGCTGGCAGGTTCACAGGATCCTAAAAGAGATGTGGGAATGGGCCTTGTGGGCAAAGGAAACTCCTGGCTACAAGAAGCTTCAAACAGGAACTGACAACTGCAGCACTGTGGGTCATCTGCTCTGTGTGCTCAGGTCACTATCAGCCCTCCCACCACAGGGACAGAGTCCCCTGCCCCTAAAAAATCCCCTCTTTTCCAGGAGGAGGTGACTCAAGAGGGGTGTGACTGATCATTTGATGTTATAGGTTTTGCTCAGAGTGAAACTGTAGAGGTGACAAGTGGCTGTGTGCAACCCAGAGCATTTCTCTGGCCCAGCTGGCCACCTTGCAGCCAAAGAAAAGTGAAGACAATCTCCCAAAGTGCCTGTTAAGCCTCCCAACCCCGCCTTCCAGCAGCAGGCTGAGTGCCTGCCTCACCCAGAGCATCCCATGGACACCCCAGCCCTGCACCAGGTCCCCCTTGGGCAGCTGCTGCGATAAATCAGCGAGCTGTTTACCTTCTTGCTGTGATCCAAGAACATGTTGGAGAGGTGAGCAGCTCCTGGCTTTCCATGTGTCTACCCATCGTTCCCAGCCTGGAAATCGGCGCCTTCCAGCAGGGAGCCCACAGGTGATCCGGGAAGCAGAAGTAAGGACAGCAGAGCCACGGGGTACACAGAATACATGGACATGTTTTAGCAGACCGAGTACACCAAATAAATAATTCTGTACACTCTAATTGTAACATTACGGACTAATTACAATGATTCCAAACTCATCCACAGTCCCTGGAGTGATGCCAGGACTCAAGAGGGTAAGTCACAGAACGGGACACTTCTCAAAACAGTCCCATGAGGAGACTGAGTGGATATGACCGGAGTTACCTCCAAACAATTCCAACCCAGCACCGGAAACCGGGCAACCAAAAATAACATCGAGAGCCGGAAGGTCTCGGAGCCCGAGAGCTTCCCGGGAGGTGTCTTTCCGTAGTGAGAGGCAACAGGAAAACTCGAGGCATCTGAGCATCCACGCAGGGGCTGCTGGTTTGTGACGCAGCTCGCTGGGGCCGTGGAGCTGTCCCGTCATCTCTTCCCCATCCAGCAGACAGAGAGTGCAACGACACCCACAACAGCAGCGAGAGGCTCGCCCGTCACGCAGGAGGGACCTACAGCGCTGCCAGGCAGGGGAGGACAGGGAAGGAGGAGCAACTGTCACCAGGCAGAGCTCCCTCTGCTCTCAGGACACCGAGGGCGGGAGGTGTGCGATGCCACTGCATCCCTGCTGCTTCACATTGATTCCTTTGGGAAGGCTCCTGCACGGTAAGGCACAGCTGGCACCCGAGAGCTGCGTTCCTCATCCAGGATGAAAGAGGGGACTGAGTGGTCAAAGAAAGCACCATAACCCTCCCAGGAGTGGTGAAGGCAACTCAGAGCTGGGTGTGTGGCACAGAAGTGGTACAGGCACTTTGTGGTGTTTTCCAGGAGGAAGCCGAGTGGGGGTGAGAGGCTGGGACAAACCACCCTCCCTGCAAGTCCCAGGGTTCACACTGCTGCCAGAGAACAGTCTGCAACTCCTCCTCCCCCCAAAAAACCCATCTCTGTGCTGCTCTGCATCATTCAGAAAAATAAATTAAGTGAAACAATTGAGATTTTAATTTACGCCACCTCAAACCTTCCAAATCTCAAGTATCATCACTTAAATATGGTCCCACACTGCACCACAAGGGGCCTGTGACAGCCCCACAGTAGTTGCCCTACGTGGTACAAGATCATATTGAGCTGAGCCTGCACTGCAGGTCCTCAAAGGGAGCCTTCTCCCATGGGTGCTTTTACCTTGCCCCAGACTCAGCACAGCTCCTGCAGAGCCAAAGCCAGAGCTGCTGCCCAGTAGCAGAGGGAACCATCATTCCCATTCCAGTTTGTGCATGAGATAAAAGCTGACTCTCTTAGTACTTCAGCCAAACACTGGGGTAGAAAACCCAGGCTGAGAAACAGAGCAGGGTCTAAGTAAGAATGTAAATTGCCAGGACAGAAAAATCTGACCTAAAAGAAGGAAATATCCAGATTCCAAAGAGTCTGAGGGTGTATCACATCCAAAACAAACACGTAACACGGGCCCTGCACTGCAGCTGGTTTCCACATTGCTACTGAAGCCAGCAGGTCTGAAACCTTTTGTCTGGGCTTAAGCTCCTCACAAGGCTCTAAAGCTTTCCCTCACACAGGGCTGTACTCTTCCAAGAACAACCCAGACCAGGAGCTGGCAGGAGCATCTGGATGCTATCACAATCTCAGTGTTAAATAGCACAGGCTTCTTTTGGATTGAAGGAAGGGGGTGGGTTTCAACCACTGGGTTGACATGTTAGTTTTTTAGAAGCCTGAGAAAGGTGAGAAGTAAATTAAACATAGACCAGTAATTGCTGTTTTAGCAGAAAGCATAGAAAAAATCCACTATGCACTCAAAAATCTGGATGTCAACCTGTAGAGCCCCTAACACTATTTCTGGAAGACCTTTTCACATTCTTTTCCAGTAACCTTCCAAAAAAAAAAAAATCAAGGAATCAACGTTCTTTGAAGCTGTAATTCTCTCCCCAAAGAGAGCAGCCAAACTCCCAGGACAAAAGGATGGGATTGTTTTACACAGTACTGCTAAGTTCCAAAAGACAAACAACCCTAATTCTCTTTACTCCTTAAAACTGCATTTCCCTGAAACAGAACACTCTGGGAAGCAACACCCTGAGCTGCTCCACCATGTCTCAAGATAAGAGAAAGTCCCAAACTTACTGCCCAGAGAAGCTTTGGGTGCCCCATCCCTGGAAGTGTTCAAGGCCAGGGGTTTGGAGCAGACTGGTCTAGTGGAAGGTGACCCTGCCCCTGGCAGGAGGGTTGGAACGAGATGAGCTTTAAGGTCCTTTTCAACCCAAATCACTCCAGGATTCTGAACTGATTCCAGCCTCAGCATCTTCAGGCTTTGCTTTCCTGCAGTGTCCCCCAGGATGGGCAGCTGATGAACACCCAGGACTAGGTCCAAGCCCAGCCCCCAGCACACCAAACCCGCTATTCCTCCTTGTAAGAGCATCTCACCCAGGAACAGCGGGCTGTGTTCGGACAAGGACACACCACGATTTGCCACTAGGTGTCATTCCAACTCCATTTTCACTGCATGAGCCAAAGTAAGGACAACAAAAAGTCCTCACAGATTTGCATCCCAGCACAAAGACTGCACTCAGTGATGGTCTGGAACAGGCAGTTGTTACCTGTGTTCTCCAGCACACACTGGACTAAAGGAAGGCTTCAAAAAAACCCTGTGAGCCAAATTAAGAGCCACCATTAAGAGCCAAAGAAGGATGTTGAAAAAATTAAACTGAAGAGAAAAAAACATTTCAGAGAGATTTTAGCTTCTAAAATCCCCAAACAAGGCACTCCTGAAAAGTGTAAACTCCTGAGGCTTAAGACCAACCGAGCACAGAGATGCTCCTGTGCAATGAAGACAGATGATTAAGGCAATTCACAGTGAAGAGCTTCTTAGAGGACAGATTGAAGGCACCTGGACTATGGCTCAGAATTACAGCACTTTGCCTGTCCCTCCCTTCACCTGACCCAGATGAAAACACGCCCCAATTGCAGGGATAAAAGCACCCAAGGAATTGTTTTTAAGCTGGACCTTCCAACGTGGCACTTGGATCTTCACAGTTTTCCAGACAGACTAAAGGAAAGATCACTGAGGACTCCAGGGACACTTGGAGGGAGCTCTGCTCATCTCTCCTCTGCCCACACATGTTTTTGTCTGGGTGCAAGAGTTCCTGTAAATACCAAATTTAGACAAAGAAGGGGGAATGAGCCAGCAGCGTTCTAATCGAACGATGGAAGGAAAGCCCAGAAAATTTTCCCCAAGTTTACATTGATTTTTTCCATGCAAACCAGAAAACATTGAATTTGTGAAGAGAATTAAGAGTTCCTTTTTCTAGAAAAGCCAAAGCCCCTTATGGGATGGCCTTGGTCCTCCTGCTGTGATTCCCAAGAAGTGGAAGCCTGAGGACCACAAACCCCTCCGTACCACGGAGAGGCAGAGATCCAGTATTGCTCATGCATGTGATGGATCCTCCCTTGTGCCAATTCACCCCCAGGCACAGAGCATCACCACCAAAACCTGACACTGCCAGGAACCTACACAGCAACATCCCACTTCCCACGACACATTCCACCCCAAAGTCACCGCGGATGGCATCGCTCTGAACTCTTCCCGGCGAAAAACAAGTTGTGGAAGAGAGCAACGAAGCAAAGAGTGTCTCAGATGAGAAGATTGTTTTCTGCTTTGTGAAGGTGGAGAAACAAGCCTGGACAGCCCACAGCTCAATGTCCTGACCTCCTCCCCACCTTTATTTCTCCCTCATCCCACAAGAGAACACAAATGCACGACGCCTGAGCATTTTGATGGTCTAGTGGTCAACAGGAAAGGTTTCAGGTTCTAGAAAGACTGGCTCAGTTCATCAGTGTGACCCCCTCACACCGGCAAAATACCTGTTTTAGGGCTAAACATGCAAAATAATCTGGGGAGGGCCATGAGGGCACTGGGGAGGTAAAAGAGCTCACAGTGCCTGGGGTGTGATGCTCCAAACACACCGAAGACCCTTCGAGGAACGGCTCAGAACCAGAAGCGCTCCGAGGGAGCATCCTGCCATCACCTCACATGCACCCATGGTCCAGCTGATGCTGTCTCAGAGGGGCTCCTGCTTTCAGAGAGCTGTTCTGCAGTGGCACAAGGGACACTCAGTCCTTTATGAAGCAAAATGTGGCGAGCTGGCTGCTCTGTCAGAAATCAATCCTGGGAAAAGGCCACGCTCACCAGTCCCTTGAGCTTGCACGTCCTGCACCTCCCACCAAGAGCCAAGCAAGCCCTTCCCAAGTGCACAGCACGAAGCAAACTGGCTTCATATGAAAAGTTTCAAAACCCAGCATTCTCCTTCCCTGCAGATCTTGTCTCTGCTACCACGAGAAGCCAAATCCACCCTGGGACTGTGCCATCAGCCTCACTTTGCTGCTCTGACTAGCTGGGAAGATAACTCAGCAGGCTTGCACAAAGCTCAGCTCTGCAGCTCCCACTTCTACTAAGAGTCCTTCACAGGAGAGCCCCATATCACCCCCACAGCACAAGGACACCTGAAGGGCAGCTTTTTCCTGCTGAATTTAAGTTCTGGTGCAGTGACATGGTCCGTAACACAGTGGTTAAAACCCATCCCAGCTTTGGGGTGGGAAGCACATCCCTACAAATTCCTTCCCTTCCCTCCCCCCTCTCACCTTAGCACAGACAACTCGACTTTCTCAACTCTTCCTTTGAAGTGTGCAAGGTGTGTAACAGGTCACAGACACGACGAGAGGCACGGCCCAGCAAGAACAACAAACCCTGCCCGGCAGGCACTGGGTCTTGCTGCAAACAGGGGAAGGATGATTCAAGGGGCAAACCCTTGACGTCATCGGGGCGAGCAAAACCCTCGACGAGTAAACCCCTTGATGTCATCGGGCGGATGGCAGCCCTTGGGGGAAACCTCGCAGCTTCCCAGGCATGGTGGAAAACTGCTGTCTGGCATCTCTTTGGCGAGGAGCTGGTGGGCAGCCGGTGAGTCAGAGCTATCCCACTTCTGACTGCGTCTGACTCACGCCAGCCCTGCTGCAAAGGCACCACGGAGTCTGACTAAACCAGCCCCAAACCTGTGTGCATCTCTTAATTTTTCAATGCACACACCCCCCCACACACGTGTATGTGCACACACGGACGTGCACGTACAGGACAAGTGATTTTGGTTGGGGTTTTTGTTGTTGTTGTTGTTTTATGGGGTTTTTTTCTCCCCGCACGCCAAGCGAGAGAAACTTAACGTCCTGGAATTAATAAATAACTATGAACAACCCAAAAGCTCCCAGGATACAGAGAGAGAGAGAGCTCTTCTCCCCAGGTGGCCCCTCAATTTTTGTATTGCTCGGTGCTCTGAGCCCACGAGGGTTTCCCCCTCTCCCCGTTTCCAGCACAGCTGGCGGGGCTCCCTGTCCTCCGCACCGGGGTGGGGACACCTTCCTCGTGGATGGGGCGGGGGAACACCTGGAGGGAGGGAGGGAGGGAGGAACCTGGAGGTTCCTCGTGGAGCGTGTGTGCAGACGCCTGGAGAGGCTCAGCCCGTGTACTGCTGCTGGTAGCGCAGGTTGAGCTCCCGCAGCTCCCGCTCCCGCACCCGCCGCGACTTGTTGGACTTGGTGGAGCGGCTGGAGCGGGTGGACTGCGCCGACTTGGTGCTCTGGCAGCGGGAGGACGCCCTCTTGAGCAGGTTTTGGGAGATGGAACGGTGGAGGTTCTTCATGGAGGAGGAGGCTGCCATGCTGACCACCCAGGGGTGCTTCAGGGCCTGCAGGGCCGTCATCCTGTCGCCGGGGTCCACCGTGAGCAGGCGGTCGATGAAATCCTTGGCCAGGTTGGACACGCTGGGCCAGGGCTGGAACGCAAAAGAGCTGATTAGAATGAAACACCCCCGGCACGGCTTTGCTGATTAATCGATTCCTCCCGTGCCCAAAAGGCACTTTGGGGCTGTTCTGCTGCTTCTCTTCTCTTTTATCCTCAGACCTTCAGATCTGCAACTGACAGTATTGCCCAAGGAGGATGAGACACAATCACTCCAAGTCAGGGGGAGAGAGGCTGAATTAGTGGGAAATGCACAGGAACTGTAGCCCATTGAAGACCCTCCCCAGTCCAACCAAGGGCTTTGTATCTGTCAAATCCATTATTGCACAAACATCAGCCCTATCACTCAGAGGATGGATCCTGACAACGAACCCCTGGGGCTCTTCTGACTCTCCATCTTAAGGCACACATGCAGGGAGCAAGCACTGACCTCTGCACCAATCCCTAGAATCAAACCTAAAGAGAATTTTCTGCTGTGGAACTTGGTCTCACTCCCACATGGGAATTTAGATGTTGCAACTGGTCAATCCTAGAACGGAGTTTCAGCCCAGCTGGAAACAACCCCATAAAATGTCCTAAATGTATAGAAATGTTTGATATAAGCAATTTTCAGGAATTTTTACCAAAGAAAAGAGGAAGGAATTTCTCTTACAAAATGCTGGTTTTAAAGACACAAGCCCCAAATAATTAATAAGACATATTAAATATCCTCCCAGCACACCCAGGAATGGCCATAACAACTTATGAGTCAAACACCTACAGCCACACACGCTGGGATTGTTTTCATTTCTGACAAAATACCATATTCACACTAAGGTGGGAAGTGAGAACATTTCCTTCAGCACGAGGTTAAGGCTGGGCTGTGGACAAAGTTAGGAAGAAAAACGTGGCACAATGGACTGTAAGGGTGGAGAGGAGGAGGCAGCGTGGCCACCAGAAACCCCCACGTGGAGAACTGAGCTGGGCAAGGGCAGCTTTCTGCAATCACAGGGTGTTGTGTGGGTCTCACCCCTCCTGAAACCACCAATCCTGGATTTTTAAAGCCTGAGCAGATTCCTGCAATGAAGATTTTGATACAGTAATGGTGACCACATACAAACACATACAGGGAACTGAGTGAAAACACCCTGTCTCTCATTCTTCTCTTCCTTGGGTGAGGAAGAAAAGCACCCAGCTATTTTAAAACTCAGGTTCCACTGACTGTACAGCCAGATGTAAAGCCTTTTCCTCGTGCAAGAGGTCTTAAAAAAGGTATGTCCTGATTTTTTTGAGGTTTGCAATTCGTTGCTACTGAAAGCATTTTTTTTTTGCTTTCAAAAGACTCAAAGGTACCAGCGAGAGAGCAGATCCCTGGGAGGATTTTATAATGAAAGGGAGGATGGTCTGAGAGTTACAGCACTGCTCCCAGCCCAAGCCAGGAAAGGTGAATTCGGGCTCTAACTGAGCTGCCAGGGGGAGCAGGGTACACACAATCTTATTTTACAATGACTAAAACACTCTGCCTTACTCAGCTGAAGGGGGATATATGATCACTGCCAGCAACTGTGCAAGAGAAGAGAGTGAAAATGATAGGAACTACTTGATATAAAGAAAATACCGCTACATGAATAACTAAAAGTGTTCCTGAATGTGTTCAGGATAGAAATGGAAACACTCCAGGGAGTTCAGGAAGGAAGCACAGCTTTCTCCTGTAGATCAGACACCACTTCTGCGCTTTGAAACCCCATCCAAAATCCCCTCCCCTCCACATTTCAAGAACTAAATCAGTTACCAAAAAAAAAAATTCTAGGTAAGGTACTTCATTTTGTTAAATAACAGCGAAGGGAATCAACTTGCAGGGTTTAGTCTTCACTGGCATAATCTCAGCTAATCCCAGGTGGTACCATATGTCAACTGGCAACACATCACCTCCCCTTCCCACTCGGGATCTCCAGTTACAGACCTCTGGGCTCTCTCCTCTTGATGGACAGATCCAAATGAAACCCAGCAGCAAGAGGTTTTGCCTCCACTTTTCCAAGCTTGCCTTCAAAAACTTCTATATTTCTGTAGTTTTTTTTTTTTAAATGAATCATTTTCAGCTATTCATTCAGTTAAAATCACAAAGTCATCATTACCTGCCTACACCCCATCAACCTCCAATCCTTTCTTTCCTTCTCCTCCTCCCAGCAGCCAGAGCTCACCCCGTTCTGTTTCCTTCACAGAGGACTCATTTTCCACTCCCCAAACAATCCTAATGAGACTGCCAAGCTAATGATACTCTGTCCAATTTACTGACTTTAGCTCAAAGTGGCAGCAAACACAGGTGACAGTTCTACTCTCTGTGCAGTAACTGTTTAAGAACTCTTTACTACCATTTTCATTTCTGTTGCCAGCAATTGAAACTACTTAAGGTACCCTGATAGTGCTTTTGTCCCACTCAGATGGAGAAAACACATTCACACAACTCCAACCTCACTGTTTTTCCTGGGGGTATTTCTTCCCCCCCCTCTTTCCCATTCAGATGCATTTAAACTTCACTCAGCTGACACTCCCGCGAGTGAAACGAGCCTCTAAACACCAGGAACAATTTTGCTTCAATCTTTTCAAGTCTTATTAAAAGACAGTAAATATGATGATTTAGAATCTGAAGGAACCCATGAAGTCTGAAGAGCTAGAAATAACCAGCCTAAGCCCAGGGAGGCCCATCCAGTTTAATGAATCCTAAAGAAGAATAAACTCCAAACAAAAGCACATTGGATTTCTCATTATTCCAATTACTCTGGTTTACCACAAATGTTGAATATGGAGTACCTGCAATTAGATTTTTCTCCTGGTCAGCAAACACAAATCAGTTTATTGATCTGTTTACGCAGCCAGAGGTTTGATTTGCTGCACCACACGCATCTTTTTTATTTCACTGAAGCTTTTGCCTTAAAAATAGGTAAGGCTACACTCTACAGAAGCAATTTTCAACCCCAGTCCCTGGAGAAATGTATCCACTCTCTAGAAACCTTGCATCAGTTGGCAAAACAGCAGGTTGAACTTAGCAAAACCTAAGCCAAGTTGTGTGCAAATAAAGGAAGAACCAATCATCTGACTTCCAAGCTTTGTTTTTAGGCTTGACAGTACCCACCGCAGGAAAAATACATATTGATTTACTGATTCCTACCCCCAAGTTATGTGTTGTTTTCAGGAGAACTGACATGAGCACTAAAGATGGTGTTATGGGGAGGGTGAGGGATCCCCAGAAGTGCAAAGGCCTGGATCTGCCTTGCCAGTCAGCCTTTACAAAAACACGAAGCACAGAGTATGTTATCCCAGCTGCAAACCATCGCTCTTGGGCCAAAAATATTGTATTCCAGGCCCTCTGATTCTTGGGATGAATCTGATGGAGCGCTGGAGAAGCCTCAAAGCACCTGAGAGGCTGAGAAGCCTTACAAGAGCCCATGGGTTCCTGCCAGGCTTCCCTGACAGAAAACCATCAGACAGCTCCCTGGAAGCTTTACAAGACAAAACAGATTCAGTGGGAATGAGCCTGCCCCAACAAATAGGCTGGGCTCAACACACCTGCTTGGTCAGGGGGAACTGCCTTCACATGGCACCCTCATCACCGTCAGCAGCAACACCCCACGCCATGGAACACGAACGTGCCGTCTCTGCTGCCATTCCCACGTTGATGCTGCGCTGCCAACCGTGCCAGCACGGGCAGTTCGGTTTGTGCAAACAAACTGAGCCAAATCAGCGCGTTCTGGTTAATTTTTCAGCTGGGGTTTTTCAGCCCAGACGTTCCTTGGCACGACTCACCAAACGGCTGCAGAAGCAGCTACATCAGCCCAAGCGAGCGGCTGGCACCGAGTCCAGGATTAGCAACACTCCAACCAAGTATGAAACCCGTACCACAGCCTGCCTTACAGCCATAATGACAATGGGAGAAACTCCCCACAGTGGAGATCTGTAGCTCTGGTCCCTTGGGAACGCCAGCTGCTGCTTCCGAGGTGCACCAGCATTTCCCACAAAAGCATCTCTCGAACTTGTGAGCTCCATAAAACACAGGGCGCGTCGCCCATCTGCAGCTTCAGCCCTGCTAGACAACAAACTCAGGGGGAAAAGCAGCCTCCTTTACAATGCCCTAAAGAGCTCTCAAGTGTGTTATGTTTTATTCAGGCTCGGGCTCGGAGCCTGGAGGAGGAGGAGGAGGAGGAGGAAGAAAGAGATTCTCCTGTGAGTGTCACTCGGGCCGCGTGATTGCATGCAGCGCTCGGCTCCCTGTGATTAAACCCCCCCACCACCCCTGCTTGTTATTCACATCGGCATAAAAGCTATTGAGGCGCCGTCCACGCCGGCGTGCGGGGGACAAACAACAAACACGCTGTTCCTCCGGTTTGAACAACCAACCCACCTCTGTCCCCGGCAGCTGACGCGGGCCCGGCGCCGCCGCAGAGCTCCCGGCGCGTGTCGTGACACAGACAAAACCCTGCCCCACCTGGGGCAAAATCCTGCGCTACCAACGGGGGTGGGAAACAACGCTCCGCAGGTAGAGCAGCTCTCAGGGATGAGCTTGGACACCAGGAGTCTGGACACCAAGAGTTTGGACACCAGGAGTTTGGACACCAAGAGTTTGGACACCAGGAGTTTGGACACCAGGAGTTTGGACACCAGGAGTTTGGACACCAGGAGTTTGGACACCAGGAGTTTGGACACCAAGAGTTTGGACACCAAGAGTTTGGACACCAAGAGTTTGGACACCAAGAGTTTGGACACCAAGAGTTTGGACACCAAGAGTTTGGACACCAAGAGCGGAGTCCCTGCATTTTACTCTGCCCACAACTGGAGCTGCCGCCAAGCGGTCACCGAAACCTGCACTGAGAACAACTTAACAAGTGTTTCATGCCGGCTTTTTACTTGGTTTTACCTGAAGATACACGATGCAGAGGTTGATGACACATTGGCCTGTGGGATACTAGTTCTTTAAAATATTTCTGTTATGTTCAGGTTTCTAAGTCACTTTGTTCCACTCCCCACTAAGTATTTCTTTTAAATCAGATTTTGGCAGTCTCTAGATTTCAGCAATGCAGCTTCCCCCAGATACACTCATGTCCAATCTAAGCTGGCCCTCTGTCAGTGTGAAGCCATTCCCCCTTGCCCTGTCACTGCAGGCCCTTGTCAGAAGTCCCTCTCCAGCTCTCCTACAGCTCCTTCCAGTACCTACCAGCAGGCTCCAAGGTCTCCGCAGTTTTCTCTTTTCCAGGCTGAACAGTCCCAACTCTTTCAGCCTGGATCATAAATATGAACAGCAAAGGCTTCTTTCTTTCAATTTGTTTTCTTCTCCCCAGAACAACTCAGTCTAACACACAGGAATGGTGCTGGGGGCAGAGCACATCTCTCCAGCTTCTGTAATTTTTCGGAGTAGCTGCACTTTGAAATTCTGATGTTTCTGGCAGTAGACAAATGACATGCCGTTAGCTTTGAAAAGGAAACTAACACTATGATCTTAGAGGCCCTTTTCAACCTTAATAATTCTGTGAAGGTCCCCAAGAATTCTTTGCATTGCATCCTTCACCCATTCAGGCTAACACAGCAGTTTTGTCTAATTTAGGGGATTCCCACATGACTTCAGAAAAACGGGAAGTGTCGACTCTAAAGGAGCGGGTTGGGGACACGTGATGTGGCAAACCAGCCTAGGACTGTGCTGGGGCTCTGGTAAACACCAGGTTTGCACTCTCCCGGGCATCATTCAGCCCCTGAACGCTTGCAAAGAGGTGATCAAAACCAACCAGTTCAAAAGAGCTGGAACAAAAAAGTTTCCAGTGAAAAGATGCAACGTGTCGAAGTCCGCGCAGGACAGGCTCCCAAGCATTCAGCATTAATTTGTTGATGTGGGGAGGAGGAATAAAGGAAGGATGAAAGAGGAAAATACAACAGCCCTTTAATAATCCAGAGCATTATAAGTATGCGCAGCCATCTGGTGCTGTGAACTTCCATAACCCAGCTTTTCGAATGGAAATAGCCAGCCCATTCTCCCCGTACAGGCACTGAGTATTCAGCAGGAATCATGCACTAAAATTACAGCAGCTACAAAAACAATGAGCACAAAGCTTTTTCTCTCCAGCCAGGGGTGGCTCTTCTAAGTGCAATGCCCAGGGAAAAGCTGTTAAAATGGGGTAAAACCATATTTTAGCCTGGATCGCTTCACGTCTCTTAAAAATGTGTCAGCAAGTCACGGTCACACACAGGGGAACTTCAACCCTGACTGAGAAATTGTACACTGAGGGAGCTCAGGGTCAAGAGACCCGGACCTGGAAGAATGCAGGTGAAAAGATGAGATCACCGAGTACACACTGCTGGAGACTGCCATCAAAACAGGGAAAGGAGTCCGAAATTTCCAAAGGTATTGCTGTAGCACCAGTTCACAGTGGTGTTTTCAGTAACTAAGCTGGGAAATACCTTTCCCCAGCCTGTTCCTGACATCTGGGTGTCCTGACAGCTTCGGTGCTTTTATTCTCAGGAAACTGAGAGTCGAGGTGAATGATGTTCCCTCGTTCTTGAGCGAGCATTGGCTGCGAAGCGGAGCTGAAGGCAATGCGTGTTTCCATGCCCAAATTCAGAGTAACAGTTTAATTAACAAATAGTAGCTCCTGACAGGAGGGGAAAAAAAAAAATCTTCCCCAGGGAGGAAGAATATCTTTCATCACGCTGATCAGTGCAGTGGTGGGGGGATGAACAGATAAGCTTATAACCTCCCACATACACACACACCACCCTCCCCCAGCTCCTGCAAGCTCCAAGCTGTCGGTGCACAAGCCCTGGGTGCTTACAAGGGAATGAACAAGGGGGAGTAAATCCTAAGACAGTCTTAGCTGCCAGTTCAACTGCGCTCTGGCAGGCACCAGCTCTCCTCTGCTGCTCCAGACAGCTGCTTTAACCTCCTCGAGCCCAAACGCAGCACACAAATTAATCAGAGAACATCCTGAGCTGGAAGGGACCCCCAGGGATCGAGACGAGGAGCTGTGCCTCAAACACCAGCAATGCCCAGGCTCCAGCTGCCCCACTGCCTGGCTTGACTCTACTTTCTTCCTTAGTCACTCTTTCAGTTTTAATCCTAATCCAACCCTGGAGAGGTGAAATGCCCCTTCTTTCATCTGAGCACTTCCCGAAAGCCCAGGTTTAGGTATCTAAGTTCTTCCCAAGTTAGGCCAGCATGGCCCAGTCTAATGCCATTCCTGCTTCTCTCCCAGAAAGCACTGTTTTGGGTAGGCAAGGTGGATATAACCTATTTTGAAGTTCACAAAACATCAGGAGACACTGTAAGTAGGTTTGCTTGGTTTACAGTTGTCTTTCTTGGCACTATTTGGGATGTTTCTGTCAGATTCCAGAGCAGGACAACTGTTCTGCATCCCATTCCAACACATTTCTCCTTATTTTCTTCTCAAATTTCTTCCATCGTCCCAACTATTCAGTGATGGAGACAGAGATCCTGCTGAACAACAAAGTATGTCACTGACACTGCCCCAACCTGCATATACACAAGAAGGAAAAACTAAAGTAGCAAGGACAAATCAAACACCCCTAATTTACACATCCCTAATTCTACAGCCACAATCTTATACCGGTGTGATTTTTTTTCCTCTCTGTTCTTTCCTACATTGTTGGGGTAATTTTCTTTCCAAAACAAGATAAAAAATATTTCAGTTTGCCATGTGAAATCATACTAACTATTGTCAAGCCTGGCCACCCCCAGGTTAAAAAAGGTTGCAGAGAAAATCCAGGTGAGGGCTGCCAGGATAGCCAGGGATCCTTGACACACAGCCTTGAAGAAGGGGTGGAAGGAGCTGGAACTTGCCCAGCCTGGCAAAGAGAAGTCTAAGGACAATCTATCAGCATATTACATTTACTTAGAAATAGTTACAAGGATTACAGAGCCACCAGACAGCAGGTCCAAACAAGGGGCAACATGGAGAAACTGTGCCTTGGAAGGTCTGCATCAGGAAACACCAGGGAAGGGTGGTGCAGCCCTGGAAAAGGTCACTGGAGAGGTGGGGGATGTCCATCCTTGAAGACTTTTTAAGATTTAGGAAGACAAAGTCACAGACAACATGACCTAGTGCTGGCAACAGTCCTGTTCAAACTGAGTGGGATTAGAACCCTCCAAAGGTCTCTTGTAACCAAGGTTTCTTTGACCCCAGTGCTTCTCCACCCTGTCCCCAGCCAGCACTGTCATCAACCCTTCATGGCAGCAGCACATCCCCCCTTCTGACATGTATCCCAGTCCAGGCTCCATCCCACAGGGTCAAGTGTGCCATGAATGGTTCAGGAACAAACACGTGCTGATCAGCTCTGGGTAAATTTTGACCGATATTCAATTTTCTTTCCCGCAGCAAAGGACGTGCTTTAGTTCTCTCTCCCCCTGAGCCACCGACTTCCATAAAATTCACAGAAACATCAGGCCTTTGAGTCCTCCCCGTTGCTCAAACTGGGCTGACGCTGACCTTAGGATTTAAATAGTTAATTCTGGAAGACTGAAAGACAGACAGCACAGCTCCACAACCTTTGCTTCCTTGGGAGATGAGGGTGGAAACGGGGCTGCACCAGACATCCAGGGATCATGCAATCCATCCCAGGGTCCCCAAAGGACCCGCTGCAGATGCATCACTCCTGACAGACGACTGCCTCGCTTGTTCTGCAAGACAGCTCCAGCAACCCCCTGGGTACTCATTTTTTAGGAGCAGGAGACACCAGTTGTTGTAAAAGGTCCAGAGTGAATCTTTCTAAGTGCCATTTAAGGCTCTGGTTTGACATAATCTGGGAAAGAGATTATTCCTCTTCCCCTTTGAAGCAGCCTTTTGCATATTTGCAAACTGCTATGACAACACTTCATCCAGGCCAAACAGCCAAAAATGTTTCAGGCTTCCGGAGACTGTGGGGTTTTTTTGACTCACAGTTGTTTGTGTTGATCTTCTGTCAAGTCTCTCCACTTGGCCCGTGGTGTTTTTTTGGAATCTGCTGCCCAGAAGCATCAGAGCTTCAGCTTGGCATGCAGAGCCAGCCCCTAAAACGCAGCAGGATCACACCACATGCTGTCTGTCTTCCTGCTCATACACCTCAGTATGTTCATCTTTTCCCACAAGTATGATGCTGCCCTCACATAATAGTTTGTGATTCATAGATAGATCCTTTTCTGAGAAGTCAACACCTCCTAATCTTCTGTTCTTCACCTATTTTTGTGTACTAACTTGCTCTTTTTTTTTTTTTTAATACACTTGCTATTGAACTGCTCAAATTTGTTAGGGCTATCAATGCACTTTGCAACCATTCCAATCCAATGTCACCTGCAAATACAATGCAAAAACCTCTGTTCCCCTCAGCTGGGTTGGTCAATAAACCCTGAGATACCTCTGGACCTGTGGCAATTTCTAGAGAACCACCATTACTATGTTTTCTACTTTACTGATGAGCCACCAGTAAGTAAATGACAATTTTAACACAACAGGTTTGGGGAAACACAAGATTTGGTCCCCACGCTCTCCCTGTGGCAGGTTTTGAAAGCTCCACGCAGCAGAACCTGCCTGCTGGCTTCTGTCCCCAGGATGAGAGGAGAACATCATTTTCCTCACTTCTAGGTTAACAGAAGTTCTGCTCGGTATGAAGGGCAAACGAGGACAAAATTATCTGTAACAGTAAGTGGAGCAAGCACAGCTTTCCTAGTGCCAACCCCCTCTCCCACAGAACTTCTCACCTCTTGACACAGAAGACACCAGCTGATGCAGAGGACGTGTGAGGCAACGCTGCTTGCCCACAGCCAGGGAGAGGAGAGGGCCCCCTGCTTCCAGAAGATGAGGAAGGCTTCAAACCCTGCCTCTCCTTTGCCAGCAGACTTGGGTAATTCACCATCCCTGTTCGTTAAGAACAAACCTTAAGATCCCACTTGCTCGTTAGATTTGGCTCATGTTGACAGCTCAGGAGCTCTCTCTGTGTGTGCCTGGCACACCCTCAGTGCACACAGAAGGTTCCCAAAGCAAGAATACAGCACATTTCCAAACAGGGAGTTTTCAGAGACCAGGGAACATGTTCATGAAATAGCTAAAACATCCCTCCAATACCAGATCCATCCTTGCCAAGCCCCTGTGCCAAATATTAGAGGTATGGGAACTCCTGTGAACTCTGGAAGAGGAGGTTGCCATGAAATTATTTCCCATTCTTCTCCAAGGCTCGAGCCAGTTTTCCTTAATTTTGCAATATCAGTCTCTTGAGCCAAACAGTAGCTTAGAATGTCACCAAGAATCCCTGAGACTTGTAAAGCTAAAAGCAAGTGAAAAAAAATATAAAAGGCCTAAGTGTAAAGAGGTAAGAAGCTGCAACCCAGGCACTCCCATCAGCAGCTGATATAACAGTATAGAAAGTCTTTTGAGTCATCCCAGCTGCAACAAGAAACCTTTCTCACATTTGAGCTACATAATCAAAGTGATCAGACTGTGGAAAAAAAAATCCCTTAGAAATTACTCCTCAGACACAGACAAAGGTAGGAAACACACAAACACTTTAACCAGAAATCTCAATTCTACCTTTTGTGAGTGAGGCACAAAATGAAACTCTTCGGTTAATCACTTGGAGTGCCTGAAGTGCATTGGATGTGCAGGGCGTATCGTGCTGATGGAAGTTCACAAGCCGTGGGCACACAGCCAGGCACAGGCCCACACCAGCCCTCAGGTGTCCCCCGCACGAACAGCAGGTATCTCTTGACAGCCACCACCAGAAGGTTCTGCCTCTCCTCGAGGTGTGCACATGGCTCCCGTGTCACCAATCAGCGCTAATCCGGCGCATCAGTAAAAGCTCAGTTTTCAGGAAAATCCATAACAACATCCATTTAAAATAACGAGGGGATTGGAAAACATGCCTGGGATTCCTACCTTGTCACTCACTCAGGGCAGCAGGAGGGTGGTGAGAGTGGAGAGAGAAGCAGCAGCTCATGCTCCAAACCAGGGAACTTGGATGCACCGCTGCTGGTCTGAGCCACCCCTTCCAGCTCCAAACAGCAAACCCAGCTCCCTGTGCCTACAGCCTCAATGCCTCAGCTGCAATCTTGGAAGATTTAGGGATTTCAGGGATTAGGTAAAGAGACTGCCAGGAAAACTTCAGGGCTCAGAGAGCACCTTTTGAGCCCCCCAGCTCAGCATCAACAGAATTCCCCCAACACAGCTTTTGCAGCTGAAAAAGAGATTTGGAGTATCTGAAATCAAAATCTTGACTTCCTACCTATGCCACACGTGCTGGTTAACTCCTCCTTCATCACATCCCAGGGCAGGAGCACACTGCAACTGCTAGGGAAGTCCCAAATTCCAGGAAGAGGAAATCTGAGACACCTTTCAACACCACGTTGTTCCAAATACATCAGGTCCAGCCAGCCTCGCTCTAAGGCAGGGTCAGTTATAGGCCACAAAGTGATTTACAACAAGGTGCACGTTCACAGCCCTTCTCTGCAGAGCTCAGCTTTGATTAAATAATAAACTGGCTTTTAACCTGCAGCAGGGACAGCAGCTGGAACCACAGCCAAGTGCCAGCTCTGCAAAACCTCAAAGCCTCAGCCTGGGGGCTCAGGGGGCAGATAGGAAGACGCTGCATTTTCTCTTCCAGGCTGCAACACTTTGACAGCACCCACTTGAAACCTCACTTTAAAAACGTTCTACAGGTGCCAGTCGGTGCTCCCCGTGCCTCTAGGATTAAACCAGTCAAAGGGAAAAGAGGAAATGGTCTAGGCTATTTTTAGGGAAATGTAAAGGAGTCAAAGACACCCATGGTAGCTGACAGCTCAAATCCTTTCTGTTAATAATGTGTATTCCCTACAGAGGGAGCTTAATATTCTTTTTCTACCCTACCAATGTCCCTTTATCCCTACATCTATAATTCTGCAGAAATACTATTCCACCATTAACAGGATTTTATAGGGCCCAGAGATACAACGAAAAATATATGTCAAATCCCAGCACTATTGCACGTCCTTTCCCTCAGATGTGGCTCCTGTGCACCACTTCCCCAAACCCAGTCATTCACCCAAAAACCTCCACCAAAATGCTCAGTTGCTGCCCCTCACCCTGCAGGTGCTACTGGTATGGACAGCAGTCCTGAGGAAAAAGGGCTGTGAATGAAATTACTGGGAAAAACCCCACATTCCTCTTCTCCATGGAGATTCCTGCTTGCTTTATTTCTCAGGGCTTTGAGGCTTGGCAGAGTTTCCACCCTGTCCTTATGACACGCTCAGTTCTGTGAAATATAAACTGCTAATGCTGAGTGTTGCAGACTGCAGTGGTACAGAACTGAGGGATGTATGCAGAGCAAGATCCCCCTCTCCTTGCCTATCCTGCCCTAGGGTTTGTTTGGGGTTATCCTCACTGCAACAAAAGCTGAAGGAAACAAAACAGCAAAAAGGCAAGAGGAGTAACTGAAAAAGGACCTTCTCACACGCCATTTCCATCAGAGGAAACAACCTTCAAAAAGTACCTCAAGAAGTGGCCAAGGCGAAGAAGGGGAATTGATTTTTAAATGCATGCACTGGTTTCAAAGCCCTTGCACCGGGAAAAGGTGTTTCTCTACCTGGACACAGAGTGTTTACCAATACAACAGGCTAAAAGTTCTGCAGGAAGCCGGAGGATTTTCCAGGTTTTTAACCGTGTTTTTCCAGGTTTTTATCGCGTTTCTGAAGACGCTCCCGCTCCTGCAGCGGGAGAGATCTGGACAAACACTTCAGCTCTGGGCTACGGAGCGACACCAACCTGCCTGGAACCCTCTCACACCCACTGAGCCACCGCATTAACAGCAAAGAAAGAGCAGAAGGCAAGAGAAGTGCATTTACCGGGCCGGCCTCCGCGTTCCGCGGCCGGCTCCGAGAGAGAGAGAGAGGCGCTTCCATCCCGCTCGAGTGGCTGAGCTCTTCAAAGCAGAGCACAGTGCCCTTTTCAGCAGAGCCCTGGCTGCAGCTCTCCAGCCAGCGCTCTCGTCGTGCCACTTCAAAAAAATATCGCCGCTTTCTCACAGCCTGGAGGAAATGCAAAAGCACATTCCTCTGTAAATGGATGTTTTCTTACTTTTTTTCTTTTTTTTTTTTTTTTTTCCAGGCAGAGGCCTCTGAAATTTATATATATAAAAAAAGCCAAACAATTCTTCCCTACTTGGAGGGGGGGAAAAAAAAAATCAAAACAACAAGCAACTTTAATTTTTAGGAAAAAAAAAATTAAAATGCCTGCGTTGGTCTAATGACAGGACTACAGTAAAACACTTTTACCATCTAATGTGGCTCACAGGGAAAAAACCAGCAGCTGCTGTACGTAAAAAGCTCTTTCTTTCCCCAAGAAGGCTAAAAATGTGGTCCCAAAGACTTGTATGCTCATGCAAATAAGTACTGCAAATGTGGTTTAAAAACCCTGCCTTCAGCTGCCCTGGCCCTGTTTTCCTCATTGTACCCTACTCAACAGCTCTGGACACTCAAAACTCCAGGGAGAAGGCTGGAAAATTGGCCACCCTGCTGGTTTGAAGTCTCTCCCCTCTTGTGGCACAGAGATCAGAGGGCAAGGTGACGACTGTGTCTTGCAGAAACATCTAATGGGTCTAAAGGCCACCTGGCACAGCCAGGGAGGGCAGCACCACGAGCCAGTGTGGCCAGCCAGGGTCCTCTCCAGTGAGGGATCCTCTGCACCCAGACCCTCCCAGGCACTGACCCCATGGAGAACTTCCAGAAGAGTAAAGTGGCTTTGCAAGGAGCTCCTCTTGGAGCAAAGGGCAGCAGAGGACACCCTGCAAAGGGAAATCTTCCATAAATGGAAGGCACCTACCAGCTCTCCTGGCCCCTTGAACATGAATTATTTTATCTCCTGTATTAAAAAAAAATAATATATATATAGGCCCTAGGGAGCATTAGAGGGCAGTGGTGATTCTCTGTTACTGCTGTATTTTAAATCTGCTTTGACTGTTTTCCCAAACTTGGAAAAGCCAGGCTGCCTTACTGCCCATCTTAAACAGGAGATGTGCTAGGAGAAAATAACCAGAGCAGAGTTTTCCCTCATTCAGGGCAGTTTCTACTCTATAACCAATGTAATTAGTAGATAACACATTACACAAAACTTGACAATATATAACACTGTTCAAGCATGAACTGCAGGAAAAAAAACTGGACACATTTCTAGGGGCAAGCAGAGTACAAAATAGAAAATAAAGCTCATATGCTACGGGACACATGATTTTTTTTTTCCAAACTGGTATTTTTTGATAAAGTGGTTATACTTTTGTCATCAAAACAACAAAAGACTGTTGTGGGTTTTTGTTGTTGTTGTTGTTTTTGGGGGTTTTTTTGTTTGGTTTTTGTTGTTGTTGTTTCGGTTTGTTTTTTGTTTGGTTGTTTTTTTTTTAATTACATGGGAATATGTAATTAATTTTAAGTGACCCAAAGTGCAAGCACACAGAAGTCATTCCAGGACTGGCAGCCAGACAGACCTGTCACAGCATCAATGCAAAACCTACTGCTCTTTAAAAAAAAAAACCACATCCAAAATTTCAGAATACTTGTCCTACACTGACTGAATTCTCCTGTAAAGCAATAAGGATCACGCAGAGATGTTCTGTGATATGCAAGTATGATTTTTTTCCCTCTTCTACAAGAAATCAGCTTCTCCCCTAAAATCCAAGTACACCAAATAGAAAGTTGAGTTGCCACTTTACATTTCCACCTGCAACTTTTAGGGGAAGGAGGTTACCAAGAATAATTACAGTTTCTTTTTATTGCTTGTGCCTTTTTTAGAATAAGTTTGTCATTTGATAGGAAATCCAGCCACAGTCATCATAATACAATGATTGATCAGTCCCCTTGGAGCGGGATGGGCAATTCAGCAACCAGCTCCCAGCTGAGTCAGAAGCAGTCTGGGCTCAAGTTCTACCCCATTCTCTCTCAAAAAGTTGAATAAACGCAGGAAATTAACATTAAAATTTGACAAGCCTGTCACCTGTCTCCTCCATTATGTGTCACAAGGGATTTGAGGGACTAAAATCCTCCACAAGGAGGACAATTACAAGAATACTTTGAGAACGCTCTGCAGACGAGCTCACGTACTTGGGTGAGGACTCATCCTGTAAACACGCATCGGCTGTCTCGAAATGGCTTTATTTTTATCCTGCTGTCTGTCAGGTAGCACATGCACACTTTGTTTGCTAATGCACTCTCCATGTTTCCTGCTTCTCCTATCACCTGCAGGCAGGCAAACTGCTTGGGGAGAAAGTGTTTTGCTTCTTCACTTGCACAGACCGAGCCAGTTATTGTGGGAACACCATTCACACCACTCCACTCAGCTACTCATGGAAAGTGACTTGGTTTTCCTGTACCTGAGGGTGTTCTTCCAGCCTGAACCTATCCATGCAGGACCTGCAGAGTTTACTCAACCTGGTGCTTTCAATTCTCCAAGCTAGGGTGGAAAATCATGAAGATTCCGAATGTTCAAGGAGAGAGAAGAAGAAATGGGATGCACACACGATCTGCACCTTAGGCCCCTCCTTTGGCTCTGCTCTCAAGGCATTTGAGCTGCAAATCCCTCTTTACCACTGAAGTGTTTAGCATGTGCTTCTCAGCTGCTTTTCACAAAGATTTGGAGGAGCTCTTGATATGCAGGAGGGCAGGACCACCATCCAGAAGGAGCTCAGCTCGCTGGAGAAATGGATCTAACTGCACCTGCCAGCACTGGTTCCTGTATCAAACATCTCTCCTTACACCCCATTCACCACTGCATCCACTGGCACCTTTATTTATAACAAGTTTTCCCACACCAACCTCACCCACCCTGAACTTGCCACAAAAAAAAATTGATTCTGTTCTATAAATAGGAAAACAGGCCATGAGGGGAAATGATTTGCCCAGATCAGATATCAAAACCAGAACAATTCATCCACCCCAGCTCAGCTTCCCAATTTAACCATAACATGTATTACCTTCCACTTCTTCAGGCAATTTTCCCAGGTGTGTAAAGCAGCATAAAAGTACTGGTATTCAACAGAAGGAGAAGCTTTGAAACAGAACTAGAGCAAGCCTGTCCTAGCAGGATAATGATGGTCTGATGTTCATTTCTGCACTTTCAAAGGGAACTGTGAATGTTATTCCAGCTTTATTCCTCAATCCACTTTTTTAAGCTACAAGGAGACCCCCCCAGGAATCAGTTTTATCCCCGAGATTTCAATTAGAATATTGCCAAACCTTCTTTTCGGTAAGTTCTGACAAAACAAGTGGAAGAGAATAACTTTGCAGCAGGCTACATCCAAGGCAGTGCCAATAGCCCACCTAACCCTTACTCAGGGATGCTCAGGAAAAAAATTAAAAGCACACTAAGCTACAAAGCCAGCTTTCCTTCATTCCTCACCCTAGCCATTACTCCAAGCAGTTCAAAAAAGTACAGAAGGAGATACAAGAGATAATCAGTGCAGTGATGTCAGCAGCACCTGAATAACCTATTGTGGGAGACCTCTCCTACTGATCTTTTAATGGGCTCTTCAAACAGACCTCACACTCCAGGAACAGGAGCTCAGGCTAAGAGGGTCCCAGTCAGAAAGCAATTCCATTAGCTGGACGTGAGATCACTTGTGTTTTTCCAAGAACATGGAGCTGCTTCTCAGGTCAGCATGCACTGTGGCTTTTATTCCTCCTTCAATACAGCTTTGTCCTCTCTGACCAGGTTTTGAGGGCAGGCCTTTCAAAAAAGCAGGACTCAGCACTGGGACTCTGCAAACCCAGGGCACTGCTGCTGCCTGACCTGGTGCAGTTTGAAGACACCTTCCTCCTTCCCCCCCTGGAACTTGTCTGAGCTGCTCAGCTCAAGCTGTCAGCTCTGGGCACTGCAGTTCACAGGATTGTTTCAACGTTTCCTCTGCCATTTCACATCCTCGAACTTCAGACGACAAAAGCAGTTGCTCCCATGAAAGCTCTGCTTCTGCATCTGTCCAAGACAGACACTTTCAGCAATGCCCTCAAGTATTCTGCCCACTCCTGCTCCAAAGAAACCAGGACTTGTGGCTCCTCTCCTTACCATTAGTCTGACAAACTCACCAACAGCCTCAATCCCACTTCTTCCAGCAACACACAAAAAAAGAGCAATTTTCTGTGAACACCAGAAATTAGGAAGCATTTGAGAGCCCAGGAAACAGCTTTTAGGAATGCTGGCAATGCTGTGGGAAACACACCAGACACATCTCTAAATCTCTGGCTTGCTTTGTTTTCTCCTAGAATTTATTCACCAAAACCAGCAGCCTTTTTACTGCATCTCCTGCCAATACCTGGCTACGCCTGCAATTTAGGGGCACAGGCTTAATTACACTGGTAAATGAAAGCATCCATTCTCCCTGGCTCTGGAGGAACAGAAAGCATCCCAGCAGCAGACACAGGCTGACACATATTTGCTTTCCAAGCAGTAAAACACTGACAGCTTTCCCAAACAACCACTCACACACAGTATCCGTAATATCCCCCTGAAGAGTGTAATTTGTGGTGGGATAACAAGTGAAATGCCTCAGGCTTGTGCACTGGCACTTTCAAAACACACAGTATCAAGATGATCTTTAGAAGTATTTAACTTCAAATTGTTTATTCTGAAGAGAAAGAAGCACCTTCAGGGCCCACCATCATTTACAGGAAATTCAAACTGCCCATCTTCCCATGGGACCAGCTCAAGTTTGTCCACCCTGACCATCAGACAATTTATCTTGTGATCCCTCACTGCTTCCTCAGCTTTCTTTTCAGCCTGGGCAACTCAGTATCATCAGCACCATTTACTGGGTGACAAATGACTATCCCCACCTCTTGCTTCTAAGATTCTAAGACTCCAGGACTACCCTCTTTCACAAGAACAGGCAGAACCTGTCTTAGGCAACGTGCTGAACTTAACTAAAAAAACCTGCCAAAAAGTAAAAATAGCGAGTGACAAAGATGAGTGAGTCATAAAACTCAGTGTCACTACACACAAAGCTCAGGCACTGAGGAGTGGAGACATTACACCAAATTGTGCAGACACCATGACGTCCCCAAATCAGCTCAGGAAACCTCGTGGAGTCACAGAGGGCCACTCTCTGCAGAGATCTGGCAGATCCACGAGCACTGGTTACAAGGTGACCAGGACTTTGCTGCTCAGTGTGATCCACAGATGTTACATGCAGCTGGTAATTCATCTATTTCTGCATCAGGACAGCCCCACCGCATCCTTAAATTCCACAGCTGGTTAGCAGAGCCTATTAACAGCAAATTAACAAGCAAAGGCTGCCAAAGTCAGATGAAACTGGAGTTCAAGGAAGCAGCTGATAGAACACTTTTGGCAGGAAACTAATCAAGTACAGCAGTTTCTGAAGGAATACACTCAGTCCAAAAGCTGCCAAATTTGGGGGTTTATGTCCCCTCCCACTTGTGTCTCCACTGTGTACCAGGGACTTTGAGGGGCACTCATGGAAAGAATTAACAAGATCCACAAAGGTGTCAAATCTGGGCTCTCCTTGGTGGCCTCCTAAGCAAATGCCAGGATTCCTCAGCTCCATTTAACTTGGATATTCCAGCTATTAACACAAGCTGGCCTGACAGCTTTACAGTACAAAAGACTTCCTGACACCTTTGATAACCCTTGGGAGAGTGAGTGATTTTTTTCCTTTTAAACAAAATCCTAAAGCCGCTTAATATGTTTAAAAACTTAACGTGCTGGGTTCCTTCCATCCATCATTAAAAATGCCAACATACCTGTCACGCTTAAAAACACAGGATCATTAATTTATTCTGGGGTCTTGACAGTTATTTTACTGTCGTTTCAGAATCATAAATTTAGCCACTCGTTAACACTCTCCCAGGTGGGATTCATCTCAAAGTCATGGTGCTCAGGAATCTAAACACTCTCCTGCTTATTAAAGAAAGAAGTTATAAAAGCTTCGTTTTTTGGTATTTTTAATACAGTGAGGGATACAAGCAGAGAGGCAACTTGCAAATTTGGATCCCCCCCCACTTTGTACAGGTGTGATTCCTAGTGATGTTATGCTACAGGTGGTAATGGTGCTGGTGAAGGAGCTGGTTGGTCACTGAGCTCTCCCACCACGATCAGAAGGAAGTTCTCTGGAGTGGTGGGACTCCAGGAGGGAAGGGGCACCCGTCTTCTACCTAAAAATTATCTCCCAAGGGTCCTCTTCTCATAGTTATCTATAAAAACTGTCCTTCAGCCCTTCATTTATCACACACCAAGCTCAGAAGACAATGTAGATCCACTGCTGAAGTGCTCATGTCCCCAGACTGAGGAACCAGGTGCCCCCTTGCCTGCCAGAACCCTGCCTTTCAGCAAAGCTATTTTTCATGCTCCACTCGGATCTGTACCAGAAATCAGGCTGGGTATGTACGTGCCACATTTCAAACACCCTGGCACAAAGTTTCTACTGCAAAGCCTCAAAGAGCAGCTTGCCACAGCCAAAGTTCCCCCAGCCAGACACCCACAAGCATCTCCACTCTGTTCTGCAGGAAGAGTCTCCTCTTTCTTAACACACAGTTTTTTAAAGGAGCTGCACCGGGAGTGGTTTGGGAGAGCAGACAGAGAACAGGGAAGGATTTTAAAAAGCCAGAATCACAGATTTTGTTAACCTGGGTAACGCCACCACCCTGCACGTGACAAACCCACCCAGGGAGAGCTTCCTGAGGCTTCCCCTCGGCGCAACTCACCTCGCCCGAGTAGCTGTACTTCCCCTTCAGGATCTGCCGGTACAGGCGGGTGCGGTTGTCGTCCTCGAAGGGCATCGTCCCGCTGAGCAGGATGTAGGAGATCACGCCCAGCGCCCACATGTCCACCGAGTTCGTGTAGGGCTTCCTGACCAGGATCTCGGGGGCGATGTACTCCGGGGTGCCGCAGGTGGTCTTCATCAGGCAGTCGTCCCCCTTCTTCCGCGTGCTGGCCAGCCCGAAGTCCGTGATCATGATCTTGGAGTCCGTCCCCGGGTGGTAGTACAGCAGGTTCTCGGGCTTCAGGTCGCGGTGGGTGATGCCCAGCGTGTGCAGGTACCGGACGCCGTCCAGCACCATCTGCAGCACGCGCGTGGCGTCCCTCTCGGTGAAGGAGCCCTTGGCGATGATCCTGTCGAAGAGCTCTCCGCCCGTCGCCAGCTCCATCACCATGTACACGCGGTCCTGGGTCTCGAACACCTCGATGAGCTGGATGATGTTGGTGTGCCGCACGCGGCGCAGCACGCTGAGCTCCGACTCGCACACCTCCCGGCCCTCGCGGTACTTGGTCTCGATCATCTTGATGGCGTAGGGCTGCTTGGTGGCCTTGTGCTCCACCCGCACCACGCGGCTGAAGCTGCCCCTCCCGATCAGGGCCTTGATGTCGTACTTGGCCGTCACCCTGGGGTCGAACTTGGCGCGGTATTTGGCCACTTTGTTCTTGCGGGGCTCGGGCTGCTGGGCAGGCAGGGCGTGCCCGGGGTAGGGGTTGGCGTGGTGAGGGGGCGAGGGGGAGCCGGCCTTGATGGCAGCCCCGCAGTCATCCCTGATGAAGTGCTTGTAGATGTCGCTGTGGCCCGTGTAGGGTTCCACCTTTTTGACCAGGTCCAGCTGCACGTCTTTGGGGGGCTCGGGAAGCACTTTGCTTGTCCCGCAGCCCATCCCTGACTGGTGTTAATTCCCTGTCAAGGCATGTTCCCAGGGGAGCAGCAGCAGCAGCAGCCACATCCGGGACAATTCCCGCATTTGAACCTCAGGAGAAGAACGAGGAGAAACAAACAAATTGGAATCGAGGCAGTAAAGGTTCAAATGGGGAAAAAAGAAAAAAAAAGTAGGCCCTGTGCTACCACAGACTAAGAATTTGGGATTGACCAAGCACAGTGCTCTGCTGCTTCCATCACAAGCCAGTGAGGATGGGGCCCATAAACACAGCCATGGTCAGAACCCTGGATGTGTCCATGGAAATCACACAGTATCCCTTTTTATTGAGCACAGTTTCTGTTCTGCTCCCAGCTGAGCACTGAATCACAGTCACAGAGTGGTTGAGACTTCTGGAGGTCTTTTTGTCCTTAATTGCTTAATAAAAATCAAATTAAGGAAAGAGTCAAGCATTTTCCTTTGCTTTGTTCCAGCTGCTCAACTTCACACAACAGCAGCCACTGCAAACCTCGGAGTTCTGAAATGCCTCACCAGCAGCTCCACAAAGAACCTCAGCAACTTGTTCACTAAACAAATCTGCTTAAAATTCCTTTAGATTGAACTTTTACAGGTGTCCCAAACCTCTCCCTGCTTTGCTCCTGGGGATCAGCGGAATGGCACAGGAAGGGAACACAGAGCCAGAGGCTCCATCCAAGGTGGGCTTCAAATCTCTCAACAGCCTGACTCAGTTTTTGCTTTATTTGACACCTCCAGGCACCAAGTGGCACTTCTGGCTCTCCCCATGGAGCTGTGTGCAGCGAGTGGAATTCCCACCAGCTCTTCCAGACGAGGAGCTCTTGCTCATCACGCTGTATTTGAAATGAAAACCAAATCAGGCAGGTCTTTACGTGCTGATTAAAGCCCTATCACTGGCCAGGAGATGGGGAAGCTGCCTGTGGCTCTGGCAGTTTGCCACTGGCACCTTTTGGCTCAGAGCCCATCAGTGGGTGCCTGAGCCTTTGCAGGAGGCTACGAAAAAACCATTTCAGCTTTGAGATGTGACCTCAGGTCTTACCATCACCGGGTGAATCCCCGCTCAGGCACCACCTCTCCACCCAGCTCCTCAGCATGAACAGCAGAGAAGGAACCCTGGCTGCTTTTCCATCGGGAGAATCGGGTGGAGAAATAAGAAATGTTTTAAAGGGACGCCCCGAGGAAATTTAGAACTCTGCATCCAACCTGGAAAGAAAAGCAGGCTTTAGTTAAGATTTAGGTTTAAAAATGAAAAACATCCCCAAAGGAACTTCTCAGGGGAGCCCTGCAGGCAGCACCCTGAGGTCAAGCACACCAGCCATGCACCCTACCTGTGGTGGGGCACAACTCCTCATCAGTGCAGGTGGAAATACCCTGGATAACAATCACCACGAGTCTGGGGAAAGGAAATGAAGAAATGGGGCGTTACAAGCCCACTCCAAGGGGTGTCAGTCACCTGCCCAGATCCCCCAAGGCCAGGCAGACCTTCCACCCCCAAGTAAACACATCACAACTCGAAGCTCTTTAACGCTGCTGTTCTGTGAGATGCCAGTTTGGAACTGCGAACAGAGCAGCTCTGAACTGTGTTAATTCAGAGCTCAAACACAGCAACCTGCAAACCACACCTGTGCCAACACAGCAGCGCTGAGAGCACCTCACCTGAGAGCACAAACCTGGCACAGACCTGGCACAGACCCGGCATTCCCAGCGGGAGCCTCCCGCGGGTTCTGCAGGGCACACCCGGGGCTGGGGCTGCTGCAGCACCGCATGCAGCTGTGCCGGAGCCAGGGGCGGACCGGGCTCGGCCAAACCAACCGCGACTCCCAGAACTCCTGACTGTTTTCACAACTCCTCCCGAGATTTCCACACCTCCCACTGTTTCCATCACTCATCCCGACCCGGGCCGTTTCTCGCCCATCCCGGACAGCAGACGCAGGGCCGTGCCGGTGCTGGAGGTTGTCCCGCGGCAGGCCCGGCTCCAGGCCCGGGGAGCGCTGGAGGGACTCACGGGGGGCGGGCAGGGCTCGCACCCCGGCCCGCCCGTTCCCGCGGCCCAGCGCTCCGGGCAGCGGCAGTGCGGAGGCGCGGAGACCCAAGGAAGGAGGGAGGGAGAGGGGGATAAGGAGGCAGCGGTGCCGGAGCCGCCACCGAGACCGCCGGGCCCGACTCACCGGGGCCCGCTCCCGACCGCGCCGCGGCGCCGCCTCCTGACGTCATCACCGCGCGCCGGGGGACGCCCGAGGGGCGGGGGGGGCGGGGCCGAGGCGTGAGGGGAGGGGCAGCGCTACCGCCCCCTGGCGGGGCCGCGGGAGCGGAGCGGGGGTCCCTCAGGGGTGTGGGATCCCCCAACCCCACCGGGAACCCCCTCGGTGCCATCTGGGAACCCTCAGGGCTCTGGGACCCCCCAGCCCCATCTGGGACCCGCCAGCCCCACACGGGACCCCTCAGTGCCATCTGGGGCTCCTCAGGGATCTGGGACCTCCCCAGCCCCATCCGGGACCCCCCCAGCCCCATCCGGGACCCCCCAGCCCCATCTGGGACCCCAGCCTCAAGGGACCCCTCAGTGCCATCTGGGGCCCCTCAGGGCTCCAGGACCTCTCAGCTTCCTCAGGGACCCAGGAGCCCCCCCCAGCCCCATCTGGGACCCCCCTCAGTGCCATCGGGGAACCCTCAGGGCTCTGGGACCCCCAGCCCCACACGGGACCCCTCAGTGCCATCTGGGACCCCTCAGCCCCATCGGGGTCTCCTCAGGGCTCTGGGACCCCTCAGCCCCACGGGGCCCTTGGAACCCCTCAGCCTCCTGGACCCCCCTCATCCCCCTGGCCCTGCTGTCCCCCACAAAAATTGTGTTTGTTCCCCGGTGTGCAACGAGCCGGTACTGACACCCTCGAGAGAGACGCTGCTTGTTGATTCCAGAGCTCCCCACGTGCTCGGGGCTATTCCACAAATCCAGCACGTCCCACTGGACTTGCCACGTTGTTATTCACACACGAAGCTCAGTCAGTAAATTCCCAAGCACAGCCCCTCTATTGGGTTCATTAGTGATTCCCATGCAAATCACATAACCTGGGTAACTTCTACTCACGCTCAGGGGAAGGGTCTTCACCTGGGCAGGGTCTTTTTGACCTGTAGGTGTGATTTTTAGTATTATCATGAAGATAGTTCAGGTCTAAGATACGTGGACCTGGAGTGCTTTAGCCACGTTGGCAATGTCTACGTGGATGTACGTCAACATCTTGATTTACTACATCCTTAGTCCTTGATTTACTGCATCCAGGATGTCCTTGAGTAAAGGATGCTGGATGCTGCCGCTTCCAGTGGTTAGGTCTCCTCTCATACCAGTTAGACTTCAAAGTACACAAAGATCAAACATCAAAAACCATCCTGACTTAAGACAATCTTGGCATGTCCTGCCTTTTGGAACACTCTCTGAGCCCCACGGGGCCTTGGACCCCACTCAGCCCCATGGGCCCCCAGGGATGGTGTTCCCTCTCCCCACGCTCCTGCCTCAGGGGGATGGCCATGGGGATGCACTGCCCGAGGATGGATGGCTGGATGGCTCCTCACCTCCTTCCCAGAGCCAAACCCAGCTCCGAGAGCAGCTCCGAGGGCTCCCCGCTGGGCTCCGGGGCTCTGGGAAAACACTCCCTTTGCCAGAGAATCGCCCGGAAGCGCCGATCCTTTTCCTTGGCAGGGGAAAAACCCGGTCCCTGCGGGCTGGCTCTTGTGCACCGCAGAATAACAAGGCACATTCCTTTCCCCTTTCTCTTCCCCGGCTACCAAGTGCCACAAAACCCGCAGAGTTTGCTTGGTAACTGCCTGTGGGCCTTTCTTCCTCGTATCCTTTGCCCATACCCAACAAAACACTGCACAACCCAGCCCTGGATGACCTGAGAGCAGGGGGATGAGGGATGACACCTCGCAGGGATGCTGACGGCTCTCCTTTCTCCGGGGAAGATGCAAAGGCGACACTGCCGGGCTTGTTTTCCAGCCCGGCTGTCACGTCATTCCCGAGGCGGTTCGGGTGGAGCGGGGCTATTTTCACACTCCCACCATGTTTTTAAAAATAGCTGGGTTTATTCCAATGCTCCTGGGATCTTCGGCTGTTTAAAATGATTAGTAAGTCACACTGTAATAAAAGTTGTACCTGCTGATGCACACTATTGTCATCAGCTTCTTCTCCACGTAATCCCCAATAAGGCGCAGAAACTGAGGGGAGGGGCTGCCTGGGCTGGACCCGACAGATCTGATGAGTTGTGTAGTTCCCTGCATGAAAAATTCCCCAGCTTTTGTTGTCCCACACAGTAATGGTGCTATTGGCACGTTCTCAGCCCTCTTACCCGCCCCCCTTTTCGTTCTGGAGGTGTTTCCACAGCCACACGTCCTCTGCCCTGTCCCTGGGAGGTGGCTTAGCCTGTGTCTGTCGCGTAAAACCTCGCACGTGTCCCTGTTTAAGTTGATCCTGTTATTTTAGGCTGTTTCTCAAGGTCATCCCAGCTTGGTGCCACCAGAGTGTGCCCCTCCTCGTCGTGCCAGCTGCTCCAGCTGGGTGTAGAGCAGTGGGCTGCCTCACCTCTGCCACAGGGATAAGTGCTCTGCAAGGATGCGTTTCCCTCAGGGGATGCATCTTCCATTAGCCGCTTCCTCACAGCTCTGTTTCCTGACCAGCCTCGTGAGAACACCAAATGAGGCACTTCCAGGCCCATCACCGCTGGAAGATGTCAAAGTCTTGGGCCAGAACCACGCACTTCTGAGAACTTTAATCAGAGCAGCTCGCTCCTGTATTATTTATGCCGTGGTGGTGCTCTGAGACCCACTGAAGCCAAGGGAAAGTCACACCAGACGATCCGCACGAAGCCGACATCCGCCTGGCAAAGCACCCAGGGATGAGGCAGGGAACTGTCTGCTCATCCACATGATCCGCTGCCTGCCAGGTCAGGCACTCAGTTTGGCTTTGGGGTCACCGTCTATTGGCCCCCGAAACCCGTTAATCCATCTGGAGCCATCCCTGAAGCTACAGCAGGAAGTTTTCCCACCAGGATAAGCACCTTGTTCCTTGGGGACACCGGCCCTGCAGCCTCTTGTCCCTCTGGGTGTGGGTGCCTGGGCTCCCACCGGCGCTGCTTCATCCCATCCCTCAGCAGCCACGCCAGGCCAGAGCTCAAGGTTGTCCCGGGGAAGGCTGAGCGGAGGTCGGAGAGGGAGGATGTTCAATTAAAGCTGCTTAAAAAAAGAAATCCAACTTTCCATATGCCTCTCTCTGGGGAATAAAAAAGCCCCAGGGCTGAGCGCAGATGGGGTGCCGGGCGGTGGACAGAACACAGCCCCCACGGCAGAGGTGACTCCGGCTCAGCTGTTCCCACCACCCACGATCCGCGGGGATTGAGGTTGACTTTTGGTGTTCCCTCACGGAGAGTTGGACATTTGGCTCGGCAGAAATCCCCAGGCAAGCTCGGGCAGTGGCCAGGCCTGTGTCACAGTGTCCTCCAAGCTACTCACGGCTTCCGACGCTCCCGCTCATCCCAGGGTGCCGGTGATGCCGGAGGCGGCTCCGCTGGTGCCTGGGTGGGCTTTTCCATGGGGACACCAGGCTGGAACAGTGGCACTGGGGGCCGTGGGAGGGCAAGGAGCCATCCCCCTTCTGCTGGTGGCCCCCACACTGACCCACCCAGCTGGGGAAACTCAAGTGCATCCCCACAGATGAGGAGTCATTCCCTGGCCGGCACCTTCACCGGGAGGAGTTTCCCTGGGGAAAGGGCTGGAGGATTCAGCCCTGGTGTGGTGGAGGCGTCAGGTGGAGTGGCTGGGAGGTTGACCCTCGTGCCACCGTGCCACGTGTGCCATCTCCCTCACATAGCCACCCAGAATAGTGTCACCATCTGGTTCCTGCCACCCAGGATGTGGGAACCTCCCCAGCCCCTCCTGTGATTACAAAAAGTGAATTCAAACATCAACTCAGCCGGACTCGGGCAGCCTTTATCCCTTTTTTTTTTTCTTTCTTTCTTTTTTTTAATAATTCAAGTTCGTCTCTTAGAGAAGAGAGAGAGAGAGGGAGATAATGTCTGCAGAGCATTTAATCTTCTGCCCAAAGAATAGCAGAGAGCAAATTAGGATCTACTCCAATTAATTTGCCTTGATGGGCAAAATCTGGAGAGCGGCCATATCTGGGAATTAGGAACAAAAGCAGGGAGTGTAAAGTAGGTCACCGGAGTTTCATAACCGGAACGAGGGGTTTCCACACTAGGTGCTCCAGAGGCTCCCGGTGCCGGGCTCCACTGGTCTCTGTCCCCCTCAGATCCGCAGGTTTCAGTCCTGGACTGTTGCTTTAAGATCCTACCAGTGCTCAGGGGGCCAGTTGTTTGTTCTAGGGGCAGGAGCAAGGATTTTGTTCCTTTCCACAACGGGACACAGCTGCAGGGCTGTCCCAAACCCTCAGACACAACAGAAAGACAGGCACCAGCTCATTGTCCCCATTCTGGAGCACCCAAAGAGCTTTCTGATGGTCAGCATGCCCACCCTTGCTGTCACACTGCCACCCTCAGCCCTGCAGGCACCTTCTTGAAGGAGGACCAGGTGTCACGGGTGGCAGTGGGGTTTGGACAGTGCTTTGCCAAGGGCTCTTGCACTGTGGGGCATCACCAAGCAGTGGTGACACACAGGCCCACCCTAACCCAGTACCCTCAAATCCTCGTCCCAATTCCCCAGACCCATCAGTGCCTGCAGGCACCGTGTGGTGACATATTCTGGTGTCACCTTCCAGCCGCAGGACACGTATGGAGGCAGTGCCAAGTGGTGACGTGCGCTGGTGCTCAGGACACAGGGTGACATGGCTAAGGGCGTGTGACATGTACAGAGACATCTTCCAGGACACAGGACGTGCGTGGCGTGTCTTTCCACAGGCAGAGTGTTTGGTGGGTGACAGCGGCTCTGATCCCAGGCTTTGATCCCGGTGGGATGGAAGTGTCACGGTGACCCCCCTGCCCCCACCGCTCCCGTCCCCACGGAGGTGCCGGCGGGCGCTGCGTGGTGCGAGGCCGGCGCCCGGCCGGCGTTTATCCTCTTAGCCACCCTGCCGGGATCCGGCACTAATTCACCCTTAAACACAGGATTGTTGGGAACCGGGAAGGGAAGAATCGGCGGATTATCCCCCCGGCGCTGGCGTTAAACATGGGGAGCGGCAGCTGCCGGAGGAGGAGGGACGAGGTGGTGTCTTGCCCCGCGTCCCATGGGGCGACAACCCGTCGTCCCCCAGCAAGCCCAGATGTTTTGTGTCCCCCTCCAAGTCAGCTCCAGGCTGGTAATGAAACAAATAACATGAAATAAATATGGGGCTGCCCACAAAGCTGAGGGATCGACAGCAACTGCCCAGCTCTGTGGGATGCACCACAGCACGACAACCACAGCAGTGTTTCCTGGCCCCAGAGGCTGGCAGGGGACTGGGACAGCCAGGGTGACATCCAGAGGTCAGGGATCACACGTGACCAGACCTCGCAGGAAGAGGTTTTATGATGAAACAAACAAACAATAATTTTCCCTGGCTCAACAAAGACAGCAGTAACTGAGCTTCTCACTCACACACTGAAGGCTTTCAGCCACGGGCCAGTGGGAAAACGCTTCCCTGGGCCAGAACCGCGTGCCCAGCTGCTGGAATGTGTTTGGGACAGCCTCGAGGTCACCCCAGGAATCACAGAAATGGCAACAACTCGCTACTCAGGAGCTCATCATCACTCCTGCTCGTGGCTGAGCCTGGCACAATCCACGGCATGCTGGCACTCGTGCTGGCCAGAGGATTGTGCTGCCTTTCCCAAGCAGGATCTATTCCCACGTGCCCACCAGATCTACCCACCACCACTGCCAGGAGCTGGGATCTGCACCAGTGAGGAGCCCGGGATCTGTGCAACAGCTGGGCTGGCCCATCTGCAATTCCAGTGGCCCTTTAGGTAGCGGGGAGGGGAGTGGTGATGGCTGTGTCCTGGAGAGTGGGGAGACCCCTCACCAGCCCAGGCCTGGGGGAGCGGGTTTGCACAAAGGGTTTCAGTAGCTGGGGAAAAAAACATCTTAACTTTTCAGCATTAACAGGGATGGGAATTACAGTGTCTTCCACTGACAGGCACACAAGTTTAACAAAGTTAAACTCCCACACGTCATCTTGGTTCAACTTCAGCAAGTCCCACTTGGACCTGGATGAAAGCTTCAGTTCTGTGTTTTTTCATCTCTATCACTTCAGTTAAAAAAAAAACCCTCTCTTCCCTGCAAACCCCAGTTTTCTTCATGACCATGAATACAGAAGGACTAAAATAAAAGGATTGGAAAATAGGATTCCTCACAGAAAATGTCACCGGAGTTGCCCATCAGAGGACAAGCTATCAGCTGCAAAAAAGACAAAAAGAGAAATACACGCCCTGTGCTTTCCTAAGGTGACTTTTAAAATGAAGAAACCATTTGACCCACCCCTAAAGGGAATATCTGCCATGCCCAGCCCTGAAAGCAGCTGTCAGGGAACACCAGGTCAATGGGAATCCCCAGGACAGCCCTCCTGGGGCTCCTGGAAACAGAGACGCTGACCCTCCCTGCTGACCCTGCTTGGGGACTGATCCAGGGAGCATCTCCTCTCCAACCCCCGGAGCTTGGGAAAGGGTGTGAGGGGCGCCCCATGGCAGAGAGACAGGAGAAATGTAAAAGTGTCTTTTAATATAAATATAAATCCATCTGAAGTGCTGCAGGAGAGGACCGTGCCCCGCGAGGGATGCCCGGGAGGGAGGTGGGCTCGGTGGGGACCCGTTCCTGGTCAGAACCAGGGGGACCAACCCATGGTGTCACCTGGGCACCCCCGGGCAGGCAGGGCTAGGGCCGGGCCAGCAGCAGCGGCAGGGCCAGCAGGGCCAGGAGATGGGGGTGCAGGGGGGTGGCCGAGCCCCGCAGCGTGGCCTGGTTGGTCTCAGCGGCCGGCGAGCCCTGGGCGCTGGCCAGGCGGCCCCGGGCGCTGCACAGCTCCTGCAGGTTCCCCTGGAACTGGATCTTGCGGGACTCCTGGCGCAGCGACTCCCAGATGGCGGACGCCTCCACGGGGCACTTGGACAGCACCTCGCTGGCGCAGGCGTGGAAGTCGTCCCAGGACCTGGGGAGGAGGGCAGGAGTGTGGTGGTGGTGGGGGATGCTGGTGGCAGGTCACTCGGCCGTCCCAGCGGCTCCCACAGGGACGGGGACACTCACTTGCAGATGGTGTCCAGCTCCTGCGCCTCCTCGCCGCCCTCCTCCTGCTGCTGCCGGACGCTCTGGGCCATGCTGTCCCCCAGGCTGATGAGGCAGCCAGCGAAGCCCTTGTAGATGGTGTCGCACTGCCCGGCCATGCTCACGGGCTCCTGGCTCGCGGCTGGGGGGGCACAGAGAGGAGAGACAGAGCTGAGACCCTGTGGAACCCCCTGACAGCATCGCCCACCCAGCTCGGGGGTGCCTGGGGTGAGGGTGGCACGGGGTGGGGGTGACACTGGGGCTCTGAAAGGTGGGGAGGGGGTTCTGCATCCCCCTGGACCCCCCTGGCACCCCCTCCCTGGGCACTTGTAGTGAACCTTCGCTCCCTGCCCGGGGTCCGGCACGGCACAGTGTGGCGACCCCGCAGTGATGCTGCCATCAGCCCACGGGGCTCCTGCCCGCCGTGTCGCCTCGGGCCTCCCCAGCTCTCCCCAGAGCCATCTGTCCCGGTCTTTATCCCCTGACAGCAAAGATTAATTTGTGACTACAACAGAAAAAAAAAAAAACAAACCACCAAACAAAGCAAAGGCTCAGCAAGCTGGAGTCCCTGCTCTGACTGTAGCGGGAGAGAGGGGGAAAGAGGGAAGGGAAAATGGAAGGGGAAAGGGGAAAAGGGAGGGAAGAGGAAGGGGAAAGGGGAATGGGAAGGGGAAAAGGAGAAAGAGGAAAGGGAAATAGGAAAGGGAAAGGGGGAAGAGAAAGGGGAAGGAAAATCACAAAAGGCAGAGGCACAAGTGCAACTCTGGCTGCTTCGTTCCGAGAAGCCTCAATTCCCTGCTCTACTCCACAAAGGATTCACCACTGGCTGTGGGATGATGGGTGACAGGCTGTATTGGAGAGGACTGTGAGAGCATCCATGGTCGGGGGAAGCCCCAAAAGAGCTGGTGCATGGCTGGGTCACCAAAAAGGTGTGTGGCCAGGTGACAGGGAAACCCTGCATGGTCCCCAGCTCTGCCCTGGGGTCCCGCAGGGCCAGACAGATGTGGGTTCCCTGGGCCAGTTCATGGAGTTGTGAGAGTTTTGGAAGTGCCATGGGTGTGTGCCAGGGAGGTCTCCAACTGAGGACAGTCCTGCTGGGGACCCCTGAGGGAAGGTGAGCCCAGAAGGAACTGAAAGTTGCCCGGTGGCTGCTGAGGCAGCCAGGATGACTCCAGGGAGCCGCATGCCTTGCTGCTGGCATCCTGTGTCTGTGCCCCTGGAACCAGGTCCTGAGCAAAGCACCTGTGGCCGAGACCAACAAGCCTGACAGCCCATCACAGGGCACAGCACGTGTTTGTGATGAGAGCCCCGGGGCACATCACCGAGGACGGTCTCTGATGGCAGACACGTGGGGCACAAACACAGCAGGTATCGATAAAGTGGGACCCATTGCTCCTCTTTTGACCCAGCCAAGCACGTCTCCCACCAGCCCAGAGACACAGCAGATGCCCACCCTCAGCCGGCTGGTCCCTGCTGCAGGCTGAGGTTTGACCTCGTGGGCTCCTCTAATTCCCGGCAGGAGCCCTTCCCTCCGCCCAGCTCCTTCTGCACAAGGCTGGGCAGGGCAGGCGAGGAAGGAGAAACCAGGAGGGTAAATCATCTCCGCTACCCCGCTGCAAACCCATGGGGAAAAAACCTGCCCCCGGCTCCGTCAGGGAGAAAAACCCCAAGGAAACGCACAGAGGAAGTTTCCCAGGGCGCTGCAGAGCATCGCTTGCTCCCAAGCGAGTGCGAGTGCCGACGCGGCCATCCTGCTCCTGGGGAAGGATCGGAATCACCCACCCTTTGAGCCTGAAATCCTCCCGAAGCTTGTGGTCCCTGTCCTCCACCCTCCGTGCGGTCGGACCAGGTTAACCCCAGCCCTCCATCCTTCTTCAGGGCAGGGATGTCACTGGGTGCTGCTTTGTCCCACGTCCTCCCTCAGCTCACGGAGGAGCGGGAGAGTGTGGAGGGGATGCGCTGGTGCCGGTGAGGGTGCGGGAGGGCAGCAGGGAAAGCCGGCAGGAACGCGGGCTGAGCACACGGCGCTGGTTCGGGACTGGGGAACGGGAGCAGAGGGACCCCGGACAGCGCTGCAAAGCCGCGTCGGAGCATCGCAGGACACGGGACAAGAGTGGATGGATCTCTGAGCAGCGGGACAAGCGCGTACCCCGCTCCCCGCAGCTACTGGGGGTGCGGGAGGCGCGGCGGCAGCAGAGCCGGAGGCGGCCGGGGGTCCCGCTCCCACCCGCCAGCCTCCCCCCCCCAGCCCCGGCGGTGTCCGCCCCGCATCCCGGCCCCGCGGCACTCACCGAGGTGCAGGAGCAGCGGGCACAGCACGCCGAGCAGCCGCCAGCAGCCGCCGCCCATGGTGCGGACCCCGCGCCGCCGCCGCCGAGTGCTCCGAGCCCGCAGCCCCGGCTCCGCCGCCCGCCCCCGGCACCGCCCCGGGACCAGCCCCCGGCACCCGCTGGGCCCGCCCCGCCGAGGGGCGGAGGAGCCCCCGGGGCTGGACCCTGCTCCTTGCAGTTCATCGCGGAACGGTTGGGGTCGGAAGGGACCTTAAAGACCCCTTCGTTCCAATCCCCTGCCACGGGCTGCGACACCTTCCACTAGACCGGGTCGCTCCAAGCCACAACCTGGCTCTGAACGCCGCCAGGGATGGGGCAGCTTCTCTGGGCAACCTGTGACAGTACCTCACCACTCTCACAGGGGAGGATTTCTTCCTAACGTCCAATCTAACCCTGCCAGTTTGAAGCCATTCCCCCTTGTTCTGTCAACCCATGCCCTTGTCCAAGGTCCCTCTCCAGCTCTCTTGGAGCCCCTTTAGGTAGTGGAAGGTGCTGTAAGGTCTCCCCAGAGCCTTTTCTTCTCTTTTCCAGGAGGGAGGAGCAGCAGGAGACATTTTTGCTGTGAAAAGGGAAATTAGTGTCCCCTTCCCACAGCTGGCAGCCCACCACTACCTCCTGGCTCTCCCAGGAAGCAGAGATGGCTGGGACCGGCTGGACTCACATGGGAAAGCTTGAACAGAGACTGGAGAAAATCTGGGAAGAGAGAGGGCATCCTGGCCTCAGGCTTGAGCCTGGAAAGGGTTTGATATCCTCAAAGGCCATGCAGCCTCCCCTCCATCACATAGCAGAAGAAGATCTCCACTTTTTTTTTTTCTCAAAAAGTTTTTTATTGAATTGTTCTTAATGTTATTTCAAAAAAAAAAAAAAGAAAAAAAAAACAAAAAACTCAAACAAAAAAAAAAACCAAACAACAAAAAAACCTTCAAAATTTAGATAAAAAGAAAAACCTTGGTGTAAGAACCAAAACTAATGCCTGAAACATGGACATGCTCCGATGCACAACAGAACCAGCTCGCTGCTGCCTGAGCACCCCAACCCAGAGCCTCTCCTTGGGGCGCTCCAGAGGCAGCACCCCCTGCCCAGCCATGTCAGGTGGGCCAGACCCCATCCCCTGCTGTGGATCTGGAGTTATCAGCCTTCGGAGTAACTACGGGACTAACTACCATCCTGAACTAACCGCTCCCGCTCCGCTGAGCCTGCGCCTCCCCCCGCGGGGAGGAGGGGGCTGAGCCCTTCACTAAGCTGTGGGTACCAGGTTTCTGCTCAGCCAGGAGCTCGGGGCTCAGCGCACACCTCCCTCCTCCTTCGCTGACGGCGGCAGACTCCAAACCTTTAAAGGGGTAAGAAATCCATCGGCTCCCGCTGCGCGCGACTCGCGCTGCCAGCCGGGCCTCGGGGACGGACGGGCAGGCGAACGAGAGATTTAACTCTCTCAGAAAAGAGGCTATTTAGGAAAAAGAAGCCAAGTGAACGTTCAGTGACTATCTGGAACTATACACAGATGGCGTTTTTGCCTTAGAGACATCACACGTGTGTCAATAGGTTTCCTGGCAAGAGCTCTTAACGCAAGCCAGACGTCGTTTGTAACTACTGATCTGCTGGGTGGGCTCGGGTGGGGCAGCCCACGAGGCAGCCAGGTCCTCCTTAGGTCATGCTGGGGGTGACCAGGCCCTGGAGCATGATCATGAGGCGACGTGCAGACTTGTTCAGAGGGTTGTGAGGTTCCACCTGGACGAACTGGAAGAGCTTCTGCCGCACCTGGTTCATGACTGACCCCATGTGGTCTCGGGTGATGGGGTCACTTTGGTCCAGGTGCATCACTGCGTCCTCCAAGTAACTGGAGGAGAGAGAGCAAGGTTAGAACCAAACCCAACGAGCGATCCCAACCTTACTCGGTTCATTTTAGCATTGAAGATGCACAATTCTGCTCCCCACCCACCCAAACTTTGCAGTATGTTCAATAGTCAGGAAACAAATTTTCCTGACTCACAGCAGAGTCTACCTATCCCTTCCTTGACATTTAAGGGCAGCCTACAGCTCCCAGCCTGCCCCACCTGCCACACAACCTGGCAGCTGGAACCAAAGCAGGAGCAACAGCAAGAACTCCCCACGGTGCTGGAGGTGGCTCTGAGTAGATGTTTTCTTTGATGCCTTTGTAGTGTGTGCAGAATTAGTCACTCATTAGACAGTAACACCCTCCGGGCAGTGAGGCTCAGTTCGTGTAGGGTTATATTTAAGGTCTATCCCAGAAGAAGTGGGGGAAGAGCAAGACTTTTACCAGTAAGCCTCTCTGAAGTTCAGAGCCATCAGCTTTCAAACCACAGCCTGAGTAAGGCAATGTGGTCACTGCAGAAGGTTTCCACTAACAGACCAGTTTAAACTTCACAGCAGCAGCTTTAGCCTCAGTTACCATCTTGACTGCAACTTGAAGCTCTTTTCAGTTTTTCTAGCTCGCTTTATCCCTATTAAATCAGGTTTTGAACTCAAGTTAACTCCTTTTTCCACACAAGCCACGTCAAAACCTGTAGGAACCTTAAGAAATTAGTTTTTCAGGGCACATAACAGGGTTTTGACTCACTCACTAAAAATGCTCATGGCAAGTATCAGCACAGTCACTATTTTGTCACACAAGCTTTGCTTGGAACATCTACCAGACACTATTCGAGTAGCTCCTGCTGCCACCTCCCACTGAGCCTTTCTGGGAGTCACGACGAGAAACTGCCAACACAAAGTCCAGGGACAGGTTAAGAATTGAGGACAGAGCAAAGTTGCTCTGGATACTCTGCTATCCAGGGAACAGGGCAGTATCCCTATTTTTGCCTCCCCAGAGGAATTGTTCCTCAGGGAAAGGGGATCACTGCACAGACTGCAAATATTTACAGGCTACGATCCCAGAGGTACCGGGCACTTACAGCTGGGTACTCCCTGCACCGCTCCCTCTGGGCAGCAAAGCTTTCCGTGGCAATGCTGGCGCGTTTTTCCAAGTTCCTGGTTGTAAACATGCCAGGAACAGGCTACAGAAGCTCCAACTTTTGTTGAAGCACCACCTTTCACTTCCAGGCAGTGAATTTAGAGCCAGTGCCAGGAACAGAACCCGATGCTCTGATCATACTCACTTCAACTTCAGCTCTGTACGAGTGCCCAAATCCGAGGAGAGCTGCTGGATGAGGGAGAGCAGCACGGGCTGGGACAGCGGGCACGGATGCTGCCCAAATACTTGCTGAGTATCCACAGTCTCACAGACATACAGGACCAGGTTGAGATCAGCTGCTGTTAGAGCCTGCAAGGAAGACACAGCTAGAAATGCAGAGGAACCAACAGGCAGATGAGGGACACGGGACCTGCCCTGAGGCACTAAACGGCTCAACAGCCTCCTCTGGGAGCAAACTCTGCTCCTGTGCTGTACATGCCAGCAGGGCCATGTTTAGGCTCCTGGTCTATGCTCTGAGGACACCTGTGTCTGTTCCAAGCTGAACAGGGCACAGCCAGGCAGAGGGGAGCGGGTTACTGTCAGCAGCATGGGCATGCCTGCAGCCCTTGCCAGCCCACTGGCATGGCAGTGCTGTCATTCACGGAGGAGTTTGTCTGCAGCAGCTCCAACAGATCTGCCTACACATCCAAAGGCAAAGGCAAGGTCAGGCCCCAGCTGGTAGATCTGCCTGGAGAGGCTTACGAAGCTGCTGCTCTTCAGGGCTGCACCACGTGCCACCCCGATGGCAAAACACGCCGGTTTGCTGGAGGGCTGACACTGCCCTGACAGGGCACGGGCAGGGATGAAGGAACTTCCCTGCTACCAAACTGTGGAACCTGCAAGGCTCTGGCTCCACCTGCACGAGAACAACTCAAGCAGTCCACTGACACAGGTCTTTTCAGTCAGCTCCTGTGTAAGCTTACTGGGACTCTATCCCCCTCCTTTTCCTCCCCATTCCCCAACAAGCAGCGATTGACTGCCAGAAAAACCAGGTACCTGCTGGAAAGCTTGGTTGAGGTGTCCCTGCTGGAGCAGCTGAAGGATGTGAGTCTGCTGGGACTGGAAATCCAAGTGAGTCGAGGGGATGGGCGTCCCGGCTGCCGAGCGCATCGCCTGCACGATGCTGGAGGTGACAGCTGCCTGCTGCTCCTTCATAGCCAGGCTCACTTCTCCTTTAATGACCCTCTGCACCTGGGCCAGGATAGACTCCTGCATGCTGAAAAAACCAAACCAGAACAAAACCCATGGGTGTGTTGGAGTAGGAAGAGCTGAGGGACAACACTGCACAAAGCTGGCACCAGCGAGAAAGCACAGGCTGGTTTGCTTTTTGCAGTGTGGCTCCCAAAGGGTTCATACAAATAACTGAGGCACAGGCATCAGAACTCTGTGGCCAACACCACCGTGTCCCTGGGTGTGCATGGAAGATGCTGGGATTCTGTGCAGGAAAGTGATGTTTCAGGGAACTAAGCCTCTCATTATATATTTTAAATCTTTAATGTTTCTGGCTTACAAGCAAAGTGACCAAGCTGTGGGGTCACCCCCGATCGGGCCCAGGTTCCTACATCAGATCCACCAGATGCAGTTCCTAGTGGGCAGATGACACCTTTAGAGTGAAAACACACACTGTGCCGGTGGCCTGTGCAGAAGAGCAGTTCAGAGTGCAGGCTCTGCTGCTGTGTGTCACACCCTTGTCCCCTGAGGGCTGGATTCTCCCCTCTTACGAAGGGCACAAAGCATCAAACGTGCTGTCCCACAGGCAGAACTGCAGGACCTCCCTGGGAGCAAGCACAGCCCATGCAACAGGACCAGGATTTAGTCGGGTCTGAGGCCTTCCTGGCAACTCTGGCCTGCATGGACGACCCCAGTGTGCTCTGACATATGTTCTAGTGGCCTCAAAGAGGGGTGTTCTGCCCCACAGGTGACCACCAGCCAATCTTAACGCCTGGCAACCTGCCACCAGCCTCGTGGCATGAACGTGCTGGAGGCACCGCCGGGACCACGTCCTGGAACAGGCCCTGATCTCCCAGCTATACAGATTGCTGTTGGAAACCTTATGTGGGCAACAATTCCACCAGCCCACTCGCTTGACCTTACTGTGCCAACAAGCAGCCCCACAGGGCTCGTGGCAAACACCGGCAAACCACAGGGAGAGGTGCCTGTGACACGTGCGTGTACCTGTCACCAGCAATTCCTTCCACGGGCCCAGCTGCCAACTTACTTGCCCACGATGATGTGCAGCTGGTGCTGCACCTCGGCGTGCACGCTGGCCGCCACGGTGGACGCCAGCTGCTCCGTGCTGCTCTGGAAGGTGCTGAGGAGCTGGCGAAGCTGATTCAGCAGCGGGTCCCGCGCCTCCTGCTCTCGTACCTTCTTGTTCTTCAAGTGAGTCTCGAGCTGCTGGATATCTGCAACAAGCAGAGGGGGGAGATGTCTGTGCCATCTGCACCTGTGGAGATGAGCGGGGCGGAAATGCAGCCTGTTCTCCAGCAGGAACAACTCCTGTGCCGGTGTAGGAGCAGAACGCACAAACCTTGTTTTGGGCTGTGTTACACTAACCTAGAAACCCTGCTCCCAGCCTCCCCACCACGTAGGATCACACAACACAGCAACAAAGCCACAAGTTCTCTTCCAACAGATTTTTACAGGTGTTCTTTGTTCAGGGGAGATAAAAGGTGGGAGTGAGGGTGTTTTGTTTCATACACAGTGTGAATGGTGATCTGCATTACTTCAATGCTAATGAAGAAGGAGGAGGAACATTCCTGACAAAAAAAGAAATGGTGCCTGCAGAGATCAAAAAGCTGTATTTGAAAGTACTTCATGAACTGGTCTGATCAAAAGGGAGAAGAACATAAACTCTATTACCTTTAGGACACTTGTGAGGAAGAGGAAAGGTGCAATACAACTGGGCTTTACAACTCAATAGCTGAAGTCAACAGATTCACAGAACGTGGCCAAATGTTTCGCTACATGGGCTACAAAGACCAGAGGTGAATCCCTGTTCCTACAGCACCACCCACAAAAACCTCCTCACTTCTGCTTCTGCTGCCCAGGTGAGAAATGGGAGCACTAACGTAAACAGACAGTGCAGAGAAAACCTGAAGAAGAAAAACCACTCACATTCCTGTGTGCCCTGCTTGAAGGTGTCATTGATTTGCTGGAACATGGACTGGCAGCTCTTCTCGAAGGCCGGCAGCACAACGCTCTGGAATGCTTCCCTGTACGCCGACTGGATCGGCCCCTGCAGGGTGTCGGCCGTCGCCCTCACAACACTGTCTGTAAGGTTCTTACAAGCACACACAGAAGATGCCAGATAGATTAACAGCAGCCTGCTGCAGACTGAGGATGTGAACAAACACTGCAGGTCATTGCAACACACCAACATTAGACAAGGACAGCCCAGTTTCAGAAGTGTGCGTTCCCTCAGCTCTTCCCACTGACCAGAACATCTGCCTGCTGAAGGGCTGCCCAAGAACATCACCACTGCCCTGCAGTTCTGCTGCAGAGCAAGGGAAGATGGCACAGTCAGGCACAACTCCTTTCCCCCTTCCCCTCCTTGCCTCCAACAAACCACCATTCCCTGCCAAGGGAAGTAAGAAGCCTGTGCTCCCTAAATAACATAGAAATGGAGAACAGAGTGGAGACAGTCAAACTTGCACCACCTGGCTGATTGAGTTGGCCCTAAAAGCCACTACTGTGGTGAGAATCTCTACTCTAGAGAAAATGAACAACTTGGTAAATGAAAAAATGTGTTAACGAAGCAAAGAGAGCAGGGGAGCATAAAATGAGCTTGTTCTCCTGCTGAGACCAGGAAAGAGAAATGAGACCACTGGCAGCTCAAGTGGCATTACCTGGAGACAGAGGTGAGGGAAAAAGGTAGAAGAAGTTGCTACCCAGGCAGGTGACAACTCAGTGTCCCCAGGAAAAGCTGGTCTGGTTCTCCTTACCTTTGATTTCATTAGCTTGGTGATATTCTCTTTGAGTGTCCCCTCAACAGCAGTGAGCTTGGCAGCAACAGTGTTACTCAGCTGGCTAACAGTGGGGTCCATGCTCTTGGAAATGCCTACACCCAACACAAACAAGACCAAGTTGCAGTTTTAAGCCTTAAGTGACACTTCAAAACCCAAAAAAAGAAAATGGAATCAAACAATTCTTGGACACAACACAGTGAGGGACAATGGTCTCAAACTTTGGTTGGGAAGCTAAGGTTGGACACCAGGAAAAAGTTTTTGCTAGGAAGGTGGCACGGCTCTGGAAGCCACCAGAGAGGCTGTGGAATCTCCAGCCTTGAAGGTTTTCAAGACTTGGCGTGACAAAGTCACAGCTGACCTGGTTTGGAACAGCAGGTAGCCCTGCTTCAGGCAGCCACTGGCTGAAGGCTTTCCCACCTGCATTTTTTGGAACATTTCTTTACATGGATGGTGCCAGTGCATCAAGGAAAGGCAAAGACAAGCTGAGGTTTGTTCCAGCCAAATCTCAGCATTTCCAAACTCATTAGTCTCTTTTACCTTCCTCCACTGAACAGACTCCAGAGGCTTTACAGATTTACAATGGAAGGTCAGACCACACTGGCATTCCCTCTGGGAGTCTCAGACTCCTCAAAACCACAGCTCCTCCTCTCAGATTACAGAGGGGCCCACGACAGTTTGATGTGCAGTGACCATTCCTCATCCAACCCGACTCCCACTTCATACAGTGCCGGTTCTTCGGCAGAGCGTTTTCCATCCTTAGAGAGCTAACCAGGGATTCACCTCCCAAACCCAGGCAGCAACACTCACACTGGGGCACACTCTTCTTCATCTCGTCACGAATGGTCCTCTCCAGGCGGTTACACACGGCTGTGGACAGGGACTGGGACAGCTGCTGAGACAGGTGCTCCTGCAGCTGCCCGTTGCGCTGCTGCCCTTCCGTCAGCACTCGGTCCAGCCTCCTCTCTGAGGAGAGCACACGTTAAGGAGCACAAACAGTGGATTTCCTCTCTACCCACAACACTCCTAGCCAGAAAGATGTCCAGCAGCCTCTCCTCCTGGGGCTCAGTGAGAGCAAACCTGCAGCTCTGGTGAAAGAGGGGTCTGTTGATAGCATGGCTGCTGTGTTCCTATTAACAGGGTGCTCTTAAACAAACGATCAGGGTGAGAGAAGAGCTCTGGAAGATAGGGTAGAACATTCAAACAGCTAAAAGAAGCTCAACACTAGTGTCCCCTGCCTATTGTGGGTTAACCCAGCTGCCCTGTAGGCAGCTCAGCCCCAGAGAGCTGCTTGCCTGTGGGTTGAGATACAGAGAGTTTAAGAGGTAAAGCAAGAGCTGCACGTGCCAGCCAAGGAAAATAAGGAGCCAACACACAAATCCAGCTTCAACAAACCAACAAACCCCTACAAAACAAACAATGGAATGACAATTCAATTGCTGACAAAACTCACTGCAGACATGAAGTTGTGCAGAAAGGGAAACGTTATTCTAAGTATTACAGTACAGCTGTAGACACTGAAATTCAGTAGAAAGCTATTTAAACTCGCTATGAACATCACCCTGATGGTCAAAAAAGGAAAATCCAAGACTAATTAATAGAGAAAACTATGGTCATAGAAGTTAAGAGTGGTGTCAGACCCGATATGGCTAGAGCTGCTCGTTTGGGGAACATTCAGTGCAGTAAAAAAGGTGCACAGGACACCAACTACTCACAATAGAATAAAAATAATTGGATCCCAGGTTTGAAGGCACCAAAAGAAAATACTTTTCAGAAACACATAAGTGACCAGATGTATAAATGTGTGCAGACAAGATGATTCTATATCCAGCCATGCAGTATGGCAGTCAGGTGCTATTTCTGGTGCAAGTACTGACTTGCCTTAAGGAGAAAAGGAAGGAAAGGATCATCCCCTAATTGCTCTTGTGCAACTGGCCACTGCCTGAGCTTGGATAATGTATTAGGTGCACCTCTGGTCTACACCAGCACTGCAGCACTTGTGGCTTAATGGGTAACTAAGATTAAGTGGAATGGAGAGAGTGTCAGTTCCTTTCTGCTGTATTTCTGAGTTTCTTGCCCTCAGAGAGGGACTGGGATGAACTGAAATAGTTTTACTGCAGCAAGGTAATCGTACTGCACCTTTGGCCCCTCACTGCCAAGGTCCTTGGACTCCCTTTGCCTCCCTCATGCCTCCAGTGTGCCTTGCAGCCTTCCACTCAACTGCCATGCAACATCTGCAAGCAAGGATACGCTCCTGCTCCTGCTGGGAGTCAACCACCCTCTCCATGTGGCCCATGAGGGAGCTCTGGATGGCATCCAGGTGGTCCGTGAGTCTCTGCAGCAGCTCCATCTGGTTCTGCCGCAGGTCGGAGAGCTCCCGCTGCTGGCTCCTCAGGATGCACATCAGCTCGTCCTGGAACTCTGCTGTGACCTGAGCACGGACAGGACAAGCACTCATTTCCAACAGGATCAGAGATCAGTTGAGGTTTTCTGCTCAATACTGAGTCACCCCTTGTTCCTGGAACTGAAGCCTAACATGTAATGCAGAAACCAGGGCCAGCCTGTTTCTAAGAACTTCTGTCCCAAGGCATAAACTGATACAGCAAGGTTCCTGAATGGAATTAATAAATGCTTGCTTGGACTATCAACTGTTCAGATTCAAGACTCCCTTCAAAGCTCTGGCATCTAAAAGAACACAGAAGAAAACAGATTTTATTCACTTGTGTGGCCAGGTAATGAGAGAGTGTACAGGCTTCCAAATGGAAATAATGACCTCAAACACTTCTGAAAGACTTGTGCAGTCAAGACAATAAGGAGGTTTCTTAGAGCACTTCTTCAGCTCTTTCACTTATGAATAACCAAACAACTGGAGAAGTATAAATCTACAGTTTGTAATCTCTCCACATGCTCAAAGTAGCTAAAGCAAAGGAGGCACACACATCAAGGGCAGGGATGTGTACAGGTCAGCACGGCTGCAACCCTCCCTTTGCTTGGGAACAGCTTGTCCTGCTGCCAGAGCACAGGCAAAGGTGAGAAGGAAGTCATCAGCCTGCAGAGCACAGAGCTGCTCCTGCTCTGCTGTGTATCAGCACAGAGCAATGCCAAGCCCAAGTGCAGCCCCATCCTAACCTGCTCGGGCACCACCCCCGGTACTTTTCAAGGACCTGGGATGAACTTTCTCTAAGGTCTTTTAGTAAGACAGTAAATAGAGCTGGAGCACCACACAGAGCAGCTCTGACTCACCTGGTTGTTAGAAGATCTGGGTGACTGGTTCACATCCCTGAAAATAAAAAGAGAAAGAGTAGTAACCCAATTATGTCAATTAACTTCCCTTATTACCCCAGTCTTCTGCCAAAACAGATCACACATTTTATGGTTGCTTTAGATTTCACACTCCAGCTCATACTCCTGTTTTGCCTTATTGTAACATGGAGAACGAGGGCAAGGTGATGAAATCCCAGCCCTTGCAGCACTGTGACCTCATCACTTGGAACTATTCACAGGTCCTGAAGTTCCTTACAGAGTGGTCCCTTTGCAGGGAGAAGACTTTAACAAGCTGTTAACGAGGGCTGTTACAAAGAACAATACACGCCGATTTTTCAACTTTGTCCGAATTCGAAGCCAGGGAAGACCTTCCCAATCAGCTTTCAAAGGTCTGACATTTTACACCAAAATAAAAACAAGTATACATTTGTTAAAATTTAGAATTAATCAGCCTCAAATCATCTAGAGCGACTCCTGCTCTCAAGGTGAAGAACCTAGTGAAGCAGACCAAAGAAAAGAAGACTAAAGAAAAGCACTGAACTGATCCACTGATGCTGAGTGTCTCCATTAAACTCACAGATCTATGAAGGAAAGTAAACATTTGTGGTTCCCAGGCAGCATCCACTCAGCAACTTTAAAAGGACTGAATTAAAATGAGAGTCACTTTAGAAGCCAAGAACTTCTGGGTGTCACTGTGCAGAACCACAGCCAGAAACCTAATGCCACAGCCCATCTTTGCTGTGATCTGCACAGTTAGAGATCCAAATTATGGAACACAAGGAGAGAGCCCTGTGCAGGAGCTGTGCTGCTCTTCTCACACTAATTCAGACAGATTTGGTCTAAAGTGCCACAGCCAGACCTTTCCAGTCATCAATTTTCCCTTACAGGACGTTGATATGGGCATGTTTAGAAATACAAAAATGCAGCAAGCAGGTAACAAATGATAGATATTGTTGAACAAGGGCACTGTGCCAGTGTTCAGAAGCCAATTAGAGACAGAGGCCACTGTGATATTCCCAGCATCACAGTTCCAATGAAGCCTTCACTGAAACAAGGAAAAGAATCCAGTGTCCCACCACAACTTCCAATTTACTTCCCACACATTCCTCTGAAGCCCAGGCTACATTCTGGATTTTGAGTCCCAGCTGGAAAACAGTGCAGAACTTATTCCCATGCCCCTGAGTGGGAACCAGTGGCAGTGTCTGAGTAACCAGCAACACCTTCTGTGGAGTTACTGCCCCCTGCACAGCGGGGTGAGGGTTGGGAACACTTGGCTGCTGCCCAGCCTCAGACCATAACGGCTCAGCAGGTTGCGACCCTGCACAGCTGGTCCCACAGCCACCTGCACTCTGGCAAGCCCAGCGTACCCATCATCCTTCTTGCCCTTCCGCTTTAGCTTTGGGGAAGCCCGGGGGGATGCCTTGACTTTCCAGTCCTTCACAGGCAGCCTCTGCGCAGACGCTTTGGCACCGAATCCACCTGACGTAGAAGCCAAGCTCGCAACTTCATCATCGTGGTCACTACGAGGGAACAGCAGGGAGAGGACATCCGTCACTGGCAGTCTGGAACAGAGACACCTCCAGAGCTCAGCACAGCCCGCTCTGCTGCGATCCAGGTCTGCTCAGGCTGAGCTCGAGGGCTGAAGGGTCCCTGCATGAGGGACGGCCGTGGCTCAGGCAGGGTGGTGGGACGATGCCTGTCCTTGTTACACACACACAAACCCTAGGACAGCCTAGCAGGGAACCCACTCACAGCACATCCTCACAGCTTCACAGACAACAAGCACTGAACGTAAAAAGCATTGCAGGAACAGAGGAGAACCAGCTGAGCCTAAGAACAGACTTGGAGGCTTTCATCTGCTGATCAGCTCTCCAGTACAGGCTGCACCATTTCAGTCTGAATTTAAGTGTGGATATGGATGAACCCTCGGATGTCAAAGAGGCCTGAACCTGTCAGGCACACAGAATATGCCCACAGAGCTTTAGGGGGGCTCGTGAAAGATGTCAAAAGTAAGAAACTAATTCCTGAGGCCCCCTTGCTGTGTTATCTAAGGCACAGTGTTTGGAAACTGATCCCTTAATAAGTTTTCACTGGTAATTCAATCAAGCTTGGTCCATGCTCTGAGGAGCAGCACAATCAAACCCTTCCCTACAGAAGTCAACTGGAGAGTGCACAGAGGCCAATCCCGAGATCAGCTGAAGTCATCACAACACTACAGAGGCCGGGCTGCACACACACATGCAGTCAGGAGACAAAGCAGAGGCATTCCCCCCAACATGTGAGGGCTTGCTGGGGACAGAAGCACAAATGCAGCCTGAACTGAGCCCACGCAGGGCGAGAGAGGGGACTGAGCACTCTGGTACCTTTGTTCTGCACTGGCATCCTGGCTGTCATGCTGCAGCAGGTGGTAGCTGTGTCGGTGGTAGGAAGAGCTCTTGTGCTTTTCTTCAACCTCATCCCTTGGGCTAGAGGGTAAAAACAAAATAAAAGAAAATACCATCATGATAGTCTCTTTCAGCTGGGATATTTGCTCTCTCCACATCTCATTGATAGAAAGTCTGTAACAAAAAACAACAGCACACCATCTCACAGATCCAGAGAGCAGCAGGTGCTCTCTGGATTTCTGTTTAGAAGCACTGAACACTTGAACTTCTTCATATGCTTTTCTGGTGGCCTTAAGAAGGGGAAGCAGCTCAGCTACGCTTCCAGCACTAACCAAGAACAATTTCCCAACAGACATTCACTCAAGACAGGTAGGCCACTACCCAAACCTGGCAGCACAGTGTAATTCTGTGAATGGCATCATCTTGGGCTTGTTTTTCCTCAAGCAACACTGATCACTGGAGCAAAAATCATCAGTGCTTCTCAGTTCTTTCAAGTGTCTAACAAAGTGTGTGAATTTGATGGGTCAGCTCTAACAGACAAACAGAACTGTAAGAGTGGATCCAGTCCCAGTTTTCATTTTTGAAAGGAAACTGCAAGTGCTTCTAGGCTGTAAGATAGGTCTGCCTGAATCCAGCTTGCAGGATGATCTTTAAACAGAAGTGAGCACTTGTAAAATCTCTCAAGAGTCAGAGACAGCTGATATGACACTCTGATATGGTAAGTCCTGGAGAATTAAAAGGCAGAGTGGGATTGAAGGGAGTTGCAAACTCCTATAAAAGTATTTTCTCAAGTTTGTATTATGAGTAGAAGTGAAAACATTGTGTAGAGACACAATCTTGATGTCCTCCCAGAGCCATCAGAGTTGGGACTGTTTTCTGAAGCAGCATCCTCAGGCATGGAGGCACAAGGTGAGGCCTTGCTCTTGCAATTCTGATCAGGGAACAGCCCAGGATTACCTGAGGGACAACACTGACCTCTCAGCCTGCTAGTCCTGCTCAAAAGGAAAGTACTTTCAGGCTGTCCTGTGCATGTAGCCCTGGCCTAGGCACTCTGGAGATGCAGTGGGATGAGAACAGCATCTAACAAGACAGGGACAGTAATTCTATGACGAATCCCAGCACTGCTCCAGCGGAACAGCCTGTTCCTGGTAAGCAGGCTAAGTGATGTTGCACCACTCTGCATTCCTGCTCCATGGAGACACTGACATTCCCTTTCTGACTGCTAAAGTACTTTATTTATAACACTAACTGCACAGAGCCAATCCTAGAAGAGAGATATACAATTAACCTGTAACCAAACCTGTCAGTTATGTGCCAGTTGACTCAACAAAAGCCTGCAGGAATGCATCACCTGGGGCACGATTTAGCTTGTACTAGTTTGATTTCCACAGTGCAAAAAAACCCCACCTATCTCAAGTCTCCAGGCAAACATGAAGGCCACTAAAGTAGACTTTCCACCTCCTTAACAGAGATCATTTATGCTGCTAAAGGTATCAGTGAGCAAAAGTGGTTAGAGCTGGCCTAGGAAGCTCAGGGCACAGCACACAGACCAAGCGCAGAGCAGGGCTGACTCATCAGATCCTTTAAGGGAAAGAGGAATGAAGAACTGTTCTGAAGAACTTTTCACCGAGCTGGCACTTGGGCAAAGAAAACCCAAACGATTACCTGTCTGCCATGCTGTTCCTGGTTTCTCTGGTTATGTCAGGAGCTGCTGGCCATGGCTGGCTCACAACACTGTCCGAAGACGCGTTTTCCTGAGTTAAAGCTGTCTCCAGCAACGACGGAGCGTTCAGTCTGTCCACCTCCACTGGAGGCATGTCCAAAGAGTGGTGGCTGTGCTCGGAGTTGTGCCTGTTCCTGGGGGACAGCAGATGCAAGGCTGAGGCTGCAGAGGCCATGCTGTCTGCGTGGTGAGCGGGCTCCAGCCCCTCCCCGGGCAGCCCCGCCGGGGCGGCCGCGAAGCTGCGCTGCAGGGTCTCGGAAGCGATCTCCGGGATGTCCTGGGACATGGCTGTGGAAGCGGAGGAAATGACGTCCGGCGAGCGCTCGCGGGTGGGAGATGCCTGGGGCACCACCAAGGGCTCCACTTCCTGCAACTCCAGTGCTAGAGAGGAGTTCCCCGGAGTGACCTGAAGGCAGGAATTAAACAGGAGCCTTCAGGGTGACGCGAGGACACCCCCACAAGAACCCCTGGTACCTCACACCAACCCCCTCTGGGATCAGCTTACTGTATTCCCTTCCTCATGTGATCCCTGGCTCCCACCCTTTCACCAGGTGGAAAGGGGCCTTGAACACTTCCAGGGATGGGGCAGCCACAACTGCTCTGGGAAGTCTGTTCCAGTGCCTCACCACCCTCTGAATAAAGAATTTACTCCTAGGACCTAATGTAAATCTTCCCTCTTCTGGTTCAAAACCATTGCCCCTTGTCCTATCACTATCTGCCTGTGTAAAAAGTCACTCTTCATCTTTTTTATAAACTCCTTTAAGCACTGAAAGGCCACAATGAGGTCTCCCTGGAGCCTTCTCTTCTCCAGGCTGAACAAGTGCAGCCCTTACAGGCACACAGAGAGGTCCCTTGGCCCATGAGAAGGAAGGGAGCAGCATTTGGAGCCTTACTGGAACAGGTGCCTTTGGTGCTAGCTTGTCAGAGAGGCCTGGGATAAGAACTGAATGACTCCTAGGACTGGTCTGGAGACTGCTGCTGCTGCTGCTCAGCGTGAGGCTGGTGTCCAGCTGCATCTTGGGGCTCACAGCCAAGTCTTCTGATGTTCTGCTGAAACAGAGACATGAACAAATCAAGGCAGGCCCAACAAACGATACAAGAACTGAATCAAACAGTCCAGGTGAGGAGATGGGATACGCAGGTCCATGGAGGAGCCCTTGCTCTTTCCACCATCATCAGCCTGTCAATGAGCACCTGCATCCCCTTGTCCCCACAGAGCCCAAAGAGACACCAGATGGAAACAAAAAAAAAAAGAAAAAATAAAGAGAGGCATTGCAATATCTTGGAAATTGAGGGCTCAGTGAGAGAACAGACCAGTTGTATCTTCAGTGCATACAATACAGAGCTTAGGGAGAAGAAATACCCTACAGGATAGGTCTCTCTCCTTTTGTCAGCCCCCAGAAGTGAAGTTCTCGCCTGTTATGCAGCCCAACCCACTGTGACACTGGTAAGATTTTCCTACCAGTCCCAGTTCTCTCCCTCTCCTTGGTGGCTGCAGTGCTCTCTTACCTGTAAACAATGACAGCCCTTTGGGAGAAGCATGTAAAGCAACAAAACTGAGATGCAACAACAGAATCCCTGCGAGGCACTCATGGCACACCCTTGCTGGCCCCTGGGATGACAGCAGGCATGCTCCAAGCTGCCCATATAGGGATGCTGGGACTCAGGCCAGTTTCTAACTCTGGTTACAGTCTCCTCTCCTACAGGACAGGCTACAGCTCTGTGCCACCCTGAAGGCCTGGAGTGGTTCAGCTGCAGATGGATTATTTAATACACGTGCTAATTACCTGGGCAGAGAGGCATCCGTGACAGAAGTGCTACTCATGGCTGTGACTGCAGTCAGGGAACTGGCACTGCTGCCTGGAGAGACAGTGATCTGCAAGGGAATACACAGGGGTCAGGAGGGGACAGAGCCCAGCAGCAGAATTTCACCTGAGAATGCTGGCTCCAGAAAAAATCTTTGGTGAAGAGGGAATAGAAAAAAAAAAAAATAAATAGAGTTGTATTACTAAGGTGCTCAGGTGCTGGTTGAAGGCAAGTCCCAAAACATCCTCATCACATGAACCATGGCTGCTCTTATTGAGGAACTGCTCTCCCCAGACAAAGTGGCATTCTGGTGTGAGCTCACCACTGCTGAGGCAGAGGGCTCATGGCACAGAGGGGGTTACTCCAGGTGAGGTCTCACAAGTCTGAACAGCCCCAAACCTGATCATTTCAGACGTGCATTTCGACAGGATGTGCAGAGGTGGCACATTTTCTCCCGTGTGAGATAATATGTGTAAACAACACGTGTAAACCAGTAAGAGCAGAGATAATATGTGTAAATAACATATAAAAACCCAGCAAGAGCAGCCTCCCAGCTTAGACACACAGTTATTTAGCAAACCCATATTTTCACACAGCACAGCTACATCAGCAGTTCTGCAGCTAAACACAGCACTTACAACACAAGCTAGGGCCAGCTTAGCATTTCAGATGTGCCAACATCTCTCTACTCAGTCTGGTTACTCGCAGAGAGATTTCCTGTGTGCTCTGCATTCAGCCAGCAGAGCCTACCAGAGTCATTACGGCCTAGAAAGAGTGCCCAAAAGCACCAAAATCCACCCCCATCCCTTGGCACCACCACAACAAGTGCTGATCTCTGGTTACCTGTTGAAGAGAAGTACTCGGTGTCATGAATGCATCTGGAGTCATCAGCTTGGGCTTGGCATCGTTTGAGAGGGCCAGGAAGTCTGCGGGCACAGGCAGGTCAGCAATCCGCCGCAGGTCTGGTTGAGAGCCATGCACTGATTCCTTCCCAGATCCCAGCCCTTCCGTGCTCAGATCAGCCATATGGTCTGGGAAGGCTTCCAAGGGAGAGAATACAAATCCATTTACAGGAAGTTCCCCCCCAAAACTAAAGCTTTAATTCCACAAAGTATGAACTTAACGCCAGCGCACGCCACGCTCGCTTCCAAAAAGAACAAGCAAAAACCCCACAACATCCCAATCAAAGCTTGGGCAAAGCAAATCCTGTGTTATGCTTACTCTTTGTATGCTAGAGTGGATTTTATCAGCTTTGATAATAAAATATCCAAGCTTCCTTTCTTCCCTAAGTGCAAGGCCAGTTTAACAGCCACATCCCAGAGCGGTGAATGAGCTGAAAGAGCACATCACAGACAGCCCAGTCCCCTCTACTCCCAAAGCTCTGCTGTCACTCCAATCTCTTCCACCTGACAAGAGACAAACCTCAAGTTTCTTGCACAAGTGTCAAATCACCTAGGAAGGTGAACTCAAGCATGCACAAAGCATTAGCACTCCTGGGTTAACACATCCCAAGCTCCAGACTCACAGGTGGGATCTAACCAACTTCCTGCTTCACTGCTGGTCCATATTCCGAACCCTTTATGCAATTACACCACTCTAGTACAAAGAGACACCCTAAACTGCCCTTCTGCTGCCCCCTGCCAGCATCCTTTAAAGGCTCAGCAACACTGAAGACCAATTTAACACACATGCTCACCAAATTCTTCATGAGAGCCATGGGAAGGCATGGGTGCACTCGTGTCAGGGCTATGAAGAGGCTGGAATCTAATCTGCACATCCTGTAGGGCCCTGAAAAGAAAGAGGTCCAAGTAGTTTTTGTCATGAGCAAAAGGATTTAAGCAAGTTAAACTTCTTCAGGTCAGGGTGGGGTTAGGACAACCACAGACAGCTGCCCATGGGAGCTGCCACACATACTCACTTGGTGTGCACACAGAAGAGTTTGATCAGCACGCCCGCTGCTGATTCAACAGCCCCAGTGCCCGGAGCACCTTCTGGAAGGGTGACAAAGGCAAGATGTGAAGTTGGATGGTAAATACAGACAAAGTACTACAAAAACATCACAGCAGGATGAACAACCAGCACGATACAGATTGTCCTTATCAAAGACATCCTGGTCACCCAGCAGCCAAGGTTTCTTTGTCACTTACCCACACTCAAGTTGTCGTTCTCCTCCTCCGCTGGGAGCACCTCCGTGTGCCTTAACCGACAGCGGCTCACGGCCTGGATGCCAAAGCTCAGGACTGGGTGGGTGAGGAGGAACTCGGAGATGGAGCTGAAGTAAGCCTTGCCCTCCTCTTGGTTCTGCATCAGCTCCATCACGTACAAGACCTGGAAGAATCACAAGTGGTAAGTCACTGGGGCTTCCAGAGCAGTGGATGTGTGAGGATTCCAAAGCCAAGCACCTGAATGAGGAAAATAACGGGAAAAACAAAGCCTGGGCTGTTGAAATTTGAACCCAGGGAATCACACTGCTATCTGAGTCAGTGTTGATCAGGAACTCAACCCTACTGTGCCATACACAGGTATCTCCAAATGAGAGCTTTACAGAGGGTGAGAAAGAATCCCCAAGGCTTCCCAGGATTAACCAGCTGAATTGTTACCTTTTGTCAGCTTATGATGAAATAGTTGAGGCCAACCTCTGCATTTTCAGCTACTGACATGCAAATCCCAGACCTAGGCAGCAGTAGCAGTCACACAGAAGGCCAGTTCTCCTTCAGTCACCACAACCCACAGAGCCAGCAATGAAAGGAACCACTTACTTTCCTCTGCACATCGCTCAGTATCAGATATTCAGCAGAGAGGTCCAGACAGACTTTCAGGCTGGGAAGAATACTCATGGAGCTGAAGATGTCAGGAGAAAAGCTAGAACCACAGATAAGAGGGAAGGGGTACAGGAAGAAAGGTAGATTAGACAATCAGAATGAGTGCAATGAAACTGCATAGTTAAAAAAAACCCACAACAATATCTTGAGGAGTTTACAGCCATATTACAGTGCAACCATCTGCAAGAACATAAACACCACTGCTGAAATCAGTGCTGACTTCTGCTAAGAGAGCAGCAGTGAGATCACACAGTAGGATCCAGTAGGATCCTCTCCTCATGCTACAGGTCTACAGAACAAGGCAAAGACAACAGGTCTTGGTAACACCCAGGATAAAAGGATCAACTTCCCCAGCCTTGCCAAAGTTTGATCTGACAGTGTGGCACCACCCTGAGAGCTTTCAATGACAGGTCAGAATGGCAAAGGCTCAAAATGCGGCTCCATCAGAGATCAAGGATCACCTTTGCAAAGTAAGTACACCTGAAAATTGAGAGCTTTGTTCTGATCCCACCTCTCAGATAATCCACCCCTTCAGGGGAGTCAGCACATCACGTACCGGACAGTCTGCAGGCAGGTCCAGGACACAGTGCACCACATCTTCAGTTCTCTGTTCTGATCAGCTCCTGTGATGAGAAACCTCCAGAAGGGAACCCTGCAGGTACAACACACCCAAGTTCTCTTAAAGAAGAAGATCTGGTCCTTCCCATAAGGACATTTTACAGAAAAGCTCCTCACAAGCCCACAGCTGATTTTGCCCAAAGATCATCCCCAGAAGATGAAGATTAGAAACCATGATAGTTCTCAAGAACCTTAAGGCCACACCTGACTGAAGAAAGAATAAAAATAAAAGCTGTATTTTCATCAGCTGCAGTAGAATTTCAGAGGATTAACAGGCCAGTTAAGACTGATCCATAGCACAAACCTGAGAGGACTCATCAATTTAGAATTTTCATTGTTTTCATGGAATTGGCACTAGGAAGAAGGTCACTTCAGGCTGTGCTTCAGATCCTTATTTATGTCTCCATCACTAGAAAACTGACTACAAAAGGACAGGACTTGCTCCTGTTACCAAACTAAACTTTTACAAGTGATGATTCAGTTACAGAGAACAAAGGCAGAGTTACAAGACACTGCTGAACTTTAATACTCCAAGTACAGGATTCTGGACTTACTCTGGGTCCTGCTTTTTATGGTTGTCACAAAAGAGCAGGCAGGAAAGAGGTCTGCCATCATGGGGTTTCCACTCATGAAGACACCTGGGAGAGAGAAAACAGGGAGCACTAAGTCAGCTACTGACTTGTAGCTCTTTACAGGCTTATATAAAACAAGGAGATCACAGCCCATGCAGGCACCTACTGTGACCAATGAATAAATAAAATCCCATGTTGCCATTTGGTCTGGAGCCTTAACAAGGGTACAATATAAAAAGAAGTCAACATTGAGAGGAACAGCTCAGAGCAGCTTCCTGCATTTACATGGACAGTGCAAAAGAGTTTGACTCCAGGCTGTGCAAAGCACAGAACTCCTGTTTCCAGGCACAGCTCTCTGCTTTTTCCATAAGCCTATGATACCCAGTGATGCCATTCTTCAGCACCAAATTATTTCATAAACATTTATCCTGTATCTTGATAATGTCCTGAGAATGCCCACTGCAAATTATTCTGTATCAAGGAAATCCTCCCAGAGAAAATGCTGTTGTTTCAAGAATCCTTCATTTCCCAGTTCTCCTTACCTTGGCTCATCTTGTCCCTCAATATAGATCTGCCAGAATTTTACAAAACCATCATGGCTTGCTGTGGCCAACACAGTTCCATCTGGAGAAAGTGCTCCCTCGCTCAAGCACTACACAGAGGGAGGAGAAGGGACACAAAAGAACAACTTTATACCTACTTTATTTCACAGAAATTTCAAATTCAAGGACAACAGATTGTGCTGCCACTGTTCTCACTGTTATTCATGTTATAAACAGAGCTCATTTTGGCTTAGGATCTTCTGGCTTTTCACAATCGCAATTGTTTCTCAAATGCTTTTTTTTTACAGTCAACTGTTTTAAGAGCTGCAGCTCCTGAGACACTCTAACCCAAAGAAAACCTCAGTGCTTGCTTGCAATCACCTGTGTGATGGCAGCAAAGAAAACAGAACAGGTTTGTACCGTGCTGTGGCCTTTCACCACGATGAAGCCTTCTTTGATATCAGGCACTTCCACCGGCCAGGAGCTGTTGTTCGTCCGGATGATGTCCAAATCCCACACCTCTGCCTGCAAAACAAACAGGTAGGCACCTGTTTTGCAGCCACTGGTCTGTTCCTGGATCCTTATCTTATATCCTGACATACCAGGCATGCACAGGAAAGGACATGTACACAAGGACAGGGAATTGCTCTGCTCTTGGCAGTTGGAGCTGCTGCCCACCAATCCCACCCCAGGTACTGGCTCAGCCTGAACAGATGTGAGATGCCTCTTGCCCTCCACACTGTTTCTAGTGGTCCTTGCTATTTGATGGTGAGCAGAAGTTCTTCTCTCCATCCTCCTGAGGCCCAGAGAATGATCAGCATGACCTCTCCTCGGGAGAGAGCAATCCCACATCTCCCTACAGGAGGATCCCCAAAGTGACCTACACAGGAGCCTTTACAGCTCTAACCAAACCAGCTCTTTCCCCCGTTAAATTCTCTTCCTCTCATAACAACTAGGGACAAGGTTTCAAAGGTGGGGTTTCCTTACCCTGTCCTCATGCAACAGCGCCAAGGTCTGACTTCCCTCCTCCTCGCTCTCCTCGTTATCATCCGGGATGAAAGGGCACCAGATGATTCTTCGGAAGGTGTTCAGTGGGGTGTTGTCAGGCCGCTTGATGTTCACCAAGATCTCCTCTCTGATCACCAGGGTTAGGAAATGTAACATTCTGGCTGTGTTACCAAGGCCCAGCAATGACCTGCTCAGGCTTGGTCCTCTGTTAAACACTATCAAACCTCAAACCTCAAGATTTTGCAGGCCATGGATTCCAGAAGAAACCAGGTGGAAGGATTTGGGTGAGAAAGCAGCCAAGCCAGCATTTCCTCACTGGCAGAAGAGCTTAAGCTTATAAAAGTTCATAGATTCTCACAATTTTCTCTTGCAGGCTGCAGGCAGTGACAGGACAAGCCCAACAGGGGCACACAGCCACATGTGAACGTGCACCCACATGAACTGCTGATGATTAAATGATTTCTCTCAGCATTGCAACACCACCACAGAAAGACAGAGGAGCTACCACATTGCCCCCCAGCTGAGTGCTGTAGTGCACCACTACAAATCAGATCTCAGCTACAATCACCTTTGCTCCAGTTGGTTTTGGAATGATGGCACATAATTAAAATTCAGAATCTACAGCTTAAGATAACGTATCTCAGGTGCTTCCCAAATGTACTAACCAGTCACTCCTAGCAACTGAAAGGAAAATATTTAGGGCAATGAACACTGAAAATAAGTTCCAGGACCACCAAAAGAAGGATGGTAGGTTTTGAAGGAGGACAGTGAGTGGGAGGGAAGTATTACATGCTCTTCCCCAGAGGAAAAGAGCTAGAACCAGACAAGACAAACCTCTGTCACAGAGTTCAGGTGACATTGCCCACATGCAAGGCCAGCTTGTACAGACTCACTGACTGTTTTTGCCTGGACCAGAAGTGCTGACGTGCTAGAATTTCAAGGTACATGAGATTTCAAGTAACAATTGTGCTGAATACGGGCAAAAGTTGACTGATCTGATGCTGTGGAAGGGGCAGAACTATCGACCTCCCCACTGCAAGCTGCTGTTCTGCAAAGGCTCAAAGCAAACTGCAATGGGAGGCAGCGCTCGCATCTGACCACGGCACACGTGGTATCTGCACAGGATACTGGATTTTTTCTTTATCCATGGCCAGGTGCCAGACAAAGAGGTTGCCAGCCTCGTCCAGGCACGCCAGCTGGCTGGAGTTGAGGTGGGCAAAGGCCAGGTCTGCCACGCCGCCGGTGAAGCCCTTCAGCAGGGTCCGCTCGGCGGTGCTGACGCTCAGCACCCGCACCATGGCCGAGCCATTGCTGGCAGCTGCAGGAAGGACAGAGGGAGAAGTCACCATTTACGCCTGTGGTTTTCCCTGCACAACTCTCATAAATTTCCCATGGTTCTACAGGCTCCTCGTAATTCACAGGACTATCACCCTGAGCTCACCAAACCTCCACGGCTGACCCCCAGCGACAGTGAGTTGATTTTATTTGCAGTTCAGTTTTCAGTAACCGGAGAAAAGGAGTCACCGACAGGCAGGTAGCTCAGGTGTATGTTTTGTAAGGGGAACGTTAAAAAGCATAAACATTCACCTGGCAAAAAGCACTGCTTTTTGGCTTGGATGACTATGAAAAAAAATTTTACTAATATCCAATCTAAACTGCCCTGGCACAGCTTGAGGTCGTTTGCTCTCATCCTGTCATTTTGAAACAATCTTTCCCTGTGTTCATAGAATCATAGAATCATGTTGTTCTCTGCTTTTCTCTCCCTACTGCACAAAACCCTGTGTCTGCCTTGCTCTTTGGATCCTCTAAATTTAGCCTTAAACTCAACTCTAAATTTATGCAAGCAAATCCACCACAAACATTTATCTGCTCAAATTACCACAGGGCTGTTTCTGTGCTCAGCTTCGTTTCTGAAGCTTGTTTGCTGCAGAAATAATTAGAGGAGGAATCTGAATATCAGCTGTCCAGTGACACCAGTGCAGTCCCTCAACTTTTCCTCCATCCCCACCAAGTTCTTCTTTTATTTCCAACTCTGCTGCATAACCAACTCTTCACCTTCACTTATAATCCCTCTACAACAGCACCCTGAGCTGGGTATTGCAAGGGATGTTTCAATTATTGCCAGTTACACTCCTCTGATGAAAACTTTGCCTCTTTTAGAGACACACAAATGCAAAAGAATACCAATCACACCCGAGAGAAGAGGGTATCTCACCTCTAATTGCATAAGCCAGGTAAGAGTTTGAAACCGCTATCAGATTGCCATAATAGTATTTCTGCTCCCAGTCATATCTAGCAACAGGCTGTATTTTCACCTGCTCAGGAGAAAGAAAACAAAACATGAGAAATGCCTGAAATTAACTCTTTCCTGGAACAAACCTGTCAAACATACAGTTTCCTCTAGGGAAGATCTGTAATGCTGAATTTGATAGTGTCATGGTTTAAAACCAGCCAGCAACCAGGACTCTCAGTCCTAAACCAGCACAGATAACCACTGTCACTGGGCAAAGAATTAGCAGTTACTATTATGGATATTATGCCAGTGATCCTGCCTTTCACTTTTATCTTCAGTGTTATCTACGAGAAACCTAATTACAAGCTCCTCTAGCACAAGAAAGAGGATGCTAATTTCTGTTTAAAAATATTCAAGCATGAGGTGACGTCACTAAACAAGAGACAGACTATGTTTTGTTTTGCTCCTTACCTTGTTACTCCCTCTGGCCTTACTGGTGATGCTGGAATCACTGCTGGCCACTATCTCCACGTCTTTTGCTGATATCACTAAGCAAGTGGAGCTGTCATCACCAGAAAGGCAGCTTTTAAGAAAAACAAAGAGGGGAGGAAAGAAAAAATCAGACAGGACTGACAGGTACAGAACATTCAATATTTTATGTTAAATTCATAAAGCAACAGAGCAGTATCTGTGCACCCACTAGGTTTGAGCTGAACAACTGAAAAGAGAAACTCCTTTCAGCTGAGTCTCCCTTCCCTGTGTGCCATGGGTTTGAGAGAGCCAAACACCTGCTCTGCTCAGCTTAAAAACCTCCAGGTTTTTTGACGTGAGCACAAACCTACATTTGGTTAAAGCAGCCTTGACCCAGCACTGGAAGGTGCAAAGAAACCAAAGCCAACCAGTTGAACCTCATCAACAAAACAGTGCACGCTGCTCGTGGTTCTCAGGGCATCATCTTCTCTCAAAACCATGCCCAGACAACACAAGCAAAAGCTACTTCCACGAGCTCTGTAACCCCTCAGGTGACTTGGGTCCCTGAAGGAGTCCAGCTGGAGATCTACAGGGTTCACCAGAACTGAATTTTAGCTGTTTTCTACCTGCTCTCAGGGTTTCTTGGACAAAACTTACATGACTTGTTTCTCCTGCAGGGCTCCTAGGGAGATGCTGCGATGCACTGGCTTGGCCAGGGAAGATCCATCCCCGCTCCCGAGGGATTCAGACACCAGCAGTCCATTCAGGTCTCCGTTGTACGAATTCGACGGCCTCTGGTTCTCATTCACCGAACCTGGGGGAGAAGCATCACCAGCTGTGCCCAATATTCATTTAACAGAAATAACACTGTTGCTTTTTGTCAGCCTTTACTGGTCTGCCAGCGAGAATATGCTGAATTGGTTGGGAAAAGTATTCTCTGAGAAGGATGTGTAAGAGACCTCCCATGTGAGAAACCCCCACACATCTGAGCGAAGTCGTAGCTCTTCTTACACAAGCAATCCCAGCAGATCAGAGAAACACCAAGGAACAGGTACTTTCCTTACTTACCAGGCTCAAGGAGCAAAAAGTCTTGGATCAAAAAGACTAAGCTGGTAATTCAGGTTTACTGGATTGAGGGCCAGACCAAAAGGTTCTTGACAGGCCACTTCGAACCCTCAGGCCTGCAGAGAGAGCCCTGAAGTCCAGCAATACACTGATCAGCTGCCACATTTGGGGCTGGCTGGAAACAATCCATTTGTTACTTTCCAAAACTTGCTTCTGACTGTGAGAACTGACCTCAAAATCCAGGTGTTCAGGTAACTTTGCTACAAAACTGTGAGGCTGCGCCTCCAGAATTCCGCTGGTCAAACAATCCCATGGAAGTTTACAGCACTGGAGTTCTGTGTAAAGCAACCATTTGTTCAGGGCTTCAGCTGTGCTTTGAAGAGTGTTTATGCCCTGACTTTGTGCATCTGGCCTAGCACAAGTTGCCTGGTGGCCTCCACGCCTTCTGAAGGCTTTAGAAGGGGACAGTTGTAACAAGGGGCGAAGGAGACTCTTCCACTTCACTAGCAGGGTAAATGGCTGAGGAGCCCCCTCCCCCTGCTCTTACACATCAGCCCACCCCAGGCAAAGCTGCCTGTCTCAGCAAACCCTCACTGGAAACTGTCCCTGGTTTGGAAAACCGAAATTTCGTATACTGTTGCCAGGTAACAAGTGCTGCTGAGCTCCTGCAAAATGGCTGCTCCCAGGACCAGCAGCTCCACCGTCACCGGCACACACAACAAACCTAAACACGCCGTGGGCAAGGGGCTGTCCTCCGAAGGCAAGGCAAGCTTTCAGTTACTGAACAGGCTTTAACAGATCAGGAGGAGCGCTGCTGCCTGAGAAACAACTGCAACTATTCATTTGGCAGAAGGACATTTAAAACTTGCCTGTTTATGAAGAGTCATTAAATCAGTAACTACGCTGTGGACACAAAAAGCTCTGTGCAGTGACAGGGTATCCCGAGGCAGGGACCATTTGGGCACTCACCTCAGTGTACCTGCACTGCATGAAGAAAAAGCAGTGGCACTCACACGGCACAGGGAAATTCAGGCCAGGGAGTGTGGTCCTGTGACCACCTAACACTGGTTAACACCCAAGCTGTGCTTGCTGTCGCGAGATTGAGATGTGCCCCTCGTTCCTACAGCGTATGGTGGGGGCTTGCCCAGTTGTGGCTGCTTCCACTGACAGCACTTTATCCTTTGTGAGCAAAAGCAGGAAAACATTCCCTACAGGAAGCACACTCAGGCTGCCAGAGGAAGATGATACATTCTTTGCTCCTCTGCGGACAGCGGGACAGCGACGTTTGCTCCAGGGAAAAAGGGAAGGAGGAAACACTCCCCAGAGGATGATGGGCACAACACTCAGGTTCAGGACTGGGCTTAGCTCAAGCACAGGTGCTGCCTGCACACAATCCTGGAGGCATAAAGGAAAGGAAGAGGCTCAGCTTTTAGTGAGGACGTGAACAAAGCCAAAAGGTTAACCCAGACTGGCAGATCTAGGCCTGGAAAGGGAAAGAGGAGTGTTTTTACTCATTAAAGTAGGAGCAGTCAGAGCTGAGACACCGAACTCCTCCTGCTCCCACCACCACCTGCACCACGGGACGCCAGTTTGTACTGAACAGAACACTTCCACGAGCAGGTGATAACACCCACACCTGTTACCAGCAGGGCTCTCTGCGTGGATTGAAGGATCCTGCCAGTCCCCAGCAGGGATGCTCCTCCACAGCACGCTGGCACTGACAGCCCCTCTCTCTCTCTCCATGCTCCAGGGGGAGGTTTGACCATGAAGCTGCCCCTTGCTGAGGGCATGGCATGAAAAAGGGGCAAGGGCTACAAAGCAATGGGTGATGTTTGCCAAAACTGTGTCAAGAGAGACCAGGGTAGCAAACACAAACAACGTTTTCACAACCACCAAACCCAGCAGAATCTAGGAAGGATCGTGGCAGCTGTAAACTCTTTGGAGCAGAGAGTGTTTCTTGTCACCTGCCTGGACAGGACCCAGAGTAACATTAATTCTGCTCACAGCTACGTGCACTCAGTACTGCAGAACTTTCTGCAAGGCAGTAACCTCGGGAAGCAGCTACACCAGTGTCCAGGGGGCATTAAAATCTGCAGGTGAAATCCAGGGTATAAAATAAACTGGAACCAGAGAGAGCCTTGACCACAGCAACTTTATGCCAGTTAAGGTTAAATCCCTGAGGCTGCTTCTGTTTCCTTTCACAAGCCTTGAAGGATCCCCCACTGTCCCTTTCCTCTGACTTGCTAAGAGGAGTTCCAGAGGCTTTCAGTTTAACACGTGTATCCCTCCTCTTCACCTTGTTATGTCAGTTCTTTCGACTCTATTTGCCATTAGCCAGGCAGTGATTCCTGCTGAGAACCAGCACAGGTCCCTTCTGTGGAATTTCTGCCCATTTCTGCTCCTTTTCCTCTCAACTGCCTTCTTAGTGCACTAGAGACGACAGGGAAGGTAAAAAGAGAATGAACAGGGAAGAAGAAAAGAAATAAAACCATATTCTGTCAACTCCTTGGCTTTGACCAGCAGGAAAAGCTGCTTCCAGAGAAAGCCAAGTCACTTTTGAGCAACAATTACATCCATTTCCCAACAGTGACACATCCTTTCAGTTCAGAAAGTGAAATAAGTTGTTCCCCATCCCTGCACCGAGTTCTCCCTTCAGTGTTACAAGTACAGAGTGCCACACTGTGAAGAAAGATGTATTTTTCTTATAGGAATTATAATCCAGGAACAAGCAAGCACTCCAGAAACAAGAGAAATGACTCCAAGTAATGAGAAGTTTCTCTGTGGGCAGTAAAGCTAACGAAGCTGCCTTACCCCAGGTTTGCTCCATCATTCCATGTGCCTCTGCAGCTCTCCCACAGCAATCCCACACCCAACCTCTCCTTCTGGCCAAGCAAAAGGCAGCACACATGGCAGTGGCTTTGGAGGCAGCACCTTCCTAATGACCATCAGGGTACTTAAGAGCTACATTATTCCTACCTTTCCCTCCCCAGGAGCCCAACAGGGGTGTAAATTCTCTCCTCTACCCAGAGGTTAAGATTTTTTCGCATGGTCTGGGCCTCCTCCTGACCAGGTCTGAGTGAAACACTGTGGAAAGTTCAAAAAGCAAGAAGGGGGTTCAGAGAGAGTTTAGGCTAGAGGAGAGGGGAACACCACACTGCTGACTCCTGAGCCTGCTGCTGAATTTCTTACAGGCTGAAGGGGGTCCACTGGACCCTGAGCAGAGATGTGTAACAGCTCAAAGCACTGGCAGAACACTCACAACCACTTTAACAGAGATATTTGTGATCCCTTTTCACCTACAGCTAAAGAGAGGGGAAAGTCTGTGTAAGCGTGAACGCGGCACTGATCTCAGAGCAGCCTGACAGCCCCCTCCACTGCGCCCAGTCCCCTGGGGAACGCTCCCAGCGCTCCCAGGAACGGGAGGCTTGTGTCTCAGCGGCGGTCGGTGCTGTTCGGCTCCCAGCAGCATCAGCTCTCCGCCGAAAGGGGCCCAGGCACCCGCCAGCAGCGAGCGCTGGGTCCGCCCCGCTCCCGCCGTGCCCAGCGCCGACACCCCCTGACCCAGGCGGGTCCCCGGGCCGGAGGGGGCTCCGCTCCGCTCCTCGCCAGCCCCGGGCTGGCAGCAGCGGCGCCTCCAAGGAGCGGGCCGTGCCCGGCCCCGCAGGGCCCGGTGACAACCGGCGGGGCGGCGGCGCAACGGCCCGGGGGGTCCCGCGGCCCGGCCCGCCAGCAGGCAGGCCCCGCCCGGCCCGGCCCCGCGGCCGCCGGCGCTGCCCCGGCAGGTCCCGCTCTCACCTGCCGGCCGGTCCAGCTTGAGGATGTCCCGCAGGTGCTGCGTGGCGTCCTCGATGTCGATGCTGGAGCAGGAGGCCATGGGGCCCGCGCCGCCGACACCGCCCGCCCGGCCCGGCCCCGCCGCCCGCGCTTCCGCCTCCGGCCCGGCCCTGCGAGCGCCGGGCGGAAACCGCCGCCAGAGCAGAGCGTTCCCGGCGCGCCGGCGGGGCCGGGCCGGGCCATCCCCGCCCTCCCTGCGGGCCGGGAGACACCGCGGGGACATCGCCACAGTGCTCGGGGACACGGCCACGGGGCTCGGGGACAATGCACAGCCACCGCCGGGGCACGGCACACAGCGGGTACCGCCCAGCCCAGCGCACAGAGCACACCCTGCCCAGGGCTGCAGGGCCGGGCACTGCTCAGCTCCAGGTTCAGTCTGCAAGCACCTCCCCATCGGGCAGACACGGGATATCCACAGCCAGCAATAGCACACACCCCATGGACCCAACTCACACCCCACAGCCCCAACTCACACCCCATAGCCCCAACTCACACCCCATGGCCCCAACTCACACCCCATAGCCCCAACTCACACCCCATGGCCCCAACTCACACCCCATGGCCAACTCACACCCCATGGCCCCAACTCACACCCCATGGCCCCAACTCACACCCCATAGCCAACTCACACCCCATAGCCAACTCATTAAAACAATTTAAACTTTTAAGAAAATCTCTGTTTTATTGTGTAACGTAGCATCGAAACATCTGAACAAATCAATAACTGGGCTGTACAGGCTGCTGTTCTTTCATTTCTTTGGGTTATATAAGAGCGTCTTGTCAGTACATAAACAACAACCTTTTTGCATTATAAGTTCTTTCCGAGGCATGCTGGTACAACACAAAATTTCTCTTTTATCAAATGCAGCTAAGTCTAACTTCCAAACATCATGCACAAGAAACTCATCTAGTGACAATGTAAACTCAGCAGAAGGGCAGGTCACAAGTCTTGCTTGCTCACGCTCTGCAGTGCTGCAGGTTTGTGTATGATATTTGGAATGTTCCGTGAGTGTGAATAATACCAGTTAGGAGGAGAGGAGGAAAACAAAAACAAAAAAAAAAAAGCACGGGAGCCTCGGGCTGGGCAGCTCAGCCGAAGTTGTGCAATGCTAGCCTGAACATGTCATTGGTGCAAACCCAGGCATCGTTGATGTTCTTTAATAGAAATATCTGGTGGAACCCCATGATAGGATCTTCATCAGCCTGTGGAAAGAGAGAAGGAGAAAAAAAAAAAAAAGAAAAGGTCAAACCACTCTTTTTTCGAGAAATTTATTCCAAAAACTCATGGTAAGATGACTTAAAGCTGACATTAAGTGACAGCACATGCTGTAAGGTGTGTGGAACCTCAGGAGACACTGATAACACCAGGGTCTGTTCCCAGGGGCTTTGCAAACACCCAGCACCCAGTGACACAGAAATCCTACATCAACACCCAAATTTGGGGTTTCCTGGAAGACTTACACACATTGTCACTCTGGAGCTTCACCACACTGACAGAACGTGCCTCCCTCAGTGGTAAATCACATATTCCATAAGGAACCAAGCTTAAAACAAAGTGGCTCAGTTTGTATCAGCTGCACTTTGGGTTGATGCCAGAAGGGAGTTTGGTATCAACAGCATTGCCTGAATGATCCAGATAATGCTCTGGGGCTTTGAAAGCCTTCCCAGAGCAGGTACAGCTGGCCAGCAACGTAGTACTTCCCACTTCTGCTGTCCAGGAACAGCTGGAAGGGAGCAAAACATTTGCCAGAGCTGCCAGGATGTGTTCTAAGCACAGGGAATCTCTGCAGCAGTGCCTCCCCTCCTGCCTCTGACAATATGCCTGGGCACTCCAGTGTAGTCCCTGCTCATTTACAGTATTACTACAAAAGTAGAAAATAGTATTAGAGGGAGATCAGTTCTCCCACCTAGTGTTTATTTACTTGTGTTCTCAGAGGCAACCATGCAGGAATTAAACACTCAAAATAACACAAATGATTCCCGAATCAGTCAGCTGGAAATCACACCACGGGATTTAATCTGAGCAGTGCACAGGACCAAGCTGCAAAACAATCTTCTGGTAGGGGCTGCAGTGTGTTCAATTCAGCAATTTTGGGAGGATTTTAAGCTTTATTCTTTCAACACATGACTGTTCACCCTCAGAAAAGGGGGGAAATGCATAAAAAAGAGCCTTGACAAGCAGCAGCCAGAGCAGCACACGGAACAGGCTGTCAAAGCCTGAACGTTCATTGGCAGTGCTCTACTATTCACTAAGAACAGCAAGAGAAAATGTGAAGAGCAAAGCAAACTACAAAATAAAAAGGACATGTTACTAAAAAAGAAGTAATATTGACTTAAGTGATAAATGGACTGTGAAACAAGTCAGCTTTGAGGGGCAACTTGCAAAGGACAAGAGTTGTATCATAGAACAGCAAGTCTGCCAGAGCAGTGGTGGGATCGAGTGCATGGAAAAGAAGTATTGAGATCCAAAAATCCACTGCAAGGATTTCAGTGACAACTGCCCAGGAAATTAAATGGCATAGATGAAGTGCAGTTTCAGTGAGTGTATGCTAATTCACAGAGGAAAATCAAAAAGGGATCTAGATTCACCCCTCAGGAAAGTGACACTGAAATAATGATGGATATTTATTTATTTATTAAACCAGCTGAGCACCTAAAAGCAATCAAAGTAAGCACAGGGTTAGCATTTATTAGGGAAGGAACAGAGAACCAACACCCACATATCAAACCCTGCATGCATTTCTTATCTTTAAAAAAAATTAAAATTAAAATGTCAGAAAAGGGCAAGAAAAATGATCCAGCTACCAGACAGTTCCCCACTGAAGGAAGTAAATTGAGTACAACTCTGTAGCTTGCAAAAATGTAATCAGCACGGGCATCAGCTGGGCAAGGCAAATAAATTACTATAAAGCCACAAAGGAAACTGGTGCAGCCAGAGGTTAAGAAGGTGACAAGTAAGGCCAGAAATACGAGCAAGGCAGTGTTCAGTAGATGAATAAATGAATGAATGAAAGAAAAATCCTTCAAGCAAGACAAGTGGCAACAGAGGAGCAGGGCAGCCTGGCTGCTCAGCACACACCTCCTTGAGCATGAGTAACCAAGCAATTAGGCCGGATTAGCCCAGTCCATCTACTTCATTAGCACATGTAACAGCAGTGCCAATTATTTCCAGGGAAGTATTATCCTTGCTACACCTGCCCTGTGTGCCCTCCTGAAACCTCGGGGGCTGTGCCTTTTGCACCTTCTCCCAGGTATCAAATGTAGCACCTCCCAGAACAGCCTCACTGCTGGTTCTCAGCCCTCAGCCCCCCCATGGTCTCTTCACTGTGGATCACTGAGCCATTTATTACAAGTTGTTTTCAGAAGTGGTTTTCACACCAAATTGGAGCTTGTCATTGCTGACAGGAGTAGGTTTTACCACCCCCAGCCTGGCTTAGTGCAGGTTTCCTCAATTCCTGATAAGCCTCGGTAGGCTCTGGTGAAAGCACTGCAGCTCTTGGTACTTTGGCTGGAGGAAAATTTCCTCCTTTCTTAAGCAACTCAGGACCAGACACATGAAGGAGGATTAAAAAGGGAATCCTTTCCCAAAAACACTTGCTGTGGTACAGATGGCAAATCCCCACAATGAAGTCACATATTATTGTTTTCTTTATTCGTTTCATGTTATGTCTTCACAGCACAAAAAGAGCAGTATAATTTAAAAACAAGGAAAATCCTAGACTATATTTAAGATAGGGTAAATATTTTATAGTCCATTCCAAAAAATTTTGACTATGAAAAATCTTCCCTTGTGTCCAATCTGTATCTCCTAAGTTGTGGTTTCCAACCACTGTCCCCTGTTATATCATCTGGCACCACCATGAAGAGTTTGCTCTCAGGTTGTTGGAAGTATTCAACTATTTTCCACCCACATTTCAGGCTGATTACCCGTAGCCAACCCCTCTCCCAGCTCCACAAGCTCTCCAACACCTACAATCTTGGCAGCTTTTTGACCTCTTCCAGTTTTTCTCCATCCCTTCTGACCTGGAGGCTCAAGAGAAAGTCCTCAGCTCACAGAGCCAAAGGTCGTGTCAGAGTTTTAGATGCAGGACTGCTCTGTAATTCAAATGTAGCTGCACAACTTTCCTCCTCTTGTCTGGCCAGAGAGAGTTTTACTCCTTCACCAGCATCCCCAGCAACTGTGGATTGAACTGCAGTGTTGCAACAACCCTCACCTCAAAGGAAAGGCTAATTACTTCAGATTGCAGGTTCTTTCAGACCTTAAGCCTCATTTAACAGGCTTTAAGCAATGCCTCAAGTGCTCAGCATGCATTAGAAAAACATCCAGCGATTTTAATTGCAAATTTCCTTTTCCTTTCAAGACTAGGAAACACCGCACAACAATTAGTTATTCACAGATTAATTCTGCAGCAATCACTTCAAAATTCACGCTCTGGGGAGAGCCACAGATCTCTGAGAAGGCCAAGCCACAGCCATGCTCCTCAGCCGAGCTCAAGGCACAGAAGAAGAAGGGCGAGAAGAGAGCACTCCTTACTCAACCAGGGCAGCGAGGACTGCATGGAAGACAGGGAAGGCAGAGGGTTAAACGTTGTGGAGGGATAGCCTGAAGACTTCGTTGGTGCACACCCAGGCACCTTGAAAATGTTTCAACAAAAAGGTTTGGTGGAAGCCTAGAACCTGGTCATCGTCTGCCTGAGCGCGACAGGAGAAATACGTTACGAGGTGAAGCACAGTGGAGGAACGGGGTGACATTCTGGAGGAACATCAGCAAAGCAGCGTCACACCAACTGGAACTCACTCCTAAAGGCTAAAACCGACCCTTACTCCCCCTAGTTGAAGCAAGCAAGCAGCCCCCAGATAATGAACAGCAAAAAAACCCAAAAGGATTAGAGTAAGTGGATGTGTATTTATTACATGTCTTCAAAAGGATAAAAGAAACCCCAAATATTAATACCTATCTCAGCAACCACTAAAAGAGGATCTTTCATATGTTTACTTATAAACATGTTTTCACAGTGAAAGTTTTTGTGCTTTGGTTTATTTCCCCCCCCTCCAACGGTTTAAGCAAGAAATACAAGACGTGCCCAACTTTCTCAGCATGAATGATGTTTTCACTGGACTTTTGGGACTACGAGCAATTCAAGCAATTAATGCCTCAGAAAATCCATTTATATACCATGCCAGGATTCACAACTCATAAATGGCATGTTGCAGGTATTTCAGCACTATTATTTTCTTGGGTTGCTCTATTAAAAGCATTATGCATGCTCTTTCATTACACGAAACAATGCAAGTTTTGAATGAGTGCAGAGGATTAAAAGCACGTGCATTAAATTGTCCTGGGCTGTGAAGAATTTGGCTGGTTCTAAGCTGACTTTGACTTTCTGGACACTTGTTCAGCGAGAAGCAGCATTCCCAGGGATTGTGATGTCATTTTTAAAGCTAAAGTTTGAGACACATACACGTGAAAGGCAGAAAAATGTTTCCTCATCTACTAAAAATTCACAAACAAGTTGGGTTTCATCACGACAAAAGGCACACTTTAAGCCAGTATGTTCTTTCCTAGATGCACTAACACACGATCCCTAAATTATTCTGAGTAATTTCAGCAAGCTGAAATTTTATAGAGGATAAAAACAGTACATTAGGAAATACTACTCCAAGTAATGGTATTTATGGAAAGCTCTTGGACTGCATTTACAATCCCTCTATATCAATGGATGAGAAAACTCAGTAGCTTTAAAAAAATCTTTAAAAGCTTGGTATCTTGCCACAGGATTCAACACCAATCACTGTTGCAAGCTGTGATCTGCCTGATGATTACGCAGTAACCTTAAAAAACATGACTGTGCAAAACCAGGTGCAGATGTGACTGGCCCAAGCCATTGGGTCAAAAAGCCTTGGTCAGATCGGAGTTGTGAGCAGGAGCAAGGCTGAGGAGATCAGCAGGTCTGCCTGTACCTGTCCTGCCATTCCATGATTTCCATGGTCACATGTGGCTGTCTTTCCTCAGGGGGTGTGTGTGGGACTGAGCAGCAGGAAAGCTGGAACCCAGCTTGCAGCTGGGAAGCAGGAGCAACTTTAATGAGAGCCAAAGCTGCCTATGTTAGGTTTAGAAAATGGATGCAATTCACTGGGCACTGCTCTTCTCAACTGCCCAGCCCAAATCAAAGAGAACAGCTAAGCAAGCAGAATCAAACTATAAATCCTACATTTGCTTAGTAAATAGTTCAGTGTCAGTGGAAGTTTGAGTGCCTTGACACTGGAGGTGTCATTCAGAGTTAACAGGAAAAGGAAATCTAAACAGCTCTTTTAAAATATATTGTCCAAGAACACGGTGATGATGCTTTTAAATGCAACAGAGGGCCCTGAAACCTTACTGCATCAGGGTAAGGGAAATAGTGATGCCTCTACAACTCAGGTGGTATTTGTATGCACAGCAGAAGTCATGGTACTCTGCCTGACAGAACACATGACTGTCAAATTGCAGACATCTGGAGGGATGAGCAGTTTCTTGACAGTCATGAACAGCAGAAGAATGGTGTCCCAATGAAAGTTTACTCGTGTTCCTTCCCCACCCACAAGAGCATTTTAATATTTACAGAAACCAGATGATTTAGAATCTTGCAGAAATCTAAGACATAAGCATTTGTTGGCCTGTAATGGAAAGAGTTTACCTTAAGCTGTCCCACTACCATACTGAGTATACAGCTGTCAGGTGTAGGCTGGTGGTCTTGTGCTGTGATGCTGTGTTGTATTTTTTGGAAAGGGAGGCTCTGCAATGAAAAGAAATCAAAATAAGGAAATGTACAGTAATTGCATTATTTAACTTACAAAACAAAGACTGAGCAAACCCAGTGTTATGAAGTGTTAAGACTATTATAGTAGTACTGCACACAAGAGCTGTTGCAAATGAGGGCACCACTTATACTGGGTCAATTGTAACAGTTGTGTTTTTCAAGCACCAGGAGAGGAAATAATGTTACCATACATAGTAAATGGAACCTCTTCCTACTCTAATTGCACTGCTTGAAGGGCTTCAGATCAGCTCTAAGCTCAAAAGATCATATGATGAAGGCACAAACCTCTGCTCTGAACAGTGTTAAAGGATTTTATCATCTGATACTTGAGGTTTACCAGAGAACTCCGATTTGCTTCTTTCTTAAAGTGGCTATGAACGGAAAGGAAAAGTGGACGACCCAGAACCAGCATTCCAGACTTGAAATCCACATATTCACCTTTCCCCTTTTTAATTTCCTTGATGCTCAGGTGCCAGTATGTCTGGAGTTATGTGTGTTACGGAACACACCTTGTGGACACTTGGACCACATTCACATTCCCACCACGGACAATTCTTGGTGGTGAACAGCAAATATCTGGGGGATCTCAGGGTCCTGTCACACCAGTGCAACTTTGGCACTGTTCTCCCAAAAGCTGCCTCACTGCCAGATGTTTGAGGGGCAGCTCAGCATGGATGGGGCTCTGGGTGAGCACGGGGCTGATGCCCACAGCCCTGGCACCACATGGGACGGCAGCACGTGGTCATTCAAACCTCAGGTGGCACTGGATGCCTTTGCTGCATTCCCCTGATTTGAAAACAGGTTGAAGCAGAGCCAAATGTGTACTTTGACAAGTTCTGCATTTCCCTCTAGTGGAAGGAGCCTCAAAGACTTCCTAGAAGGCCAAAGTGGAGACTGTCATGGATGTGAAGCACAGTCTTGGCTCTATGAGCATCAGGCTCTAGGAAGAATTACAAGAAACTACAACCTTGGATAATAGAGAACACAAATTGTGGAAGGATCAGGGCCTGAGGAAGCAAATGAAGTGTAAAGAGTAGCCCTCACTAATCAAGAACACCCTTTAATAAAGCTTGCAGTGTTTCTGCCTGGCTGGGAGTACAATCCCAACCAACCAGGAAGTGCAGAGTGGGCCAACTGGTTTGTAATGTGGGAGAGACATTTAGTAACAACCAAAAAACCATCCAGAGTAGTCTCATCTGAATGACCAGCAGACTATTTTCCAGGGTCACCGTTCCAAAAATGAACGTGCAGTGTGCCCACAGAGCCTGCACAGGCATAGCCTGGGACATTGCACCATCTTCCTTTGACAAAGCCCAGTCCCACCTCAGCACAACAGCTTCTTGCTGAACAAGTCCTGCAAAAAGAGTCCCTTTAAAGGGCAGAGGGAGGAAGGGGAAAGGATGTAATTGTGTCCAGAACCCAGCTTTCAGTGTGACAAGAGAGGCAAGACTGGGGAGAGCAAACAGGGAGGAAGGAAAGCCTTTGAATCAATCAAGAGCTCTGCAAAACTGTGACAAGGAACCCAAGACTAGGCTGGGTAAGACAGTGCCTGTTTCAAGTACCCAACTCCATAGGACAAGGGGAGCCTTAAGGGGAGGTTCAGGTTGTACATCAGAAAGAATTTCTTCACTGAAAGGGTTGGAACAGGTTGCCCAGAGAAGTGGTGGAGAAGGATTTTGTGACATGAAAAGTACAATAAATGTGTCTAAAAAGCATGAAGCCACACAACAACCAAGGCTTTTAGCATTCTCTGACACTAGAATTTGACTGGGCTCTCACTAGCAAAACTATGGAATCCTCCTTGAAGTCATGCAAGAGAAATGATGCAAGAATAAAGTTGAGTAGCATAACCTCACTCCTGGCAACAAGATTACCCTGGGTCCAGTATGTTCATAGAACTACAGGATTATTATCTCGAATGGTAAATCAGGCTGCCCATAATTAGCACTGTAAGTGAAACAAGCCCAGCACCAGTTAGGACAGAAGGAACAAGTGTCACCTCCCATGCTGTAACAAGGTACAGGTGTGCCAGTGCTGGCACAGCAATGCCCTCACAACCCTGCCCTACTGTATCAGTAGACTGAGAATGTGCCACAGCGTTGCTGTCACACAGCAAAGAATCTGATGTAACAGAAAATGCCACCTGTTTGTGCCTACACCGATTCACCAGCCAGGCACCGAGGGACACAGCACTGCAGAAATGCAGAAGAATTTCAGTGCCAAACTTCCAGGGATCTGCTCAACTGAGTAAGCAGCTCCAGAAGCACAGAGGAGGTGAGCACATGAAGCTGGAACAGCAAAGGGAGCCCAGGCAGTCAGTGCTGACAGAGGAATGCTGGGCAGCATCAGTGGCAGTAAGATGATACAGCCACGTAACGAGCCCTGGCGGTGCAAGGGCACACAGTAACTCTACTGCCCTTCTTCCTTACTTTAGGTAGATGAATACAAGTCAGAAAAAGCTGCCCTAAAGCAAAGCAGTGTGTCTTCACTCACCAGTTAAGACTGCAGCAGGCATATAAATCCAGAAAGTCCAACTTGCACCACCGAGAGGGAAGGTAAAGATGAGCAGTGCTGTGGTGGGAAAGGGGCTGGATCTGCACTGGGCTGGATCCAAGGCAGCAGTCAGACACTGTGACCAAGCAAATGCTTAGCTGGTTGGGTATCTAAATGGCTGCTAGCCCAGAAGTCTGAAGAACGCTGAGTACACAAACAAACAACTCTGGAGCTTGAGTATCTCCTCACCTACAGGCTAGCAGTTGCAAGCTGTGCTATTTCTGAGGCCTTCTCAAAGGCAAGACAGGCAACTAAAACACAGACCTGAGGTCAAAGCTTGGTCTTCACAGTTAAAGATGCCTTGGATGAAAGGAGTGATTCCATAAGACAGGAGCAGCAGCTGTGCAACAAGACCAGTGTCCAGTTAAGTGATTTTTCTTCTCAATGTGAAGTACGTCTGTCTGAAATACCATGCTCTGAGCAGACTGTCTGATGACCTAAAAAGCATGTCCTCCACATATCTTGAAAGAGAAACAAACTTCCTACTCTCATGACAGCTGGTAAGTACACCCAGTTTTATAACAGAAGCACGAATTTACTCAGGAGGATAAAACTTCTCCAAGTTTAACTAAACCACACATGGAGTTCCAGTGTCCTCTCACTCGCTGAAGAGGAAACGCACGTTGCAAAGTCCTGAACCATACCTGCTCACATCTGAACTGCTGACAAATCTGCACTGAGGATAAGTCAGCTTCTCCACTACAGAACTTATTTGCAGTTTAGGTATCAGAAAACAAGTTGTTCCTTGCAGTTATGTGTCTAGTCTTTATCACAGACAGATCCAAGTAACAGGCTTGCTATTGCTTCTTCCTTGGCATGCCTTAAAAGAGCAAAGACACCTTTCATTCCTCTAGATCAGAGGCAGCTTAGGCATTAGACCTTTTAAAAAAGAATAAATCAGTAATGTCAAATACAATTGCAGTCACAAAATAACCTAGCAAACTATGGAATCAATTAACATTCCACCATTAGAGTCACCAGTGGAACACCCCATTAAATTCACGACATTTTTTGAAGACCAGAGCTGGAAGCACGAGTTTGGTATGCAAGACTAACTCAAATCTTCAAAAGCCATTATCTTACAGTCTTCAAAACTGTTTCCCAAAACATTCAGTAAGGTTTGCAGACTTACAGTGAGTTTTTCAACAATGGCTGCTTTGCCCTGGAACTGTTGTCCTTCCCACGTAAGGCATGATGCATCAATCTGGGGGGGAAAGAAAGTAAGTCATCAACCTGCTCAGGTAACTCTTGAGCAATCCTGGAAAGAGGCTTTGGTTATTTAGGATATATCCTTAGAATCCAGCTATTTGAAAACTAGATAGAAAGAAGCCACCAAGAGAAACTGAAAAAAGCTTGCAAAAAATCAGCTAGAAACTAAATAGACTACAACTCATTATCTTGAGCCTAACCTGCAAAAAAGTTCCTGCCTTTGGATCAAAGTTTAGCTTTCAGAAGAAAATCCAAAGGATACCCAAAAAAATCCTATGGACATAAAGTCAAGCATGTGGAGAGAGAAATATATGAAGAAAACTGACTAAATGAGTTGCACCCCAAAGGGTGACATTCCAACTCACCTAACTCAAACAACTCACAGCAAAAGTGACTGGCCATATCCCTACCTGGGACAGGTGACAAAAGCTTGACTGACTTGGATTACAGCACTAAAAATAAGCTGAATCTTGTGATGGCAGCAGTGATACAGGAATACAAACCAAATCCAAGAGCTCTCTGCTGCATTCCTGTATGCTATAAAATTTGTTTGCTCCCACAGGTTGCCTGAAGGCAAAAAGCTCATCATTGAAAGCCCATTTCTGCAGAACCTCCCCAAATTTAGACAAATTGTGACCTTGGTGTATTTTAGCCACACAAAATGGTGGTCCAATTCTCTCTCCATAGTTTAGGAACTCCACAAAGCAATACAGATCAGTGATCTACATAACAGTCCTCCCAAATACAAGTGCACAGGTCTGTCCATGAAAGGCAGAAAGACCCTAAGGTTGAAAAAAGGCCCTGAAGTTCACAGTGTGGAAGGTCATGTCTCCAGGAATTAAAATTAGGCTGTACCTATCACCAGTCTTCTGAGGACTGAATGTATTTTGGTAATGACATGACAAACTGCTAAGAGCCTTCACATTCAGAGCTGTGGCTTGAACACAGGCTGCTTTTTTTTTTCCTTTCCAGGCTCTGTGCACGGTTTCTTGGGCAAAATAAAGCAACAGTCTGGCAGGTAGCAAGAACACAACAATCCCCACAGCAAATGCTACCAGTGCTGCTGGATAATGCTGAGGTGTAAGGAGGGCTGTCAGAGGGTGTTTAACAGTCTCAATCCTGAAGAGTTTGCTGGAACTTAAACTCATTCAGCAGATGAAAAACCAGTCAGAAAAACAGGATATGCTACTTGAAGACTCGTAAGACTTGAGTGTCTTGCTGAAACAGCTGCATTCCTCACCATCAGTAATCAGCTCCACACACAGAGCACTCTGCATGCTCTGGAGGAATCTTCCCCCAAAACCAACAGGTGATGTTCCCTGGGTTTGTTAGTTATGGTCTTTAATTCCGAATCTACTTTGTCCCAAATAAGAAACAAAAATTTTTTTAAAAAAAAAGAAAATAAATTTTGAGGAAATTTAAACAAGTTTAGATTTATTTAACAAAATATACATTTTTAAACTGGATTTAAGACTTTAAATTTTAATAGAGTATGAGATTCAAGAAACACCTGGAAGAACTGCTAAACACAGGGTAGGACTTAAACCACATCCCACTTCAAGAGGGATCCAAGCAAACCCATGACTGTAAATTAATGGCAAACTAGGGATAGAATGTCTGCCTTTACAGAGCATTTCATCACAGGATCATCACCAATCCTCTTCAATACAAGCCAGTCTACAGCCAAAAAGGGGTTTCTATGAGTCTGACTGCCTATAAGGCAAACAAGGCTTAAAGGAGAAGTGAAACATAAATAAAAAAATATAAATAAAAGTTGGGTAAGTGTGATTGCACTGACTGACATTCTGGAGTCAGGATTAAACCCACTACCCCACCCTTTGTATTCTCACACATCAAACCAGAGAAACACAGACAGATAATGGGGATGGAGCCCCAGCCCTCTCTCTGTAGATACTTACATATATTGCTCCTAACTGAGTCCTGTCTGCATCAAAAAGCTGGTAGTAATGTTGTATGAAGCTGGATCCAATCTGCTCCCAGATAGGCTTGTCTCCCATTCTGAATCCTCACCCAGAGCCAGTGACTGTGAACCAAAAAAACAAACAACAAAATCACCAGAAGGATCACAGGAATAAGCGTAACACTTGGCTCAAGTGCTAGCACTGGCAAACACCAATCGTGTCAGCTGGCCTGAATTTTTCTTTGGGATAAGTAGGACAAATCTCACCTCTGTATCCTAGACTTTTGTAAAGCAAACTCCGTGTTTATGTTTGAACCTGTAGTAACTTCCAGACAGGAAGCATCGTTTTTCCCAGTGGTGAAAATCTGCAGCTCCCAGTGAAGGTGCTGGAAGCTCAGAGGCTTCATCCCACACTTCTGACCATGAGTCCCTCTATTCTAGAGGGATTAAACACACAGCATGCACAGCAGCCTAGACAGGCCCAGCCTACAAACCATCACACACCATCAGTAGAGATGATGGCTTTACTACACCACTGCATTTTTCAAGAAAGCAAATTCATTTTTATTTATCCTGATCTCTCTCTGAGAGACCGAAGAATTGTGCTCAAATTCAAACCACAAAAATCCTGCATTCAAAACCCACTACGTTACATTTTAAGATGTGAGTTTACTTCATGCAAACTCCACTTGCTCAACATCAAGATCTGCCAGCCACTAGTCCCTCTCTGTAATCCCTGACCAGGAATCCTGGAGTTGCAGGTTTGAATTGCATTGCCAAGTCTGAAAGGCATGAAATTCTGTTTTAGGACACAGGACAGGACAGTTATTTCGGCTTCCTTTAGATGTCAATTCCTTACACACCTGTTTCAGATTGGACAAATTCCTAAGAGAAGCAAAACACACATTCCAAAGATCTTCACATGGGATATTCCCAGGCCTAGTTTTCTGTGCATAGTGGGACAAGAAAGCTCTTTTTGTATTTCAGGCCCTTGGCTGTCTGAGCTCTACTCATACAAATAGGAACTGAAATGGGTTCAGCCTCTTGGCTGGAAGTTTTAAGGTTACATAAATTTGGCCAGACTTATAGAAGAGCAAATCTCTTTTAACAGATCCGTGGCATAACAGCAGGTAGAATCCATGTTTTCAGGGTTCTAGGATTTAGGTTTGGTGTCTGCTGTTTCCAGTCTAGTCCTGGGGGTACCCAGGGGTGTGTAATTTGGGATGGTTGTGGTGGAGCCGACAATCAGCACAGGTGAAAATCACTTTGATTCACTTTTTATGGACCACCAAAGATCCAACTTCAACCCATGAACTCACATCACTATCGGATATCATTCCTAAACACTCAAATGCAAATCTAGTTGATGGCATTAATGCTCCACAGTCTAACATGTCACACTGAAATGAAGTCGTGGACAGCAAGAAAACCACCAGCTTATTGTCCTGAAGCTAAAGCAAGTGAGCTATTGCTAAATTAAAATTCCCCACACACGTGATGTGTATTCACCCTGAACAGCTCACTGTGCCATCACACAAACCCAGGATCAAGCTGTGCACCAGCACTGCACCTCATGCAGTCCCTCAAGGCACAACAGCCTCACTCAAGCACCAGGTGCCTCCTGTTCAATCCTAAACCTGTGAGAAGGCCTTAGAGACTGCAAGGAATGAAGGAATTTGGATTTTAAATATGGAAAGTAGAACTATGGTCTCTAAATCCAAAGATTAGTATGCCAGCTTGCTAGCTCCTAAAAATCTATTTGTATTTTAATAGGTAAAATTCTATTAAATAAATTAAAAACCAGCATAAGCTGGACCAGTTATAATGTTGATTTTGTCAGAAATGAGAACAAGCTAAAAAATGTGGATGAAATTAATGATCTTTGACTAATTTTTTTCTGTTTGTTTGTTACAACCTTACTCTTTCCTGTGCCATTCCTATATGGTTTTGCTGAACACTCTCTCTCCCTGGAAAGGTTTTTTATTTTCCTCTTCTGATCTGTCACCTTTTCCTCCACACTGCCTCGTGCTTTCTGCCTGTCGTTACAGGTCTAAGAAGCTTAGAGTTGTACCTAAAGAAAGAACAAGATGGGAATAATCTGTGTCATCAAGCCCAGTCCCTTTCAACCAGACACAACCCATGTAAGATTGTATTGATACACTTATCAGCACCCATGTTTTAATGAGGTAACTGTAATATAAAAGGCTTTTAGATCTGTTGCAAAGCTGGGAGGACTGCAAATGTTCTGATGTTGTCAAACAAGAGGACAACACAGAAGTGCTTCAGGGCCATCCAGCTAAATCTGCCCATGGTTCATTCAAAGTCTGGTTACAGAGACAAGAATGTTGAGTTAAACGCTTCAAACCAAACCTCCCTCCTCACATCCACTTAAGAACATCACAGCCCATTTGATTAACAGCTTCTTCACAAAAGCAGAGCAACCAACACAGAGTGCAATGCTTTAACTCACATTATTCACTCAATGTCTTGGAATCTGCTCATACCAGAGAGTTTTATCCCCACCCCAAAAATCACCCAGCAGCCAGTGATGAAGCTGAAACCCAACACAGTGCACGAAAGCTGCAGGTCCCAGCAGCTCTTGTCTTCAACAGGTACCTGCTGACACTGCAGAACCGGGACTGCTGCTCTGCAGGGGACTTTTGCACAGTGACATCTAAATCAAATTTTCCAATACCTGTGCCAGGCCGCACACTGACACATCAAGTGTAAGTTCCACCCCTCCACTCATCTCTTGTATGATTCCTACAGATCTCATCCTACGAGGTATCACCCCCCAGGTATCTGCTCTGGCACGTGGCAGATGGCCCCAATACCAGGTGAAGCTGCAGGACCCAGGAAAGAGCAGCACCAGGGAGGAAAATGCATCAGGGGATCAGACAGAGGAGGCCTAGAAGGGGACAGAGCATTCCCATGGGCCATGAGTGACCTTGAATAAAATAGGGTTACACTGGCCTTGGGCAGAAGATTTTCTATCCACAAAATCCAAAAACACAGCATCTTTTCCACTGCCTGTCCCAGCTTCAGTGTTCCTGTGTACGCTCATCCCTCTTCCTGCCTCAGTTCTGAGCATAAGAGATCGGCACGAGCACACCAATACTGCCCATACCTCCTAAGGGGAACACAGCCCTTAAGAGACCCATTTCTGCCACAGCTTTGGTTAAAACCTCTGGATAAAACCTCTTCCTTCACGAGCAAGAAACCATGAAACAACCTGCAGATGATTCTCTGTCAGTTGGCTGCAGCACAAAGTCCATCCTTCTGCTCAAGAGGCAACACCAGAGCTCTAACTTAAGGAAAAGCCACTTTTTTTACTTGGAAAAAAAGTAGCCACCTGCCAACAGACAAACAGACTGCCTTGTCTGAAACACATTAGCACCAGTGACACTTGGAGCAGGTGGGTCACTGTCACATCCCTGCAATGAGGAGAAAGAACAAAAAATGGCTTCAACCAGCAGTTATGCTTTAATGCATTATCAGACCGGGGCATGTGTAAGTTTGCTGCTATCAATTAAAAAAAAAATTAACTCCTCCTGAACTGGAGCATGGAAAGCCTGCACTTCTCAGAGAATATTACACTTTCTGAAAAAGTCAACTAAAAGCAGTGTGTGCAATAGTAAAATACAAACTGCTAAATAAAACACAGGTGGTCTGCCAGGGATTGCCACATTTAAAAAGCAGGCTGTATTCAAAGAATCAATCAACAACCATCACAGGCAAATAAAGTCAATAAAGTCCTTCTAGTCTGCAGCACTCCAAGAAAAAACCCACTGAATTTAAAGAGGGAAAACCTCAAACCAATACATTCTAATATGCTAGTAGAGAAAATTGCCTTCTATTATTCAGTTATGACTACATTTATTTTGCAGGTAATCCCAGCATAAATAAACCATGCTCCCTGGGTATTAAAGCTGGCCCTACACACCACTCCACCCAAGTTAAATTCAAGCTTGTTTTCTGGAAGATTTGAGAATCAGAGAGCACAAACACAGCCTTTAAATCAGGTGCTGCTGGTCCAGGGGTACATGTGAATTCACAACAAACGTGGTTCAGCCCATCAGTTGCTGCACCCTTCACTACTGATTAACAGGAGTAAATAAGGACAAGGCTCTCAGTTGTTTCAGTTCCTGATGCTTTTGCAATTTTACTACCACGCAGGTATTTTAGGTTGCTCAGATTAAGGAGTGAGCAGTGTTTGGACTGTGGTAAAAAAACTAAAGGAGCAAACAGCTTTAGACTATTTTTCCTTCAGTCTCTTTCCTGTTGCTGTTAAAACTTGCACAGACAGGAGTGTCTCCAGTGTGCACTTTCTAGGAACACAATGGGACCAGCATCACAGGACCAGTTAATCCCTCAAGCAGCTCACCTCCTCAACTCCACCAACACCTGATAACAGATCATCCTCCTTCAGCAAAGGATACACACCCAGGAGGAGAAGCTATGCAAATTATCACCGAATAATGCAGGTTGTAAGGGACCTCCTCCAGCTCAAAGCAGGACAAACCTGTTCCACTGGCTGACCACCCTCATGCAGAGGGCAGCTCTCATGTCCAACCCGAATCCCTTCTGTTCCAATTTAAGCCCTTGGTGTCCTGTTCTCCCATCGAGTACCCAGTGAAAAGCCTGGCTCCCTTCTCCTGGTAACAGCCTGACAGAGACAGAAGGAAAGAAGTGCTTCTCTCAGGTATTTTCACAATCATCTCCACAGTAGCTGACTGACCCATGGGGGCAAATCCTCTGCAAACTGCAGCTCCAGGCCAATCAGAAACTTTTTATTCCTCTATTCCAACTTCATCAGAACAAATTAACGTGGGAATTATGCCAGCCTGAAGTATTTTTTTTTTTTGGTTAGAGATATCAGCAAGTATAAGGCCACTGGTACACAAACCACACGGGGAGGACTCTGGGAAAGCTTTCACTGTGCCTGCAGCTTGATGCTCATCCTAACTGCAACCTGACAACACAGGAGCCACAGAGCCAGACAGGATGATTTTCAAACATCCAGACATATATTACACATAACTGGAGAGGAAGACACAATGTCTTCTTGTTAAGCAATGCTGCACATCTGCCTTTTTTTTGGTTTTTTTTGCACAGTATTTTTCGAGCAGAGCCAAAAACCGAATTCAAGTTTACAAGGCAGAAAGAAAACATTATCCCCCAAAAACTGCCACAATGTCTGAGAGTTTTCAAGCAACCAAAAAGAATTATTGTTAACAGCTCTTAGTATATATTGCAACTCCTACACAAACCATAATCTACGCTTTCAATAACTAGATAACCCTATTATTGCCAGGGACAAAAGAAATCCCAGCAGAGAGGACTGCAGAAAGTTGTTACCATTTGCATTTTTCTAAAAGACCTGAGCAAACACAAATGTTAAGCAAAATGCATTTCAGATCATCTAGCAAAGAACTCGCAAGCTTCTAGATATGAAATAATGATTAGGATCCCAATGGGAAAATAATTAAAAACATTTAAACGAGGCTTTTCACCACACACAGTAATTTTGCTACTTCTATGTGGAGATCTGTGAAATGCCTTTTTTTCCTGTTGCTGCTAAAACAAAACTCAAAGTCACAACACACAAACATTGCCTGAACACAACTCCTCAAGAAGTCAAAAGAGCACCAACTTGAGAAGGCAGCTGATTAAGGAATCAGATTTAACTTTCAAGCAACAGTTCTGCAACCAATTCCTGTTCAAGCATTTACCTGGGCTTTTTTCCAGCTCAACTGCAATACAGTGCGTCCAACTCTAAAAGATACAATTACACCGGAAATTATGGACTTAAATGAGCCGAAGCATTTACAAGAGTCTGCCTTGGACAGGAAGTTAAATTTGGATTGCTAGAACGACATCTTGGGGACTTAAATGCCTTCAGAAAGCTGTGCCATATTAACTGAATGCAACACACACTCCTTGCTACTGGAGACCTTCGCAGGTTTTGGTTGTTTTTAAACTTAAAAAGTGACAACAGCAACAGAGGGGTGAAAAAAAAAATGATCTCCTGTAGAACATACTGGAAACTGGCAACTCAAAGTGAAACACTAGGCGGGTGCAGCAGACCCCTGAGCACAGGCACTTGGCCAGTTTTACTCCAAGGAAGCGCAAACCCTGCGCTTCCGATGTGACAAAGGCTCAACCGGGTCAGGCAACTCCAGTCCTCGCACAACCTTCTGGCAAGACACAAAACAGCAAGAACATTAAAAAAAACCCGAAAAAAACCCAAAAAAACCAAAAGCAAACAGAAAAAAAGGCCACTGGAAGCACGAGCACACCCTCCGCGCTACACAAACCACCTCCTCGCAGCTCCCCGCCACACCGAGCCAAAGCGAGGCAAGGCAGCGGCACCGGCGGGCGCCAGGCCGAGGAGAAGCCCCGGTGGCCCGGAGGGTGGCGGTGGCGGCAGCTCCCGGAGCCCGGCGAGGCACGGCACGGCCCGGCCCTCCCCGCCAGCCCCGGCCCCGCCGGAGCGATCCGCGCCCCGGGGCCCCTCGCTCCCCTCGGAGGAGCCGGGCCGGGGCCGCCCGCCCACCCACACGCGGGGCCGTCGCCGCCGCCGCCGCCCCTGCGGGACCGCGCTGCCGGCGCCTCAAAGACGGGGAAGGTCAGGGCGGCTCCAGCCGGCGCTGCCGCCCCGCCCGGCCCGCGGCTGCCGGCAGCGCCCCGCGGCGGGGCTGGGGCCGGGGCCGTGCGGCGGGCCCGCGGCGGGCGAGCGCGGGGTGTGCGGGCGCGGTGCCCCGGCCCGCGGGCGCTGCCGGAGCCGCCCCGGTCCCGGTGCGGGTCGCGCCCCCCGCCACTCACCCGCGGCTCCCACTATGGCGGCGGCGGCGGCCCCGTGCGCGGCGCGAGCCCCCTCAGCCTCCCTCGCCCGCGCTCCCGCCCCGCCCCGCCCCGCCCGGCCCCGCGGAATGCCGGGACGGCGAGTCCCGCCGGGCGCAGGACCCGCACGGGGCCGGGGGGAGGCGGAACTACAACTCCCGACAGCCCCCGCACCGCCGCCCGCCGTGGGTCATTTGAATGAGGGAAGGGGCCCGCGCGCCGCTGGCCCCCGCGGCGGCGCCCCGGAGCATTGTGGGATCGTGGCGGAGCGCGGCGGGTGCGGGGACGGGAGCGGGGCTGTTCCCGGAGTGTAACGGGGACAGGATTGTATCCCTCTGGGACGGGATTGTACCCTCGGGGACAGGGTTGTACCCCTCTAGGACATGGTTGGATCCCAAAGAGCGGGCCAGAAGGGTGCCCCCACCCTGAGGGCCGTGGGCCCCGCGTGGGTGTGTAAGTGGTCAGCCACGGGCAGAAACTGCAGGTCCCGAGGTTAATTTTGGTTCCTCTCACAAGAGCTAAACAGCGACAGTTTTATTTATGTGTTTTTAAAGTGATCACTCAGCTTGCTTGCAGTGTAAGAAGTTAGCACAGGAGGTGCCTGGGCGTTGGCCTTCAAATAAATACTAAACACACGAATATTTGTGAGTGTTTCGAGAGAAGTGGTCTAAAAAGCATGGGTTGCGTCTCACTGGAGGCCCCCCCCCCTCAGCATTCACAGATTTCCTCACATGAGATACTATTTTCCCTGCTTTATTGGTAAAGGAGGTGTGCCAATGCCAGCCCTCCAGGTTCTTATCGCTCAGTTTGTTCATGTCTTGGTTAATTGGGTCCTTTAGAGGCTGATTCCATTTCTCCAGCCTTGGTTGGACTCTCAGCTTTGACAATCCTGAAGAAGAAACCACGTCAGTCCAATCCTCCCGGTGCAGGAGCAGGCAAAGCACATTCTGTGCCACTTCCCCGGCTGTGGGAGATGCTGCACATGGATGGATGTAAATCCTGCCCCAGGCTTGGCCCTCAGCCTGTGTGTCCCTGAGCAAGGAGGTGGTTTCCAAAGGGTTTGTACCCTTTTGGGCATCCCTGGCACCAGGTGGTCTTGTAACCCAGAGAGCAAACTCCCACAGGTAACGCTGTCCTTGGGAACAGGCTGCGAATCCCTTAATGCTCCTGCTCATTCCCAAGAAATTTTCCCCAAGGATGCTCGCAGAAAGGGAGAGCCCTTCATTTGCATCCTCAAGAAGAGGCCCTGGGGGGAGGTTGGACACCAGCCTGTGTGCAAAGCCCCTTTTAGTGCTCAGCATTACTGCCAGGCCCCTGCAAACCTTCCTGCCTCCTTTTCCCAGCTGGAAAAGCAGGGATTGTGCAGCTGAACTGGTGCAAGGATATCACTACTGAAAAAGAGCGAGCATTCCTCATCCCTGGGGCAGCAACCAAATCTCTCAAGCACCTTTGAGTGAGAGCCAAGGGTGCACCAAGAGAGTCCTTGGCTCCTGCTGAAACCCCCAGACCTTGACTGTACTGTCACCTTCTAAAGGCAGTTTTAGGAGATCTCTGGCTGTCACGTCTCTTGCGCCTCTCAGAGCGCATCAGTGGCATGAGGAGCTGCAGGTCAGGGGCCCTTTCATCCTGGGTGCAATCCGCAGTCACGGAGGCATAGAGATGGATGTGAAGTGTGTAGCTTCCCGTTACCTGGAGAAGGACAGACAGCTCAGCTGAGAGTCCAGGTGACATTTGCTGCTGCTGTGCCCAGCCTGCTGCCTGCCCCGAAAGCTGTGGCACCTTGATGGGCAGGGACACATCCAGTTCTCCCACGGGCATGTTGGTACTGTCGAAAAGCACTTCAATCCTCTCTGTGTCGCAGTAGGGCCAGGCACTGCACCTGCTCCACGTCCACACTGAAACCTTGAACAGACACAAAGAGAGCAGCTGAGATGAACAGGCACCATGAAATGTGTCACAACCGTGTTAAGGTCATGGAGGTGTCCTGGCTGGCAGCTCTGGGAAAGACCATTCTGCATCTCTGGAGAAGCTGCTGCTCTTTTTAACTTGTCACCCACCACTCAAGGAGAAAGGGCTTTCACAGCCAGCATCCAAGGTCCACCTTGGGTGGTAAAACCAAAACAGACCAGCTGAGCACCTCTAGCAATTCCTTCATCAGGTGCCTCAGGGAAGGTTGCACAGAGCTCTCCAAAGGAGAATTTCCAGTTAGGATCCCCCCATGCCATGCTGTTCCCTGGTCAACAACTTAGAGGAGACACCTGAGCATCCCTCAGACAGAGAGCCACTGTTTGATGAAAGCACAGCCTTGCCTCAAGGCCTCTTTTGGAAGCTGCTTTTGATCCCTCAGAGGATCTCACAGGCTATTTCCTCAATAAAGGCTGAACACAAGAGCTGTGACAGCGTGAACTCCAAACAGAGCACTTCCAAACCACAGCAGATCCCACTGGTTTGCAACACAAGCCCACAGAGCGCCTGAAGAAACTTGGTGCTCATGGGAACCAAAGGCAGAAGATGCTGAGGGGTGACCAGGGTGATGAGCCCACCTGGCTCCTGCAGTGCAGTGTTAGGGCAGTCACAGGCAGGCCAGGTCCCCGGGCACGGCTGGCCAGGAGAATTCAGGCTTCGAAGCTCCCAGCAGGGGCACCGAGAGGAAAACACTCAAAAACCTCCCCTTGTCTGGTGGCTTAAACTGATCTGTCTGAGACAGCTCCCTTCCAGCCCACGGGAAGTCTCCCCAGCTCTGCTTACCTTTGCCCTGCAGGACACGCTTGTCAATGCTGAAGGACACTGGGAGGAGCCCGGTGTTGGTGACGTTCACCGTGTGTGTCTCGGTGTTACCGCGAATGACGCTGCCCATGTCCAGGATGTAATCGGGCAGCTCTAACCTGGAAGGGGGAGTAAAGACAGTCCTCAAACCACAGCCCACGCCCAAGTGGATGGAAGGTGCAAATAAAGCATATAATTCTGTATTCACTGGTGTAAAAACTCGGCTCAAGCCCGTGAAACTCAAGGCCTGACCACCTGGCAGTGACTTCAGGAAGTCACGGGGAGTGCAGGTCCTAGATTTTATCAGTTACCAGGGGTACCTCCACTGGTCTCAATGAAACTGCTTAGCCTGGTGTAAAGCTTGAGCCTGAAACTGCTTCAGGGCCTTGGAATAATATTTGCCTGCACAGGAAATCTTCACTGCTCTGCCACCAGAATCGCCCCCAAGGCATCACCGATCAATGTAATCAACACTGGCAAAATTCACGGGAGGGTCCTTTCCCAGAGCAATCCCGCAAAGGGAAGCACGTGAATGATCTGTTTTGCAGAGCATCTTCTTCCTGCATTGGAGCAGGGAGCACTGCTGGGTGTTACCCTCGGGACACCTGGAGACAAGGGACAGGAGTCCCTACTCACTCGACGAGCTTCTGACGAACGCTCTTGTCAAAGCCCCTGAGCTCGGGGGCACGGGAGGTTACAATTCTCTCCTGCTCCAGGACACGTTGCTCTATCAGCACCTGCTCCATCTCTCTCTGCACCCAGGTGTCCCACTGAGGAAAGAGAAGACAGTGGCTGGTTGGCAGGGGTTCATCCTGAGTCCCAGACTTGTATCTGAAAGAGGATCCCACTCTGCTCTTGTTGAGAGGGGGCACGGGGTCCTCCTGTCTGGCTGCTCAGTGTCTGGGACACCTCCCACTCTCTAAGAGAGGACCTTCTCTCCAGGGAAGCAACTCCAGCATCTCTGCCTGCCCAGCCACTGCTAGAAAAGCCGATCTGGCCAGACAGACAGACAGACAAACCAGGAACCTTCCAGAGCTCCAGATATTTGCCTGCCCCCAGCCAGTGCCAAAGCAGCTTGGACAAAAGCTCTCTTGAAAAGGGAACTACAACCAGGCCTCTTGGAGATGAGCACTGCCAGCACAGCCCCAGGGCACAGTCAGGCTGCTGCTCTTTAGGTCTGTAAACCTGGCAGGGCTTGAGTTGGGAGCAACAAACTCCCCAGCAATGACCTGAATTTCCTTCAAAGCGCCATCGACTCCATCCCTTGAGCACGGCCCTCAGGATCTCCCCCTGGAATAGCCAGGAAGCTGGTGCAGCTCCAGGAAGGACCATGACCAGTGGTGGACAGCCCCTGTCAGCCAACAGCTGACAGACGGTCACAGCCAGATGCGGGCAGGGAGGTCCCAAGTGCCAGCAGGGCACCGGGAAGCTGCTGTGGGGTGCCAGGGGCTCCAGTTCCCATGGGGAGGGTGGCGTGTGCCAATGGGGGCAGCAGCTGTTCTTACCACGATGCCAAACTCAACGCCAGAGTCAGCCTCGGGTGGCTCCTCAGACGACTCCTCCAACGACTCCATGGATGACTCCTTGGACGACTCTGTGGATGACTCCGTGGATGACTCCGAGGATGACTCTGTGGACGACTCCTCGGATGACCCCTCGGATGACCCCTCAGATGACCCCTCAGACGCCTCCTCAGATGACTCCTCGGATGCCTCCTCAGATGACTCCCCGGATGTATCCAGGACATCATCGATCTGCATCTCTTCCTTCCATTTTTCTGCTGTCTCTTTCAGTATCTTCTCATATTTTTTATTTCCTGAAGGAAAAAGTTACCCACAAATAGAAGTGTGGGTGCATTGCCAAACCCATTCTGGCCTGTCCCAGAAACAAACCCACCAAGTCACCTGGGGCAAGCAGATGCTGCTGCTTCTTGAGGCCAGGACCATCCATGGATGGCTCCACGGATGCAGGCTCTGACAGAGCATCTGCTGCATCGCTCTGCCTGTCTTCTTCCACATTTTCTTTTATCTTCTTCAGTATCTTCTCAAATTTTTCATTTCCTGAAGGAAAAAAATTATCCACAAATAGAAGCTTGGGTACATTGCCAAACCCATTCAAGCTGGGAAGTCCCACTTCCCCAACACTGGCCTATCCCAGAAACAAACCCCTCAGGCCATCTGTGGAAAGTGGATGCTGCTGCTCCTCTCTAAATCCTCATGTTCACTCTCAACCATTGTCCACAGAGGAGCATCTCATGCCCCGAAATATCATGCAAATTCAACCCTGCCAAAAGCCCTGCCAGTCTCTCTTGCAGTTTTCCCAAGGTTTTCTGCCTAGCTATCATCTTTCCAGGCCTCTGACAGATGTGCTGGCAAGATCTGCAGGATGGTTCCTGGGACAAAGCCCACATGGGCTACTCTGCTCAAGGCTCAGGAAGCAACCAGAGTGGGGAGTGTTGGTCTGGCAGCCATGCAACCTCCAGGCTTGGTGGAGATGGGTGTGTGCTGCCCTACAGGGGGAAAAAAAGGGAGGAAAAACCAGGAGACCTTCCTGGGGAGCAGACAGGCAGTGCTCACCTTTGATATCCCAGGGCAGGTCCAAAGAGATCCTAAGAAAGGTCCCCTCTCCTTTCAGGAGGATTTCTGCTGGTGCCAGGTGACCCACTTGGATCTGGAGAGTCCTGCAGAAGACTCCTAATACCCCTGGCAGGTAAGAGACTTTCAGCACCTGCTCCTTTCCAGGATCAAGGTAAGCCTGAAGGGGGTGGGAGGAGAAGGAAGGAATGCATCAAAGGGCCTGTCCCCTTATTAATGATCCCAACAAAAACACCTCGTGCCTTTGTGGTTACACCATGGATGCATGAGTGTATCCAGACTCCCAGTGACCTGCAAACACACATCTCTGGAAGCACAGGAGGAGAGACTGGGATGAGATCCAGGGAAGAGGGTGCCCAGCTGCCAGCACCCAGGATGCTGCTACAGCAGCTGCCTGCACGGGGCCACAGCAGAGCTGTGTCTGCGGCTGCCGGCAGGAAGGGGGCATCAGCGTGTCATCCCTTGGAGGAGACGGGCAGGAAATAACGGGAAAGCAATTTGGCTTTCACTTCTTATTCCAAAGAGGCCCAAAGATAGGAACGCTGCTTAAGCTCAAAGGCATCCAGACAGGGCTGAGAAGCTGGGATGGTGGGATGCTGCAAACTCCTCCCCTTGCTCTTCCAGCCCCAGTTCTCCCTGGCCCCCTCACTGCCCCACGTTGCTGCTGCAGAGCAGCAAAGCTGGAGGGAGTGAGGGACCAGCACAGGGGCTGTGAGGATTTCTGGCAAAGGAGCTTCAATCCAAAGCAAGAAATACATAAGTGCAGCTTAGTGCTGGCAGGGAGGAGGCAGGGACAGGGAGTAAGTCCTGTCTGATCACACAGCCTGGGCAAGGTGACCCTCTAGAAGAGCTGGCACCACCCAGCTCCAGGATCAGGAGTCAGGGTCCAAGGAGTGATTGATGTGCTTGTGCCTCCCACTGCTGGCACCCGCTGCCCAAGGCCACGGGGGAGTCTGTCAGCAGAGCACTTGCTTGACCTTCTCTAACTCCAGCAGCAATTGCTTCCAGCCCTGTCTCTCAAGGCTGGGGGGCTGGTTGGTTTTTTTACCCCTTTTTTTAACCCTTTAACCCTCTCCTGGGCCACCTGACACAGGGCTGGGGCCAATCACTTGTGCCACTCACCGTGCTGGGCACGACCACGGGCTCCCGAGGCAGAGGGCTGTCTGCCTTGGCAGCGCTGGGGTTCAGCACCTTGTAGGTGAATCCAATGATCCCGGTGTTCAGCAGGGTGACCTCTGCTTGGAGGACTTTGTTAAACAGCTGGAGGGAGGACAGAGGAGTGGGAAGTTGCAGATACCAGCCTGCTGCTGGGAATTTCCTTCCTCTTTCGTGGGGTTGGAAGCAGACAGCCACAGCGCAAGAGCAGGGACTGGGGAGGAGATCCAGGCACTTGACCATCCCAGGTCAGCCTGGTTCAGGCACAGGGCACCTCTTAGCCCTGCACAGGAGCAGGGAGTTCTGGCAGCATTCAGAGATGTTGTAATAACCATGTAAGGGCCAGTAATAAATGAACCAGGGCCCTCTTTACTCTGAGGGGTCACCAACAGCCTGGTGAATCAATGGAGGAGGCATCGAGGCATTCCAGAGGAAAAGGCACCTGCATGCAAGTGTTGGCAAGCAAATACATCGATAGGAACGAAGGGAGACACACACAGGGGCAACAGAGACAGGGCCAGCAGCTGGAAATATCTGTGGGCTCTTAACTGAAAAGAAGTAAAGGGAGGATTATTCTGGGACATTCTCTCCAGCTACAGTGACTGGAAGCCCAACTTCCTCCCTGGATTATTTTGTAGATTAAGCCAGGAGAAGGGGGCGGTACCTGCAGCCCAAAGTCGATGTGGTGGATGTCCAGGTGGTAGCTGAGGCTCGAAGCCTCCCCGCTCAGCTCCACCTCGTAGGTCGGGCCTCCCTCCACGTGGCACAGCGCCGTGGCACGGGCCACGATGTTGGCGTGGCCAAAGAAGGTGAAGGGCACCTGCTGGGTCTCCCCCGGCTGCAGCACACCCGACACCGGCTGCACATCGAAAACCTGGGGAGGGGAGGAGAGATTGAGTTGTTGAGCATGGAAATGGGTGCAGAAGAGCAGCGGGGAATTGGAGAGAAGCACAGAGGTGACTGGAGGGGCCTCTTCCTCCAACACAGCCAGAGTCATCCTGATCTCCTCCTGCCTCCACGCCACTCACCACTGGAGGGACCAAAGGGGAAATCTTCTTCCATGCTCACTGATCAATGCATTAATTAATACACCACATCAAATTGGGATGCCTCCTGGCAGCAAGATGTTCTCTCCACTGCAGAACTTGCCTTTGAAAAACACTTTTACTGCCTTCAGAAAAACAGGAGACTTGGAGGTGAAAGCCCTTGGAGCTGAGGGGGGGACTCCAACTCGGCTCATCTGACTCCTGAGGCTTTTCCCTCTCTCTCTCTGATTTACATGCTGCTCTCTCAAGGTGCTACAGCAAAAGCTCCTGCAAAACTTCCCACTCAACCACCTGACAAGGTACAAGGGGAGCAGGTGCTGCACAGGGAGCATCCTTGGGCAGAACTAATTTCCACGCTGGAAATGTGGAAGCGAGACAGATGCCCACTCACCTCTTCCATTCCCAAGGCAAGGTCCTCCACCTCCAGGAACTGCCTCCATCCCTGCATGGCCTCCAGGCTCTGAGGCTCTGATGGCAGCAGCTGGAAAAAAAAGCACCATGGGCTGCACTTCCTACGTGCAAGTTTGCACGAGGGAACTGGATACCCCAGCACTCAGGCAGAGGGAGCTGGAACTACAGGGATCTTTGAAGGTCCCTTCCCAGCAAAACCAAGGTCCCTTCCAAGCCAAACCATTCCAGGATTTTAGGATAGCCACTTGAATTTCCCTGGTTTACTTGTGCATACAGACAACAACCAGGAAATAAAGATGATTTTGTGCTTCTGTCTGAGAACACTCAGCCATACTATTCTTTGTGTCTAATGGGTATAATTTCTCCTGATCCAGAGGAAAATATGCAAAGTTAAAATGACCAATATTTGGGTGTGAGCAGGTACAACTCCTCCCCTTGAACTGAATGCCAACACTGGTGCTTTCAGAAACTCCCCTGCTCCCTTGCATCCTTTTTTACTGCCCCATGAGCAGCCTCTGTTCCACATGACCCAGAACAAGGGATCAGTTCCCACTCCAAAGCACCAAGATTCACCAGGCAGGTCAGCAGATCAAAGGCTATTTTCCATGCTAGGAGGAAGAGAAGCCTTGCTTTAAAAAAGACTGCAATACTGGCTCTTGGGTGAAAGGCAGGGATGTGAAAATGGTGGCTCTAGATGGGGTGGAAAGGGGGAAATGGAGATCAGTACTCGGCACAACTTGGTGCAGGAAGGAAACCAAAAGCCTTCTCATCACGATGGAGATAAAACCCTCATTTTACATTGTAAAGAAAATAAGCCCCAAAAAATCCCAAACTCGACATAGGTCTGTAGGATCTGAGTGGGCTTCTCTGGGCAAAACTATCCTATTTCTCCCTCCCCAGATGCCCCACTTCCAGCCACTGGCCCTGCTGCTCAGCCCACTCTCAGGGCACAGGGCAGCAGGACAGCAAAAAGGGGGGTTGGCACGAGCTCAGCTTTGCAGGGGCAAGTTTGGGAGGCAATGCAAGGGGTAGGTGCACAAGATAATCTACCTTTGCTTCCAGGGAGTCCTCTGAACTTGCTGATTGTTGGGCAGAACCCTGCACTGCTCCCAAGGCATCCTCTGAACCTGCTGGCTCTTGGGCAAGATCCTGCACTGCTCCCAGGGCATCCTCTGAACCTGCTGGCTCTTGGGCAGGATCCTGCACTGCTCCCTGAGAGTCCTCTGAACCTGCTGATTCTTGGGCAGGAGCCTGTACTGCTCCCAGAGAGTCTTCTGAACATTCTGGCTCTTGGGCAGGATCCTGAGAGTCCTCTGAACCTGCTGATTCTTGGGCAGGAGCCTGCACTGCTCCCTGAGAGTCCTCTGAACCTGCTGATTCTTGGGCAGGGTCCTGTACTGCTCCCAGGGCATCCTCTGAACCCTCTGGCTCTTGGGCAGGGTCCTGCACTGCTTCAGGGGCTTTGGTTGGCTCCTCCACACTTCCAGCACTGGACTGCCTCCTTGACAACGTTGAGTACTTCAAAGAGTCTCTCTCCTTCTTTGGTGGTTTGGGTTTGAATTTAGGTGGTGAAGGGTTGAACCTGGAAAATAACATGTCATCTCCAAAGAGATTGTCTCCTCTGAGCCAGGTCCCAGTTCCCTAAACAAAACTTTCTGGATGAGCTCTGTTCTTTGCCACTGCAGCACTTCAATGCCCAGTGGTTAACTGGGCTCAGTTTCCTGGGGCATTATGGAAAAACTCTTTGCTTCTCTGATAAAAACTGCCCAGACCAGACTTCTGCACTCTGCACAGGCCACAGCAGGAGGAACTGCCAGAAATGTGTTTACAGATGTGCCCCAGCACAACTGCAGGATTGCACTTGGACTTGGAAAGCACAGCCCAGCCCTGGATGGCTCTGCTTCCCAGGGATGTTCAGACAAGTGCTCCACCAACAGCTACAGCCATCCCTAGATGCACTCTGGTGGAGGTTCTTTGTAGGAAAGGACAACAAATTGGGTTGGCAGGGAAGGGGAAGAGTTCACTTTATAGATCTGCTTGTCCAAGTGCCTAAGCATGGCTTTGTAGCTCCAGAGGTAAAGCAGGACTCCAGGTTACTGCTGGGCAAAAAGGGTTGGGAGTGTCTTACAGTCCCAGTGTCCAGCTGGTAGGGATCACCTATCTGAGCTTCCAGCCTGACCACGGCTGGTTGTTCCGCAAGGAAACCTCCAAAGCACTTTGGAGTCAGACCCCAGGCAAGGAGCCTTGGTCCTTGCAGAGCACAAACAGGACAGCAGGGAGAAGAGCTTCGAGCAGAGGGCAAAAGGAGCACCCACCTTATGGTGTTCACCAGGCTGTCGGTCTGGAAGGACCAGCGGTAGCGGACGGGAATTGGGCTGCAGTTGGTCATCGCCACACAGCGCACTTGTTCGGTGTCGTTCAGGACGCAGCCAAAGTCCAGGGCCTTGGTCTGGATACGGAGGTTTGGGAAGTGGACCTCCCCCCGAACGCTGACCTGCTCCTCGTGGGGGTGCTCCACGAACCACACGTTCAGCGTCTTCTCCGCCACCCGGCTGTTCAAATCCTTTTTGTAAGCGGGGTTGAACCGGATGCGGAGATGAAGCTCCTCCCCTACCTCCAGTTTTATGGGCTGCAAGGAGATGAAGGGTGTCAATCACCTGCGTGGTGAAGTCCCAAGGTCTGACAGCAGGAAACATTAAAGGTTCAAAGTGTGACCCCAGCATGGGCTTCCCAGTTCACCCTTCATTTCCACACTGTGAGCACCACGCTCTGGTCCAGGATTCTCTCAGGCCTTTTTGTTGGCAGCAATACAAGGGGTGGCTGCTGGAGAGCTGGGGTGCTCTCCAGGAGGCTGGATGGCTTGCCCAGACCTAGTTGTCTGCTCTCTGTGTCTTAGAGCCAGGATGGGTCTTGCCAATTCAGGTGAGATTTTGCTTCCTTCAGCAGCTCTGCTGATTCAGTTCAGGCCAGCTCACTGCTGGCTCTACAGAAAAAGCTTCTTGACTCTAGGACCACCCAACAGCCCTCCCTCTTCAAACCCCACCAGCAGGAAGGCCCCTGGCTGTTCACCTGAGCATCTTTAGGGAGGGGCTGCTGGTCCACACCACAGATTAGGAATGGCTTCTTCAAGTCCAGCACAACGCTGAGTGGCAGGGAGGAGACGTTTTTTAAAGACAGGGGCTTGTGTAGGAGGGTCAGGACATCACTGGGCCGCTACAGAAACAGGAGACAAGATAAAACAACCTCAGGTGGCCACAGACCTCCTTCCCCTTCCGATGCATTTCACATTTTTCAACCCCAGAAGTGCATACATCTGTATTTACTTTTTCTAATAGTTTCTACCCTTGCAGCTGATTTAACAGCCATGCCCATTAAATGCCATGACAGGATGCAATCCAGAACTTACCTTCTCCACATGGAACACGATTGCTCTGGAAGATATTTGCACGAGGGGAAAAATGAACTCGCATCTGACATCCACTTGCATTATCTGCTTCTTTCTTTTCTCTCTCCCCACGATGGCATGACACAGCAGCCTCTCCTTCACCTTCTGCAGGCAAGAGTCACTGTCACCAGTGGGTGCTGGCAGGGCTGGCTCACCACCCACAGGGCCTATTCCTGCCACAGTTACTGTCACTGCTCTCCTCAAAATCCCCTTTCCTTTCTGTGCTGCAGGGGGAGAACACCCCAAGGCCTTGCTAAAATCTCCCCTTCTGAGCTGCTTTCCAAGAGTGCTGCAAGACCTGCCTGCCCTTGGGACAGCAGGGCTGGCTGAGAAACTGGGGAGCAGTTGTGGAAATGTTGACAGAAGTCAGGCTGTCAATTATAATGATCTCTGGGAACAGTTTCCCACGTGGATGGACATCAGACTGATCATTAGAGCTGACACGGTGTCGCTTTTCCTCCTCCAGGACTCAGGGCTCGACCAGCCTTCTGCCCACATTTGTCTGCAGAGGGAAAGTGATGCTGCTCCCAGACACTCCCTCCCTTCACAGGGCTTTTGTTTGACTCCCTGCTTTCCCTGGATAAAGCACTTGGCACTTATTTTCTCTGCTTTCTGCCTGGGCTCTTAGCAAAGTGTAACTTTTTTTCTCTGCCCTTCCTTTCTGCCCCAGCACACGACACTGGCAACCTCCTGTTTGCCCTGAAGGACCAATATTTCCTCCAGCCTGTATTTTGGGATCAGCACTGGGTTTTGGTAGCTATGGAAACACAAAAAAACCCTTAGCAACTGATGGTGGCCAGCAGGGAAAGCAACTGGTGCTGCCATGGAAACTTGTGGCCTCCAAACAGTTTCTTGAAGGCACTTGCTCCTTCTCCCAGGCAAATGTCCAGGGGCTGCAGGAGAAGCCCCAGTGGAGGGGATGTGATGGGAAAGGCTCAGCCCTGGGTGGGATCTCACCTGGGGAGTGCTGGAGAAGCCTTCCAGCACCACGTCCTTCGTCTGGCCCGGCCCCAGCTCCATCTGCGGCGGCTGCAGCTTAAACACGGGGCTGGCAGGTCTGGGGAGCTGGGAAGGGTCTTTGCCCTTGGTGGTGCCCAGGGCACGACGCTGCTGGGAGATGCTGAAACCTTCTGTGCTCCAGAACAGCTGGTGGGTGTGGCGCCCTTTGTTTGTCATTTTGAAGCGGTAACAGCAGGGACTGAGGCTGCAAGAGAAGCAGAGGTGGCATCAGCAGCACCAGATGGTGTTCCCTGACTGCACACTCAGCACTAAAACCTCCACCAGAAAGGCCACCCGAGCTCAGAGCTTCAGCCACAACCAGGCCTTGGCTGCCCTTAAATTCATCACCACCCAGCAGCTGTTTTCCATATGGGTGGCTTTTGAGGGTGTCTAATGACTCCCAAATAGCCATCACATGTTTCTAAAGAATCCCTGTGGCTTCAGAGCATCAGAGCTGGGACCTACTGAAGAAGACCTAGCCTGAAGGACTAGGGCAAAACTGCTCCTTGCTGAGCCCGGGGAGAAACGGGAGCTGAGAGAGATCCTACCTGAAGTGGGCCCTGAGGTTGAGCTCTGGACAGAACGGTTTGTCGGTGACAATTGTGGTGCCAGTGCCCACAGCCTGCACGGGGATGATGTTCACGTCGCTGTTCTCGATGAACAGCTTCACCTTGTCCTCAAATTTGCCCGTGTCATCCAGGTTTGCTGTGACAATCACAGACACCTCGGTCCCGGGGGATCACTCCCTTAGTGGGTTCAGTCCTCCAGCGTGAGCGCGTGCCAGCCTGAAAGACAAACCCAGCAGGAGCTTAGGATGGAAACCATGGACCCTGATCTGCTGTGGGGTGTAGGAAATGGAAGGACTAAAGGGATCAGGGCAAAAACCATAAAGGTTTAATTTCCCTACATTTGAGCTACAGCGTCTGGCAACAGCAACTCTAACCATTACCAGCAGTTTGGCAACAAAGAAAGTGCAGATGGAACGGGGAAACCGTAGGGAAATCCATGCCCTCTCAGGAACAAAGGTCCACAGGCTTCTCTTGAGCTCAGAGCTCCAAAAGCACAGCTAAATACTTCCACAAAATAAAGAGAGAACTTGCAAACATGATCCAGACTCATTTCTGCTCCAACCCTTCTGCAAACTGGTTCACTGAGGGTTGTCCCAGCTAAAACCACTCCCAGAGCCAGGCTCCTCTGGCCACACTCAGATGGAATATCTTGCACAGAAAGGCATGGGAACATTGAATATAAAAAGCAAATCACAGGCTGCTACTGAGCAGTCATTTTCACTGGAAAACAGTCCCACAGGTTCTTACCATCTCCACCCAGAAGACTGCAGGGATGACACTCTGATTGGACAGGTGGAGAGTGTGGGAAATATCTTCTACGACCTGGATAGTGCCGAAGTTTATCTCAGTTGGATACACAAAGACAACCGGTCCTTGTCCAGTGCTCTCTAAATGGATTTGCTGTTCCAAGGAGAAAGTAGAAAAGATCAAAAAAAAAAAAAAAAAACAAGGAAAGTTTGTAAAGCCTAGCTCTAAGGGCAGTTTAGACTGGGGATAATTCTGGCTGTTTGAAGTTTTCGGTGCTGTAGATTGAAACAGAGGGCCTGGAGCAAGCGTGGGGTCTGCAGTGCTCCCATCTGACAGCCACAGGCTCCCATTATCAGCAGACAGAGAAATGCTGTTTCTTGCCTCTTCACACCTCCTCCACACTGTCTACCTCCACACTTCCTCTACCTCCTGCCTGCTTCCACTCCTTTCACTGCTCCAGCTTGCCCAAACCACCCTCCCAGCAGAGTGTGAGACCCACAGATTGGTCTGGGGTCAGACTGGGCTTGTTATCCTGATTCCCACTATATGTTGGATCAGGCACTGAGAATATCACCTGTGAGGATTCCATACTTCCTCTTTTCTAGGCATAAGATGCTGCTTATGCCACCAATCCCTTCCTTACTTGTCCACACCAGCCATATATCACAAGCTCCTGTTTTCCCTGGAAGAATCCCAGTACATTTTACACTCCACCAAGATGAGTCACACAAAGGCTCACATCTCACACAGCTCACACTCACCAGGGGGGATTCTTCACTCCCAAACACGGCGACATCAGCAGTGATGTCATGATCCCCAACGATTTGGTTTCAAGTATAAATGGGATCTCCACTGAGCTGTGAGCCTTGATAATCCCACATGGCTGAGGGGTCAAGTACCTCACAGCAGCATCCTCCCTGTGTTCCTAGAAGAGACAGAATCAAACACAGCCTCAGAGGGAGGAAACTTTAAACTCCTTGACATCTGCCACAATGGCAACTCACACACACTTTCAAAAATCCCCAGGAGAAAGCAGAAAGGCACGACACAAAATGAAGGACTTGTAAGGGCTTAGCATCCCCTCAGGGGGTTCAAAACTGCTGCATCCACAGACACCCACTCCTGTGCTGGCAGCCCCCTTGCAGCAGCTCTTCACAACCCTCTGAACTCTCCAAGGACTAGAATATAAACTGTTTCCCTAAGAGGTTAAACTGCTTCCTAAAGTTTGTATTCAGGTAGGTTCCTGTTCTCGGCAAACCTTTAGGTTTGAATAATAACCAGCAAGGTCTTATGCAAACCCCTCTTTTCCCCTAATAAACAACTGGATAACATCTGAAAAGAGGAGGAGGAGGAGGATGTGATGCCAAACCTGAGGGAGAACCCTGTAGCAGCCAGGAAAGTCGCTGTCATTCACGAGCTTCAGCATCTTCTGGTAAGGGACCTTCAGGTAGCACCGGCCAAACGCCATGACGGGGTTGAGCGCCCGCAGGGCAGGAACGACACACCTGGGCAAAGGGATGGCAGCCCTGGCACTGACTGGATGGCTCTGGCTGGGAGAGGGAACAGCTCCAGGGAACTGCATCCCTCTGGTCGTTAAACTGGCACCCAGAGCAGCAAACAGGAGAGAATTCGGCTGCAGCAAGAACAACTTTTGGCCTCAACTCTGAGAGGGTTAATGCTCAAAGGAGCAGAGTGAAGCAGTGAAACCTGAGCTCACCTGCCAGGTCAAGGACTATATTCCCCTTCATAAGATCTAGCTTTTTTTTGCCCTCCCCACTCCTGCCATGAGCCCCTTTCCCACTGGCACGTGTTGGTTAATTGAGCCAGACCCCAGCTCTCAGCAGGCTGCTCGCTGTGCCCCGAACCAATGGTCACCACCCAGCACAAATCCATCTCTTGCAGGAAGGAGGACAGGCGGCCCTTGGGGAATTTGTTACACCTCAAGCACCAAAAACCAGGCAAATAATTAATGCCCTTCCTGTTCCACTTAGAAAAAGGCCCAGGGCCATGCCTGGCTGTGAGCAGGGGTGCCTCTCACCGTGGGCTTTCCAAGTGCTTCCCAAGCACTGCTGTTCTCATGTGGAGCTGGGCACAACCGTCTCATTAAGCAGCCCTTCTCCTTTGGAGCTGCAGCCAGTGCAAGGCAGGGTGCTGGTGGTGGGTGCACGAGGAAAGACAAGCAGCTGCAAGGAAAGTGCTGGTACCTGGCTGTGAGGGGCAGCGCTGACACCCTCTTGCCAACGCCATCCACGTCCACCACCAGCTCCATCTTGTATCGTCCCACGGTGTTGGAACACAGGGTGACCTGGTGGGAGGGAAGAGCAGCAAATAATTCCTCACTCCCAAAGGTTCATCACACGTGTAGTGTCCTCCAGCTCTTGTTCCATGGCAAGGAAAGGAAGGGTTTTGCCTTAATTCTTCTGCAAAAAAAGCCTTCTGGCAAGACTGGATTTATTAAACATATCTTGAAGTTATCAGGGCACAGGTAAGCTAAATAAAAGCACCATCAGACTAGTGCTCTCTTCACCACTTTATTCAAATTAAGGGATCAACTTTTCACCTGACTGCAATGACAGAAATGCAGAGGAAATCTGTTGACTTGAACAGAATGAGTTCAGCTTTACAGCAGGAAGCTGAGGGCACAGTGTGGCCCAGCAGATTGCTGGGCAGTTCATGGCTGCAGAGTCTTTTCCGTCCCCACTGGAGATCCCTGCAGGGAATACAACTCATTCTGCTCCCCAGGAGAGGAGAAATGAGAGAGGGAAGGAAAGCAAACTGATTTACACAACAACATCTCTCCCTCTCACAGCCACCTTCTGTCCTCACCCTCCCTCTGCTGCTTTCCATCAGAGAAATTCCTCTCACAAACACACGAGTGGCTTCCGTGCTTGACCACGTGGTGCATGATTTCAGCTTGTGATTTTGGAAACCAAACTGTGCTCCCTCAGGCACATCCCAGCTGACAGAGGCCTCACACCAGCACAGATCTGCTCACACAGCCCCCAAAGCTGGCAGTGCCAAAGCCCTCCCACCCAGCAGCGAAGCCTCAGCCCCACCCACTGAAGGGTGCATGGCTGGACCCTTCCCATACCTGGATATCCTGGAATGCCTGGGAGCAGATGGTCCCTCTGCAGGGCGTTATGGTGAATTCCATGGGCTCCAGGAGACCCTGAGCTCCCTTCCTCCAGGATGGGCGAGTGTTGCCAGACACCTGGTCCAAGCTGGTCAGGCTGGGCTCTCCAGAGCCGTCCTGGGGGATGCGGAGGGTGAAGGCCATGGGCATCAGCGAGGTGTTGGTCAGGCGACAGGACAGACTGCGAGGAAAGCCTGGAAAATGGCACACAAAGTATCCATGGAGGCACCAATCATCTCGTGATCCCTGGTGGGAATGTCCCAGTAGGATGAAACTGTGCTTGGAGTTCAGCTCTTTGTTATCTGAGCCACAGCTCATTGAGCAGCTCAGCGAGTAATTAATGGTCACTCAGTTCCCTTGGATGCTGCTCCCAGATTGCTGCCTTGGAAATGCCCACTCCTGATCTGCAGTGGATATCTGGCTTGGCTGGCCAGCTCTGTGGGGAGGAGACATCTCCCAGGGCCTGCTTACCAACACAGATGGGGAGGAAAAAACAACTGCAGGCACAGCCAAGAGCTTCTCCGTGCCCATCAACACTGACCACTGCCCAGCTCCAGCAGGGAGGCAGGAGGGGCACAAAGAGGACAAACACAGATATCACAATCCCAAATGAGACTGAGGTCACCAGATGCAGACAACAATCAGCAGCACAGTTAAATGAAACAAAGATACAACAGCTGCCTCCAGCCAAAGAGGCCCTAGGAATTAACTCAGATTAAGCAGGATGAATCTCCTATTATGTAACCATATTCCTCACTGGTGCCTTTCTTGTTGGTTTATTCATTCAAAAGGAAACTGGGAAGTGGTCACTGATATTGGACTTCTATTCCTTTGGTCCCACTTGACCTCATGATGGGAAGATGCTGCCTAAGCCACCAGCAGCCCTGGAGCCAACAGCCTTAAGGCTGCTGTGGAGGAACACGAGGGACAGACAACTCTGAGGCTCAAGTGCTCCATTTCAGCAACACACAGACCTCTCACACTGCGCTCCAAACCCTGGGCACACTCACCAAAGGCGACGTCCCCGAAGTGGAGGGCGCGGACATTGAAGTGGAAAGTCGGTCCGATGACGTAGCCCCTGTGGGGACAAAGGCAGAGGAGGCAACAGCTGGGTTAAAGGGAATTGCAAAGGGTTCAGCTCTCGTGACCCCTGGAAGGGATAAAAGCTGCTGTCAGAGCCACCAGGGGTTTCAAATCAACCCCACCCTGTGCTCAGCACAGCATCCACCCAGACAGGGGGCAGGCAAAGCAAAGTGGGCAGCACCCCCACACTAAGGGGGTACCAGCACCAGAGCCAAGACTCAGACCTCAGCAACACCCTTTTTATCTGTTCCACCACAAAGTGAGGCAGCTGGGAGATGATTACCCAGAGACAGCTACAGACCTGCCCACCTCCCTCCCAGAGCCCTCCTCACCTGATGGTCAAGGTGACGGGTTTGGGGGATTCATTAACCCTGAACTGGAATTCTTCCTTGAACTCCCCCGGGATGGTGGTACGGAAGGAGATGCTGATGGCCTGGAGCCCATCAGGTGCAAGGATGCCCTGCTGGGGCAGGAAGGTGAAGCAGGAGCCCACAGCTGTAGTTGGAGGGATGAGGCTGAAGAGACCCTCAATAGGCCCTTTGTTAACCAGGATTGCCTGTAGCAGCAAGGAAGCAAGGTGGAAATACATCAGCAATCTCCTTTCTTACAGAAGGCTGAGTTGGTTTTGAATTAAACAATTAACTGTTTTGCAGGAAGCCTCCCAGCTGCTCTCCAAGGGCAGTTGCAAAAAGCAGGGATGAGGGTGTCAGGAACAACAGACACACCTTTCAGACCCCATCAAAAGGATCCAGATTCTGTGGAACGCCCCAAATTTGACAAGTATCACTGGCCTGAGCTGCCAGAAATTCTGCAGGTCCACCAGGCTCGCTGCTGCCCCAGGAGCCATCAGGATCCACCCCAAACCCTGCTGCTCACCTCATATCTGTGGAGTGATATGACAGAAACCTTCCCAATGTCCAGTTCCTCAAACTGGAAGTGGAGCCGGGGCCCAAGGCCTTCCCCTATGAGGCGCAGGGGCAGCCTGGTCTCACGGCCTGGGGAGAGATTTCTCTTTCAATGCAATAATTCCCTATCTTATCCTGCATTTTCCAGGCTGCCTCGATGCTATTCCCTGACTCTGAGCTGGACAGAACCAGGTCTGGATTCTCCAGGGGAAGACATGGACCCTTCTCTTCCCTCAGGAGATAAGTCCATGGAAACCATCCTTTCTTCTACCCCCGCATTGACACTGGAGCTTTAGGAAGTGCCAGAAATTTTGCTCTTCCTCCTTCCAGGTTTATTTCCTTGTTTCAATTCTTTTTGCCCCCAGGGGACCTTAACTCTGGGACGGTTTCTACCCTGACTGCCCTCAGTGTGGGCGAGAGAGGCAGGAGAGAGGAGCCGTACCCGAGATGTCGCAGTAGACGGCGTGTTTGTACACTCGGGCTTCTCGGGGTCTGAAGATCACGCTGATTTCTGCTGAACAATTAGGCCAGATCTCTCCCTCCTAAAACAGAAGGAGACAAAAAATCTTTCATCTTCAAACACCACATGTCTTGTTTTCAGCCACAGCCCTGTAAGCCTTTATTCAGAGCATCAGTGACAAGCAAGGAGCGAGCAACTCTTGTCAATCACACTGGTAAGAGAGATTGGAAGATTCAGGCAGGTTCCTGCAGCCTGCAGGGCAGAAATGCTTTGTGCAACAAGCTCTCCCAGCCTCACAAAAAAGCCAGGGTCTTCCCTCTCAGCACATCAAGCTGGCTGAGGTGGGGATCTGCCAAGTGACCTCACGCAAGGGAGGAGGAGGAGGAAGAGGAAGGGAGGTTCTCAGCCATCAGCTGTCTCAGGTATCACTTACCACTGGTTTAATAGTGAAAATGTCATCAAAGAACAGCATGGGATCCTCTTGCACCTTTGCCCTCTCGCTCTGGAAGATGTGGGAGAGAAGGCAAAGGCGCTCTCCACGAGTGGTGTCTGCTCTGCTCCATTCCAGGAAATTATCAGCCTGGGCATTTTCCTGCTCACACAGCCTGTGGCAGAGCCTGCAGCCACGGGGAGAGACAAACCCAGCAGATCCTTCAACAGGCCAAATATTTGCAGAGATTAAGTGTAAATGCAGCAGCAGCAGCAAAGCACTTGGGGAGGAGCAGCAGCAGCTCCTCAGCAAGGGGCTGACCCCAAGCCACGGAGTTCCAGACGGATCAGAGGATCCCTTGTTGTTTGCTGGCACAGCAGGTGGTTTTACTCCACACTCACAAGCTCAGGAGAGGTTTGGAAAGCCAGCAAAACCCTCAAGAGAGCCTCCTGGCTCAAAGCCACTGCCACAACTGAGGGAGACTCCACCAGCCACCTCAACTGACTTTTCCTACCCACAGAGCTGCTCGGGGGAGGCAGATAAAGATCAAGATCAAGGGACACCTTGACCCTGTGGGGCTTCCCTGGGAAGGGAGATAAAAATCTGTGTTTCAGCTGCAGGTTACCAGGATCACTCACTCTGCTTCTTCCCTTTAGGACCTGCAGGGATAAGCAAACTCCAGCTGCCCTGTTCCCTACACTGCCTTCCACCAGAGCACCCCAGAGCACTTTCAAAGCAAATTAAATTAATTCAGGCATCACATCCCTTCAGTGACATTAAAGGCTTTGCATGCATAAAACCAGAGGCCCTGAGAGGGGAAAGGGACTTTGTTTTGCATCACCCAATAAAGGAGGCAGGACCAGCAGATGTCAGCTTTACCCTTGGGCAGTGGATCTTCCCGAAATGCATCTTTCAAACCCACCTCTGCTTTAGCTGCTCCTCCTCCTCCTGGGTAGCAAAGGCCTTCCACTGGAAGCGGGCTGTGACATTGCTGTGGTTGTGGATCCTCACGGTGCTCTGGTTGGACAGTGTGATGTAAGTCTGCTCAACTGTCACGGAATTCCTCTCCAGCCTGATGTGGGCATTCACAGCTGACCCGTGAAGGCTCGTGTGGGTATCTTCACCTGGGACAACGCAAAGGGGAGGCTTTGCTCAGCTCACTCGCTGCTGGAAGCACAAGGAACAGAGCAAACCACGGGTAACAGAAGAAAAAGTCACAGCTTTTGGCTGTATGAGCAGTTCCAGGGACCATGACATTTATCACATCCCAGCTGCTGTGTGTGCACAGCATGGGGAATTCCTGGACACCACCTCAAACACCTTTTTTCTGGGAGTGCTTATAGAGATTTGACCCCAAGGTGACAGTATTTACAGTGAGATAGTCAGATGTGGTCGGGTGACCCACTCAGGTCACAGAGAATTCTGCATCAAAGTCACTCAGGTGACTCTGAGGAGCCCCATTCAGTCACAGCTTGCCCAGGGTCTCCTGCAGGCATTCCAGGAGCTCCTGTCTCTCCTATCCCTTGTTGCTGACAAGCAAGGATGCCTGGGGGTACGTGGGCAGAAAAGGCAGACCCATAGAAGAATAAGTGAAGTGATGGCCATTATTCCCAACCAAATACCTCCTGGGCACAACCTTCAGTGCCAACCCCACCCCTCCTGTTGGGGGTGGTTGTTTCCCAGGTGAGATGCAAGCAGCAAGCATCAGACGTGCTCTCTAGGAATGGCATTTCTGTGGGGTGGTTCTTAATGCCTCAGTGCCAGCCCCAAAGGCCAAGTGCAGCAACCCAGCCTTTTATCCTGGAGGGCATCTCTCAGCAAAGGCAGAGCCTTCTCCTCACTGCCCAGGGCACAGCAGGGCAGCCCAGCAGTGCCCAGCACTCACCTGTGCCATAGTGCACTACCAGGGATGCACAGTGATCCCCGGTCTGCAGAGGGTGAAATTCCACTGTCACTTGCAGGGTGTCACCAATGCCAAGAGTTCCCATGGTCGGAATGACAGAGAAGGGGCTGCAACACAGGGAGAGAGATCAGGACTCCTGGGGGAGATCTGGGGACAATATTCCTTTCGCAGCTCACTCGTGCAAGGGAGGAGCAAACCAACCACAGTCAGCAGAAAGCAGAACACACAGGATGAGACACTGCTACTGACTCACTTCTGGGGAGATCCAGCCCTCAGGAGATCCTGCTCTCATTCCTTTTGTTGCTCTATTACAATTCTATTATCACCTGAAGGTGTTTTGCACAAAGACAGAGGAGCTGCTTTACCTCTGGGTGCTGATTTGGTAATGGGCCTCCCTGTTTCCAAGGTTGTGAACCATCAGGGTCTTCTGGGTGCTGTACTTGACCGGACAGACAGAGAAGTCCAGCTGGTCAGGGAAGTCCAGGACAGCCCGGGCACCGATGGCCCGAATTGGCACGATGAACTCTTCTCTTTCAGTGGTGCAGAAGAGACAGTGGAAATAATCCTGCATGGAAAGAAACAGCCTGAGCACAGAGCATTCATCCACATCTTCAACACAGGCAAAGAGTACCCTGTAATTCCAGATCCAGTGCGACCCCACTGAAACCAGCTGAGCTCCTCAAAACCCAGGCCAGGTGCCCTGTCCTGAATGCAGCCCTGCAGGTTCACTTTCCCCTGAAGGCTCTGATCTCCTGGGAGCTCCAGACTCGCCTTGTTCTCCCCGGGGGTGAAGACGATGCGTAAAGTCGAGCACATGCCCGGTGGCACCTTACGGCACACACCACTGGGGCCAACCAGCTTGAAGTAGGGTGAGCTCTCCATGGTGACCCTCACCAGCCGAGGAACCTGCAGGAAAGACGCAGAACGATGACTTTGCCACTTGTGGAAACAGGCAGAGAAGAGACTTGGCCATGCCCTGGTGACATCCAACCTTGAACACCTTTCCAAAGCACTTTTAGCTCTGGAGGTGCAGGCACATATAATAAAGAAGGATGGACTTGAGTCCCATCTGCCTGGACAAAAGCAGCTCAGCCAGAGGCAGTGGGACAATTATTTTTTACTGAGACTGGCAGAAATGTTAATATAAATGTCCTTTTATACTTGAGGAAGCATGAGTAGAGCAAATTCACTGTTTGTCTGTTGGCAAAGAAAAATATCAGGGGAGGATCCCCAGCGTGGGAAGATGTCCATCATCTTGCCAAACAGAGGTGCTGAGGCATTTCATTCTGGATGTGCTGCAGCAGGGAACTTGCTCTGCTTACACCACAGGAATTACACTTCTCTCCTCTTCCAGCACACTGCTCAACCTCCACATCCCAGCACTCACCATGTCCCTGTTCCTCAGAACCAGCGGCATTTCACAGACCTTGTGTGGGACGTAGTTCTGAAATACCACCTCTGATGGGAAAGGATGGAACAGGGGCTGCTCTGGGTCAACTGCCGAGACCTGGAGAGGCAAGAGAGAGCAGGGAGAGGTTCAGCTGCTGGGAGGAAGGTTCATGGATGAGGATCCTGCTCTGACTCCCAGTGAAGTGCAGCCTCTGTGTGAGTGCTGCCCAGCTCCCACTGGGGGAACAGCAGCTCAGCCACCTCTGCTCTGAGATGATCAAAAGCTGCTGCACCACACAGAGCAGGCTCCAGCTGAGCAGCTCTTTTGACACTCTCTTCAAATATCACATCAAACAGCAAGGAAAAAGCAGGAAAAGGCTACCTTGTGATCAGAGGTCTCACTCATATCGTGACGCTGGACAATCTGGGGCAGGCTCATCTCCCGAGTGCTGGCCAGCCTCTGCTTGGTGCTGAGAGACATCTCCTTCTGGAAGGCAGAGGGAGTCAGCTGAAAGGCAAAAAAACCAGCAAGACTCTCAGAAATGCCCTTGTTCAGAAAGGCTTTTCTTGTTCAAGTGCCACTGATGAATAATTCGTGATCACAGCCACTAGGACAGTCCTGGAAGTCCTGGACCATGACAGCCCCTGCCAACAGAAGCACAGCACAAAGAGCTGGGGAGGGGGGTCTGGAGCTCCACTGGTGCTGCTGGACAACGGGAGGGGCTGGGAGAGGAGGGACACGAGGAGTTCCCAGCCTTAAAACAGCTCCTGCCCAGCCACAGTGGGTACTTACAGTCACAGGCTTCTCTGCCTCTCTGGCCAGCCTTGGAACAGGAGGTGTCACCACTCCACCCTGCAGTCCAGAAGCCATTCTGGAGGATGCCACGGACGGGTGAGTCGTGCCAGTGGCCATGTCTCAGCTCTCCTGGAAGGAGCAACAATGGAACTCTGGAAATCCAGAATCCTGGTCACGGCAGACCCAAAGGACACACTGGTGTCTCCAGGCTGTGCATCCCTCAGCCACAGGGGAGACCACAGGGCCTCCCCACCCTGATTCACCATTAAACCACATTTAAGTGGCTGAGTTAAGATTCGTGGATGTAAAACCCCAAACAAAAATTCCCTGAGATGAAACAGCCTTTTGCTGTGGGTGCAAATGAGTCACAAAACACACCAGAGTCTGATGGCATTTCTTACCTTGCCCCCCCTTTCCACTACTTTTGGAATCCCATTTTCTGGAATTACTAACCAAAACTCTATTAATATCCAAACTGTCCTCCATTACTCTTTACAAGTTTTTAGTGGGAACAGGAGGAAAGCAAATGTCACTTGGCTGCCTCATTTTGCAAGAGCAGCTGGCCTGATGTGACTTTGTGCCTGGCTAAACAAGCCCAGCTCCCTCAAAAGGCTTGTGAGGAGGCCGAGGACAGGTCATTTCCTTTACCTGAGGACAGGCAATTGCCACTTCTCTTTGAGGATTCACTTGCTGTAGCGTCCAGTCTAGCCTTGAACCACCACAGGCTGCTTGGAGGCTGTGGATAACCTGGAAGATCACAAGCCAGCCAAGGACCTGCTGGTGTGGCTGCTCTCACATCAAGGCAGCAATCAGTCGCTGTCTCTACATTGGCAGTTCCACAGAAACCAGCGGAACCAGGAGACAACGGAGGGAACCTGGAACGGGCGCGGAACCAGAGCTGTGTGTGGATGGAACCTGGGCAGTTGGGCAGAGCCCAGCACCACTTCCTCTCCCCAGGTGTTGTTACAGACCATCCAGGCACAGCAGGAGGATTTGACCCGGACCTTGAGGCAGGAGAGAGCTCAGAGCCCAACACTGGTCAGAAGCCCACTCGTGTCTCTGCTCCTGAGCTCCTGTTCTGCTGCAGGGTGTGAGCAGTGTCAGTGCATCTTCACAGCGTGCACCTGCTTATGCATACATCAAAAAGAAATAGCCTGTGGTGTCCCTCTGAGGGTCTTGGTCACACATCCCACCTCAAGCTGCTGCCACTGGAACCCCCTCAGCCCCTGCCCAGCCCCGGAGGGCGCCCTGAGGCTGCTGGTTATGAGCTTCCCAGGGGCTTGGCTTAACCCTTCCCCAGAAATGGCTTTTCCTTGAAATATTTTAGCTGGCAACTTGGAGAAGCCTGCCTGCAGCTTCCTGCCCTGCCAGCCCAGGGGTAGGGCTTGGAGGAGCTGTTCTCGGAATGAGCTGGTGCTAGGACAGCAAGGTGGGACAGCAGCCAGATAGGGGTGAAGTGAGTGGGGGCGGGAGGTGGGAGGGGATGGTGGAAAAGGAAAAAAAGCAACATCCAGAGGGATATAAACAGCCAGAGAGAAAGCTCTTTTTTGAACTCTTCAGTCATCCCATTGTCCCGCGGTGAAAGTCCCGGCGCCCTCGGAGCAGGGATGTTTATCTGTGTCCTGCATCTCAGCGGGCGGGAAATGATACAGCAGCGCTGAAATCATCCCCTCGTGACCTCTGCAGGTGCCCGGTCCAGCTCCTGCCAGGGATCTGCAGGAGCCTGGCTGCTCCACGGGCTGGGCTTATCCCGGAGAATCCCAATCCCTGGAGATGTCCAGGACGCAGAGGGAGGTCAGTTTGGGAGCCCCTGGTTCACCCATACCGGCTCCTGGTTACCAGCACCCTGCTAAGATGCTACGGGAACACCCGAACAGGAGGAGTTTGCTCATTAACTCCGCGCTGGAAAGCAGCGATGTTCAGCCGAGGGAGCGGTCACTGCCACACGATGGCATCCTCTGCTGCGGCGAGAGGCAGAGAGGCCCTTCCAGCTCAGGAAACTCCGCAGGATCCTTCCCCGGGGGCGGAGGGTGGTGCGAGCTCCCTGGGGACAGCAGGACCCTTTCACAGAGCAGGAAAGGCCACGTGTCCCTTCCGCAGGGCCCCTGTCACCTTAGGGCTGGCAGGGCAGTGAGGGGCCGTTCCCTCAGGCCGGGTATGGGTGGATTTTTTCCTTATCAGCCATCCGGTGAGCGCCCAGGGGAAGCGGCGCATCCTCTGCTGACGGGGGGCTTTCCTCTCAGCGGATGCCTGACGAGGGGGGGCATCACAGGGCTCAGCTGCATCACTGCCTCGCACCTCTGCCAGAGGCAGCCTTTGCTCTACCCTGTCCCTTCTGTCACAGCTCGGGGGCTCCTCGAGGGCTCCTGCTGCCTGCATTTGGGTTGGTCCCTGAATTTCACCCCAGTGGTCCAGAGAGGGTGAACCTGCAGTTCTCTGGAGGTGTGGGCTGGGGTTGGGTGGGGAGGATGCCCCTGGGGAGGACTCTGGGCTGTGGTGCAGGTCAGTGAGAAGGGACTTGGGCACATCAGCTCTTTGTACAGACAGTTTATTTTGGTTTGGCACACCTGGGTGAGCCTTCACTCACAGCTCTGTCCTGGGGGGAAGTTGGTACCTAAGCAACATTTTAAATGCCAGACATGTCTCATCTCTGCTTTCTTCAGTTCTCCTGTGCTACTTCCTCAGGTTGATATGAGGAACCACAGCTCAGGGCAGGAATCTCTCTCACTCTTATCCCCAGCATCCTCTCTTCTAATTATTCCCAGTCAACACAAAACTGCTAATGGCATCCATGGCCTGTTGCTCTTCTAGGGGACAAGACAGCTGCACTGACCCTAAAATCACACCCACAGCCACAACAGCAGGTCAGGAGCCAGAGAAGTGGACATGCTGCCATGGTCCCAGAAAGCAAGCTTGCGTAAGACAAAAGTGTGCTCCCAGGCTGGCTCTGGTCATCCATCCCACTGCTGTGGGAGCAGGTTACCAGTGGGGTTATAGCTGAAACCCACAGGAGTGGGGAGGCTCTGGGCAGAGGAGAAGGATACACTTTGTTCTTAGAAGAGTGAAGAGAAGCTGGGGTTGGAGAGGGAAGGGGTCCAGTGACTCCCTGATCAATCAGCTGAGCCAGCAAGGCTCCAAAAGGGTTAAGTGCCTGAGCAGGGAAGTGTGTGCCTGGCTTTGTTTTCCTGCCCAGCCTTGGTGTGTTTTTATTGTGCTGCTTCATGCAAAGGCTCCTTGGGTGTTGGAAGCCCTGAAGGCTCTGATGGCCCCTTCCAAAGCAAACTTGCTGGGATGGAAGGGCTCAGCTCAGAGCTCGGCCCCGGTGGCCCCAGCACAGTCACATCTATCAGATCATAGCCCTGCACATGGTATCTGCTTTTTGGGGCTGGCTCACAGGGGCCATCAGCTCTCATGGAGACACCTCTGGGGATCAGCCCCATAGCACCACTTGGAGAGAGAATTTCTGGATCTCTCCTTCACCCACCTTAACGACAAGCTCACGTGGAGCTGTTCCCACAGCCTCCGTTGTTCCCACAGCCTTCTCCTGCCCGGAGGAGATGGGAAGGAGGTGAGGCTTTCCCAGAACAGGCAATGAACGGAGCTGCTTCTGGTAAGCTCCTTTCTTAGGAACTGTCAGCGTGCATGTGCAGACACATCGGATGGGATGGAGGAGTGGGAAGGGGACATGTGGAGAGGTGGGGACCGTGCAGGCCCACACACGCCGTGGGATGGGGCCAGAGGGCTGGCTCTGTGGGAGAGGGGAAATCACAGCAGCTCAAGCAAAGGGCTGGGACCAGGACCTGGCCATTCCTGCTGGGAGATGGAGCCCTCGAGGACAAGGGGTTGCTGGCACAGGCACGTGCTGCTCCTGCTGCCATGGGAGCTCTCTCGTAGTCCCATTGGCACTGGAAGGGGCTCAGGTCTCCCCTGGGCTTCTCTTCTCCAGGCTGAACAATCCCAGCCCTCCCAGCCTGTCTCCATAGCAGAGCTGCTCCAGCCCTCAGAGCATCTTTGTGGTCTCTGAACTCCCTCCAGCAGCTCCACATCCCTCTTGTGCTGGGGGCCCCGGAGCTGGATGCAGGATCATGTGTCTCTCCTTCACCATGCCAGCTCATGGAACCGTGTGTGGCCCTCAGGGGGCCTGCACAAGGATTGCAACATTCAGGACATCTCCCCAGCTCTGCAGGGGCTCGGTGTGTTCAGTGAAGCCCACGCTCTGGCAGGGTCCCAGCACGCTCCTTCCCCTCAGCCTGCCAAGGTTTCACCTGTGCCACCCAGACACGTCTCCCACAGGAGCCTTTCCCATCCCCTTCCCTAGGGAAGAGCTGGCTCCCAGTGGCTGCCTCGCTCTGCAGGGTTAAGGGGCTCTTCTCTGTTTAGGAAGAACTTCACCCCGTTGCAGACTGAACAGCTCAGTGTTTGTTTCTTTGCACGCAGGATTTTCAAACAACTTCAAGCTTGTTTATCGCGGCGGCCAGCGAAGCCCTTGGCAACCTCCATGGGGCAGAACGAGTTGTCCTCAGTCCTGGCTGGTCCAGCTCCCAAGGAGAGGCAACAATTCCCACTGCAAGTATGCACCTTTCCCTACAATGCCCTGAGGGGATCAGCCAGCATTTTGCAGCTCAGGTGTGATACTGCCAGGGGAAGAGCTGTGTCCCACAGCCTGACTGGTAGCGCTGTGGGCTACTTCACTATGGAAAATACAGAATGTCAGTGTTTAGCATTGTCTGCTGGTGCCTAAATGTGCCCTGAATCATAGTGAAGGAGGAAGACACTGTGTTCAGAGAAGTGAAAGCCAGTGTGATGTTAGCTGCTATTTTTGAAAGCGTTTTCTTCGTAACGCAGTTTTCATGAAATGCAAGCCCCAGACTTGTCAATAGCTCCAAAGCAGGAGTTGTTCCTGTAGAGACCTTGGCTGCAGACAGCCCCAGACAGCTGCTCCTCATTTCCTGCTATTTTCGTTAATGTGAGAAAATACAAAATCTCGTGATGCCAAACAGATTTTCTTGGTCCTCTGTCATTTATTTCTCTCCCTTATTACAGGAACGGCTCAAGAGCTCCCTTGTGGGGCACAGAGGCTTCTCCAAAGCGAGAGGCCACCTCTGGCTCTAAGGAATTTTCTCCCAGAGGCTAAGTATTCCTGCAAACCTCTGGGATGGAGACCATGGGCAATATTGTGGACAACAAAGGATCCTGTCAGTACCTGTTACCAGACCCTGCTCCAGTGTCACCAATTCCTGAGGTCTTGGGAGCTCCTGAGGTCTTGGGAGCTCCTGAACAGACTTTCCATGAAATGGAAATCATCAGCATTCTCACCCAATCCTCTCTGGCATCTTTTCCCAGGTCAGATGCAGGCTCCTAGCTCTCACTGACTTTTACTTTTTCCCTGGTAATCACCTGATTTCAAGGAATGCAAACCTACTGTAACAAACAGCCCTTCTTTTCACAAGAAACCAAAACAGCCAAGGAGCACAAATTTCCAGAGTGGAAACTCCCTGAAGGAGACGGGACACGTTCTGGGGCCTCTTCCTGTTTGTTTAGGGCACAGCCCACATTCTTTTCCAATATATTGTCCTGTGCATGAAGCTTTGCAGGGTCAAAGTGCTTTCAGCCTTCAAGAGCAACTCCCCCAGCACTCGTCATCTGTTCCCTCCACCTGTGAGGACCTTGACCCAGTGAACAGCTCAAGCACCTTGTTGGGAACAGCCCTGTGGTGGGTGGGAAATGCTGGAGCTGCTTCCACGGTTTTCCTGGGAAAAGGATCTGGAACCTTTGACGTGTGGTATCTGTGGACTGGAGCAATAAACCCAAAGTCCTTCCTCAGTCACACAATAGTTATTATATGGGGGGGTGAAAAAACCACCCCTCTCCCTGGTATACACTGCTTTTCTCTGGTGCTGTGACACCCCTTCAGAGAGCTGCAGGGGTGCACACACTCCATCACTTGGATGCTGTGTTTTCATCTTCATGGGCTGGGATTGCTGGTGCAGGAGGACACCTGCCTGCCCTCATCCACACCACAATTCAGTCTGCAGACCCAGGCTCACAACACCAAATGGCTACTTGCCATTCCTGAAGGCTAAAGCAAAACTAAACCAAGTGCTCAGATTATTTCCACTGTAACTAAAGAAGCTAAAATCAGCTGAAGAGCTCAGAGAAGTCCTGAGATCCTTCACTGACGGATCGACACAATGCCTGAGGTTTATCACTAGGTACAGGTCCTCTGACTTAAGGTTCTTCAGTGCTGCAAGACCTCATGGAAGTGCAGTAGGAGGCTGGCACTGTTGTGCTGGAGGAGCAGATGTGCAATAGGATGGGAGGGTGGTGCAGGGAGTGGGTTGGGAGTGATGGTGCCAGTTTTCTGCCAGCTGCAGCCCAGGTTTGTCACCACTCAGTAGAGCTGCTTGGTCCCTCCAGTCCTGTCCCTGCTGGTAGGGCAGCTGTGTTCCCTGCCAGAGAGTGGCTTGTGCCTTAAAACAACAGTGCCTGTGGCAAGTCATGCCTTTGGCAAACAAAGGACTCACCCTCCCACGTACCTGCTTGTCAGGGCCCTTCCTCAGTTTTATCCATCTGTGGCAGCAAACCCTGTGCAGAAGAAGCAGAACCTGTTTCTTCAGGGGGGGAGATGTGGGTCTGTGACATCACTTCCAGCAGCCAAGGTGCCCCATGGCTCCAGGCAATGCCAGTTCCTGGAATTGCAGTTTCCTGTAAATCTCTGCAGAGCCTGAGAAAACACCCGTTTTGGGTCAGAAAACATCCCAGTGGCACCCCCTCTTTCGGCTGGATCAAACAGACTATTCCAACTCCTAATTTTTATTTTGTTTCCTTGAAACGGGCTCTTTCTTCCTAATACAACATAAGCAAAGGCTGAAGTCACAGGCTGGGATTTTCCCCAAATGCATTGTATGGAAACCTGTGGGGGGTTTTCCCTTTTTAAAAATAAAATCCCGAGTGGGACTGTTGGCATTTCCAACAGCACGGAGACGCCAGTTTTTTCCCTAAGAAAACTTTGGACAGTCAGAGCCTCAGTCTTAATCTTATCTTCATCTTCCAATTGAGGGAGTTGGCAGAGGAAAATGGTTATGTGTTCTGCTGGGACCTGAGCTGAAAGAGAAAGTAAAGGTGCAGGATGTGAGTGCATTGTTGGTATGTCCGTCTCAGACCCTGCTTGGTGCTGGGGCTGGAAAGCCCCCAGACAGCCTGGCTCTTGCAGAACTGGGGGTGTCCTGCTTTCTGCTCCTGCTTTCAGCACCAGCAAGCCCCCCACGGCTGAGACCATGTGTGTACCAAAATTCAGGGCTGTCACAGCAAGCACAAGTTGCTGCTCTGGGGTGGGGGGGTCACTGGGTCCCTGCTCACCCCTCTGTTTGGTGATGCCCCTCAGAGCCAGCCTGGCCTGAGCTCTCCAGTGTAGCTGATGAACTCGTAATCCTGATGAGCAAATTCCACCTCTTTTGGCCTAACGACCAACGCTGCTGTTGGAAGATGGCTGCCAAAAAGGAAGGCAATGACTGCTCCTGCATTTGGAGCAAATAATGAGCTTACTGAGCAGCGGGGAGCTGGACTTGGAGGTGGGGAGAGCTCTACAAAGCCTCAGGACAGCGGTGCCTTGGCACAGGCTGTTTGGCCAACACTCACATTGGTGGGAGAGGAGGATGGAGCAGCCGGTCCCTGAAAACCCCCGCACGAATAATTTGCCAAGTGGGCTGGAGCTGCTCTGCATCTGGGGAATTCCAGCGGCCATCCAGCTCCAGAGTAGCCGGTATTCCCTCCCCTGTCCCTCTCTTCCCTCCGCCTCCTGTCGTCATCCCGAGCCACGTGTGAGGGAAGCTGAATACCATCTGAAACCCCAATCTCAGGGCTTTATAATCCCGGAATGAGCGGCAGCAGCTGTGTTGCTCCGGAGGATGCAATAAGCAGTCGGGAGTGGGGAATATTGCCAGTAATCCTTCTCTGCGTGCCCTTCCTCCTGCCGACCACGGGAACATGAAGGCTGTGTCTATCCAGATCCTGCTCGTGCTGAGGGCCTTGTGCCTGGTCACCCTGGCTGGAGGTGAGCCCCAGCTCCGCTTGTCCCCTCCCCCGGGAACAGCCGGGGAACAGGGGGGGATGGTGATGGGGCCGCGGGAAGGTGGCACTGGATCAGGGTATGGATGCCCGGGGATCGCTATGGGTTGCAGGAGATCTCCCGGCAGGATCGGGCTGGGTTTTGGGAAGGGATAAGGGGAAAGCCTATGGCAGCAATCCTGGCAGCGGGGACATCCCTGGTGGCTTTGGCCACTCCTGCGGGCCGGTGGGGAGCGCGTCAGGGAGACTCCTGATAATCCGTATCAGAAAAAAAGCATCATGCCCTTCTTTTCCCTTTTTCCTCGTGTCCCCTGGGGACGTGGAGGTGACACTGCAGCCCGGGCAAGGACGGGTGTCTGTGCACACAGGTCCTGAGGGTGCCGGTGCTCCCATCCCTGGGAGGCAGGGTGGGGGCTGTCACCTGCGGTGGGCGTGCAGTGGGTGTGTGTGTGTACAGGTGGGAAACGTTATCCTGCTCCCTGCATGAAGATCTGGGTGCTGAGCGGGGTCACAGCACCGGGAGGTGACAGGATCCCCTCTGCCGGGGCTGGGCTCGGTGCCAGCCGCCCGGGGCTCAGGGCAGAGATCGCTGCAGTTCGGCAGGGTGGGTGCCGGGCTCTCAGCGCTGCGGGCAAGGCTGGACTTTGCCCGGTGCTCCCTTGTGGCACCTCCCTGTCCTTGCAAGGTGCTTTCCAAGCTCCTCCGCTCTGGGAAAAACCCACCAGGAGTTCAGCTCATCGCAGACAGTTTGCATTGGTGCCAACAACGGGAAAATCAGTTCAGGGTTATCAGAGGAGCAGGCCCATCGTGCACATCCCCAGTGGCTCACAGGGACGGTCTGGTGCTATTGTCACTGGGCTTGTTTTGCTGAACTGTGTTCCTGGAAGTGGAGGATCCCATCAGAACGTCCTCTGGCTGATGAGAGTTTTTTGGGAAGTTGGTTGCCATGAGCAGGGAATTCTTGACCCTGAAGCGCCACAGAAAACATCAGTGTGTGAACAAAGAGCTTTGCTTTAACTTTACAGGCACCTAGAAACCAAAGCAGGCTTTTGTACAGGAGCCACTGGAGCGTTTGCTTGGGATTTCTTTGCAACCATGGCATTCCCCAGTAAATAGATTGAAAGAGCTGAGGGTGCTGCCATCGGGTTGCTCATTCTTGCACCCAGTGTCTGGATCATTCCCAACTGAACTGCATAACGTTCACCCAACTCCTTTGGAAATCTGAGTTTTGTGGAGACAGCCTGATTGAAACCAGATGCCAGCTCCTTTCTTCACAGGGGCCTCAGATAAGTCAGGGCTTGTTTTTTTTTTAAGTCTTGCCCCCAGGGCTGTCAGGAACAAGTTGGCAGGATGCACTGTGCAACCTTCTTTCACTGGGCAAGTGCCTGCTGTGGGAGGCTGGAGGTTGATGTGAGGCATGAAGGGTCCCCCGTGGTGTGACTGGCTCTGCCCCTTGAAAAGTGGAGTTTTATTTTTACGCTTTGCAAAATAAAACCTGTGTTTTCCAGTGGGGAGTGAAAAGTCGTGTTGGGGAAGCTGGGCTGCTGGGATACCCGTGGGAGTGACTCTGCTCCCTTTCTCTGAGCCCAGGTGGCAGTTCAGAGACCATGCACCAGCAAACGGAGGGGCAGGGTGGGATGATCACCTGGAGGGGAACTCCTGCAGGAGGAAGGGATAAGACTTACCCAGATAGGGAGAGGACAAGCATCCTGCTCTCTGGTCTGCACGTCCTGCAACGAGAGCCCTCTGGTGAAGGTTGCAGTAGGTCTTTTGGGGGTGACAAAATGTGTCACTGGGCTGGGTCTTCCTGTGACCCGAAAGGGAGGGGACCTGCAGGTCCAGGGGCTTGCACAAAGGACCCACAGCCCGTGCTTGCACATCCTACAAGACAAAATGTCCCACAGTTTTCACAGTGCCTTTTTTCCCCTCGGTTTTCTGGGTATCTCGTCACATCTACAGGTGTTACAAACAATCTGGGGTTTGTCCTCGTTGGGATTTGCCTCCATCTCAGTTTAGCAGGGATTGGAAGCTCCCGCGGCAAGCTTTGGACTCCTCCGCCCCAGAGAAAATAAATGGTGCCAGTTTTTGTGGTCTCTGATGGAAAACCAGCATTTAATAAGCTGCAAACTTTATTTCAGGGCAACCCAAAGCACCCCTGAAGTGTTCAAAGGAGTGCTATGGCTTCACATCCATGATAGCGGAGAAGAGGATAAGGAGCTACCGCCGGACCGAGCCCGGATGCACGAAAAAAGCCATCATGTAAGTCCTGCCCCACGAGGGCCCTGCCTTGGTCTGGAGCAAGGGACAGCCTGGAACACAGAGCAAACACTGGTGTGTTTGTTTGAAGGGTGGTGTTGTATTTTTTTCCCCCTGTTTAAAGACCAGCAGCTTCCAGGGCTGAACGGATGGGGAAAGGGAGTGAGGGAGGTAACTTGGCACGACAGGGTGGTGGAAGCACTCAGGGAGAGAGCTCAAGGGTTTCTGTGAAAGCAGATGTTTTCTCTGGAGACAGATTCAGACTTTGTGAGCTTGTCTGGACTTGAGAAAAGTTCAATTTTTTTTCCCAGGGATAAGTGTTGTTTTCATCTTACCCTGAAGTTGAGGCACCGCTGACACCATTTTATTGCAGCCCAGGGAGTGGCTCCAAAGTGAACCTGCTGGGCTGACCTTGGAAAGTCTCACATCACCCAGTCAGCCAAAACTCAGAGGGTTTGCCTTCATGCTTGCTTGCCCCTGAGCAGCTGGTGCCTTCAGAGCTTCTTGTCCTGAGTGCAGGAGGAAAACACCATGTCCAAAAATCAGGACAATGCTTTTGAAAGTGAAAAAGCTTCCTAGGGGAAAACGCTTCACCCATGAGTCACATTCAGCTGCTCTTCACTCAGTCAGATTTCAGAGGCACCTGCCCTTCCTGAAATAAATCATCCAGCCCACCAGTGGTGTTTGCTATGGGAGAGGCAGTGTTGCTGTTTGCATCTGTCTGCACACCTTCCCCATGGCCCTGATCACCTAAACCAGCATCTTCTGTAACCCCACTAAGTGATGCCTTCTCATTTTTCAGATTAACTACTCTGAAGTCTAAGGAGTTTTGTGCAGATCCAAAGGCTGAGTGGGTGAAGAAGATTGTAGAGAAACTGGACCAGAAGGAGGCCACAGCCTCCCCTCTTGCTCGTGATGCCACCTCACCAGAAGAGCCTGGTGATGTCCAGAAACAGGTTGGTCCTCCAGTAAGGGCTCCATCTCAAGCCACTGCTCCAGCTGGTTTCTTCCAAGGGACTGGCACAGCAGTCTGGGAGGGAATACATTCTCCTGCTGCAAGGACAGAGGTGTCCAGCAAGTCCCCACCAGGCAGGCAGGACAGCACCCAGCTCCCTGCAGGATCACCCCCAGTGACTCAGGGATATGCTGTGCGCCCTGAGGTCGCTCCAGAAGCAAGCAGAGACTCCTCAAATCCTCCTGCACCTTCAGCAACTGTTGCAGCAGGTGTGGACTCCAGCCAGCCCACCCCACATCCCACAGCTCTCGTGCATGGCTTTTACAGCACCATGAGATCTGCAGAGGAACGTGCAGGACTCACTGCAAATGCTATGGCTGATGCTCAAGACACAACTTCTCCTAACTCAGATTCAGACCCAGTGGCAACTACTAAAGGATCAGACAAACCTCTGCTTTCTACAGGTGAATCTCTGGACTCTACAGGTGCCAGGGCCAATGCACCAGACACTGCTTCCAGCACTTCCAGATCTGATCTCCCCTCCATCCTGGACAGTGTGGACATTACAACCCCCCCAGACACACCAATTCCACCAGGCACTAGTTCAGTTTCTACTCTGAACTCCACCATTGCCACAGACAAAGGGGCTTCTGTCCACAGCAACAGGGTTGTTGGCTCCTCTGCAGATGGGTCTGGTACCAGAACATCTGATTATTCCTCACCTGCAGCAGAGCAAGAGCCTTCTGATACAGCAGTTTTTGCTGGCCAGGCATTCTCAGGCCAAGCCAGGGTGCAGACGATCACAGAGAGGCCAGAGCATCAGCCCCTGCCCAGCTTCTTCTCTCAAACACAGTTTGTCATCCCCGTGTCCGTGGTGAGCGCGGTGACGATCTGCAGCGTCGCTCTGGTGTGGCTCTACCTGAAGTTCGGAATCAGACCAGAAGACTCGTCGAGAGAAATGGTGCAGGGCTTGCTCTACCAGAGGGCAGGACACCAGAACAACGCCTATCCAATGGAAGTCATCTGAGTTCTTCATGGCCTGGACGTTTTTGGTCTGGACGTTTTTGGCCTGAACGTTTTTGGCCTGAACCACGCGTGTGTTACGGCAGAAAAGCTGTTCGTGCTGAACAGGTGACCACGGGTAGGAAGCAAGCCAGGGAATAAAAATACCAGAGGAAAGCAGGATTCTCGCAGAGCAGAACGTCCAACAACGCATCTGTTTTGTCGCTGACCAATGACAGCGCTTTGGAAGTCGTTGGGACACTTCTTTCCTTCTGGCACTGTTACACACACAGGCTGTGGCTGCTCTTTGCCAGGGGGTGGCCAGAGGTGGATTCCCAAATTGCTGTTGGGAATTTTCCTGTGGTTCACCGTGGCTAAGCCAAGAAGCCACTCCCTCACCCACACTGCTGGGCTCAGGCTCAGCCACCCTGAGCAACCTTTTAGCACCAAACCCACACGATTTGCACTTAAACTCTGCTGCTTCTTTGTGCTTCAGTTTCTCTGGTCTGGCAGAGATCAGGCCCTTCCTCTCAGCAGCATTTCTTCTTGGAGATGTGGTCTGAGACCTGCTTCTTGGCAAATCAGTGCAATGAAACCCTCCTGCCACCTGATGTCCAGCTGCATCCAACACCAAGGCAGGATAATGCAAAGGACTCTTTGCAAATGGGAGAAAACAAGAAGTCACCCAATAATTTTGCTAGTCCTGTGATAACATTGGAACACTTTTGCTGTTCTCTGCAAGCAAAAAAAAACCCAGGAAATTGTCTCTTGGAGGAGCTAAAGGCAATTCTGGATTTAGCCATGTAGGAATTACTCCACCCCAGCAGATGTAACATCCTTCTGCTCCCATATCCTCTCCAGAAATAAGCACATTTGCTGCTGCACCAAACAAACAAACAAATAAAAATTTAAAAAAAAAAAAAAAAGAGGAAAAAACACAAACAAAATGCCTGTTCATAGTTCTACTCTTCATCTGCAGTTTAGTTTTTCCATATTGGATAGCACTGGTCACCAGGCTATGAAAGCATCACAACAGTAACAGGCTTTTTTTAAAACCCAAGTTTGATTTTGATTTTTCCACATCCAGACACTGCTGCATGTGGTGAGCTTTATGTTTTATCTGTGGTCAGCCCCTGAAAGCCCTTATTAAACTTTGACCCCAGTATGAGTTTTGCTGGAGTGTGCAAAGGTCTTCATGATGTGATGCTTTGGGAGTATCAACATATCAAGGGTCAGATCCTGCTCTAACCAACCTCAGTGGATCAGATCCCAAAGTATGAATATACACCTAGAAAAAAAGGAAGCAAAAGCACATAATAAGCAAGATCATCAAAGCAAACACGAGGGGCCAGCTGTAAAGCAGAGCCTGAGGGAGGCAGCCTGTTAAATCCATCAGATCACACCTTCACAGCATCCATTTAGCCCTGGGGGTGGAGAGGACAGACTGAAACTGTGTTTGTTTTCTGCCATCCTACAAGCCCTGCTTTCTGTGTTTCGCTGACCTGAGGGAGGGGAGCCAGGGATCCATCTGGGCTTTTGCAAGTGTGGGATGCAATGAGATGAACTTCATTTGGGGTGAAACCCTTCCTTGGGCAGCCCAGCAGCGGAACAGTGGCTGGCAAGGATTTTCCTGGAGGGTGGATGGGGAGAGGTGGCACTGACGGCCCCCACCTGCGCGCAGTCGGGATTTGTGACGCGCTGTACGTGGCATTATTTTTATATAAAACACTAGAAATGGTATTTTTGTAGTAAAGTTTTGTAGCCTTTTGAATGTGTGTGATGTCCTGCCTGCGCTGCCTGGAGCTGAGACCTTTCTGGGAATGCTGGAAAAGGCTGTGCCTTGTCTATTTTGGTGCTGGTCTTAGATGGCTCGTGCATGTCCATGGGAGATGGATCGCTCTCCAGGCCCCTCAGCTGCTTCACATATCATTGTGCCCCATGGAGGGCGTTCCACCATCACCAAGAGACAGCCAAGCCAGCAGAGATGGCTGTGGCCAGGCTGCTGTTCCACCTCCTCGCTCTTTAAGGGTTTCAGTCTTGCTGAAAGTTTACAGGAAATGCATTTCCTCACAGGGATTTGTAGTTCCCATCCTTCTGAGGCAGTAAAGAAAACAAACAAATCCGGGGTGGTTTTTTTTGGCTTTGTTTAATCAAAGCTGTGGCCAAACAGCAACCAACAGGCAACAAACATTACCCTCCAAGTCTGTTCTGTAACAGGGCAAGAGAGCTGAGCTACGACCTCTCCCACCCCTCTCTGGTGCTGGGGAGGAGAGGTGGGAAAGGCAAATCCATGAAAGAGTTCGTGCCCTGGGGTTTGCCCGGAGTGGAGAGCTGAAGAGGACAAGAGGGACAGGGACGAGCATCTCCCTCGTACCGTGCCGCAGCCCCGCCGATGAGTCAGCGGGCCGGAAAGGTCATTTGTAGGATACGAAACTCTGTGAAAACGAAAGCACTTTTTCCCCCATTCTCTTTTCTCTTCCCCGCTGTGGGGGAGGGCGGACGAGGAAGGAGGGGGCTGTGCAAAACAAGGCGGCGATGAATCATTTCCGACGGCAGAGCGGCCGCTCGGGGCTGAGGCTCCGCAGCACCTCGGGGTGCCCGGTCCCTGCGCTGGGGGTGCCACACGCTCGCTGGCTTCGCTGGTGTCCCTGTGACAGGGCAGGGAAAGACCCTGTGCCAGGGGTGTCCCTCCACGCACCTTCCCGTGCCTCTCCTGGAGGGCCGCGGGCTGCCTCAGGTGCAGAATTTGGTGCGGGAGGGATGCACCTCCGCTGATGGAGCCTCTGACCAGCCTCTGGCTCTGCTCCCACCCCCGTGCTCAGGCTCTGTGGAATTATCACAGCTAACCCCGTTCAGGTTTAAATCACTGAAAATTAGGCTGCAATTGCTTCCAGCCCTAATTTTTTTCTGTTATCACAACTTTGCTTTAAAAGCTGAAGCACCTCTCTATTGCTGGTTTAAACTCTAGGAGCTCAAAAAGGGTTGAAGAAAGGAAGTCGAGTCCTCACCAAGCATCATTTCCCCTGTTAACCCCCCATCTCCAGCTTGGAGTCTCCCTGGCACCCCTCACTTTAACCCCGAGGCAGCTGATCAACCTCACTGGGAAAAAAAAAAAAAGGAAAAATGTTTCCTTTTCAGAGCGTTTGAGAAAATTGGCGTCAGCTCCTTCTTTTTAATCTCCCTTAGCGAGGTGGAGTTCGCTGCCGCTTTCTGGCTCACGTGCATCCATCCACCTCTGCCTCTGCTTGGCCCTGGTGGTGAGGGCTTCCTACGTTTCACTTTGTGAATGGAAAAGACTCGAAGTACACTGGGTAGAACAGAAAAAGACTGAGAAAATTTAAACCCCTCCAACTGCCTCCTGGGAGGCAGTGCCAGGCATTGGGTGATGCCCAGGTGATGCTAAACCACCTTTCCTGCTGTTGCAGAGCAGAGCCTGTGCCTTCCTGAGTGCATGATGGTTGTGTGGTTGTGTTTCCCAGCACGGCTGGGTGTGCTCAGTCACCCGCTGGGACCCCATTTCCCAGCGTGGGGCTTGTTGTGCCCAGCTCCTTCTTCCCCTCACTGGCATCACTGCTGGGAAAGGCTGCACCTGAGCTGTCCCCTCAGCTTCCCTCCTCCTGCTCCTGCTCCTCCCCTTGCAGAACAAAAAGGATGCTGTTTATTTTTTGTGTAAACAAGAGAATTGTTCAGAGTCCATTCAAACGAAAGGGAAACTTGGGCCAGCAGTGGGGGCTTTCCAGCACTCACCAGCTAATCACACATGTCTGCACATCAGTCCTGCCCTTTCCAAAAGAAGAAACATCGAAAGCTCTCCAGGGAGCTGTGAATCATTTGGCTTCCACAAACACAAGAAAAACCCGAGAAAAGGGGAAGCAGAGCATCCTAGACCAGATCTTCTGCCAGAAGAGCAAGCACAGCTCTGCAGAAGCTTCACGGGGTTCTCCTCACCCAGAGCAGTGGGGGGCAGCCTCCATGGCTTGGAGCACATTTGTGCTGGCTCTGAGGCTGGAGAGGGACTTTGCATGGAACCCTGAGCTTTGTTCCATTGCCATGAAACCCCTCTCTGACAGCTTGGGAGCTCTGGAGTTCAGAGATTTCACTTCCCTCATTGCTGTCCCTGTCTGGGTGAACACAGAAGTTGACAGAGCTTTCCAGGTATCATCTCAGACCGTAACCCAGATGATCCCATGTGACATGGAAATCCCCAGGGATGAGCAAAGGGTAGACCTTTTCCTTGAATCGTTACAGAGCATTGGGAAAAGGGCGAATGTGGAGAGGGGTGGAGAGGATAAATTGCAGCTGCTCCTTGCCTGAGCTCAGAGCTGAGCTCCTCCGAAGAGGCAGAGCAGTACCTGGTGAGGAAGAGCCTTCCCACAGCCACCATGTTCCCTGCAAGGACAGTCCTGCTGCTCGTGGTGCTCCTCACCCTCTCCCCATGCTCCAGTGCAGGTAAATCACCTCCTGGGCCACCACTTCTGGTGGGGACTCAGGGTCATCCCACTGGGGTGGCCAGGCAAGAACCCCCCAGTGTTTCTGGTTGTTGTGATGGTGCTGCTGGCAGGAGGAGCAACCCCCTGGCCAGGGCAGAGCTGCACATCCCAGGGGGCAGGGGAGGAAGGAAACTGCTCCTGGAGGGAGCTGGGTGGTTTTGGCAGAGATGCTGCAGGGCTTTTGGTGCTGGATGATCACCTGGAGCATCCTCCAATCCCACCCAGGGAATGAAGGAGGAGGGCACCTGTGGCAGCATTTGCAGAGTTTGGGGGATGCTGTGTGCATCAGCCTTGTCATGGGGGAGGGTCCTGGGGACAAACTGCCCTCCACAGCCAATGGTCACAGCCTCTCTCTGTCTCCTCCAGCCCCTTACTCTCCATCCGAGTGCTGCTTCCATTACGTAAGGGCTGCTCTCCGGCTGGCACACCTGAAGGATTTCTACTCAACTTCCAGGGAGTGTTTTTTACCAGCAATTGTGTAAGTCCTGGGCATTTCCCCACTGCTGGGCTGCCTCCTGGGCCACCACAGGTTCAATTCATCTGGGGACAGCACAGGGCCAGGTCTGTGCAGCCTCCACGGTTTTCCAGCACGAAGAGGGGAGGGCAGGACTGTCTGGGCACTTTACAGGGCAGAGTTGAGGACACGAGTCCACTGCAGCTCCTCAAGGCTCTGGGGGTGCTGGGCTGCAGCATGAGCTGATTGTGGGACAGCAAGGGCAGAGTGCAGGGCCAAAGGGAGTGGGGAAAGCTCAGGGGAGGGAGTGAGTGGGATTACAGCCGTCATTTCTCACAAAGCTTCACCCTCAACCTCGGCAGGTTTAAGACCAAGAACGGGACCAAGATCTGTGCTAACCCAGAGGAGCCCTGGGTGCAGAGAGCAGTTGGGAAGCTTCAAAAGAGGAAAGGACTTCGTGCCCCGTGATGCAGAGTGGGTGCCCTGGTTCAGTCTACCCAACATCCTGGAGGGAAGGAAGGTCTGGAACCACCCTGCTGGAAGGGAATGTGGAGGTTCTGGCTGTTGGAGGGGGGGCACTGACTCCCCAGAGCCCTGAGCCTTGTCCACTGGCCGGGCACCAGCCCTGGAATGCTGCTGGCCCTGCCAGCACCTGCCTGCTGATCACAGCCACAAAATAAAGTTTACTTCATGTGAGATTGGGGAGTGGTGTCCTTTCTTCTCCCAGCCCCAGGGCTGTGCTGCTGGAGACTCACCTGAGAGGGCTTTTAGGTGCAAACATCGGTTTGGGGGCTTGGAGGTTTGAGCTTGTCCCTTGTGCTGCCCTGAGCAGGAGCACAGCCTGGCTGCCACATCTGCCCCAGGGCTGTGGTGTCTCTGAGCTGTGCTGCAGAGGAAGGGTTTCTCTGCAGGCCTCCCTGCTTGGGGGATGCTGAAGCAGACAAGGGATTCACCCCCTGGGAGCTCAGCAGTGATCCCTGCCAGGGTTTTGGGATGGGGAGGGGAACTGCAAGGGCAAGGGTGAGGAAAGTCACGGGTTGAGATAAAGGCAGTTTAATAAATCAAGCAAAAGCAAACTGAGGGACTCATTCACCCCTTCCCACCCTCAGGGAGGTTGCCCCTGGCGCTCTGCAGGCCTGGCAACTGGAGGTCTCGTGGGCACCAAGGGGCAGGTGGAGATCTGTGGGTGCAGCCACAGATGCTTCAGCCTGAGGAAACCTCTTAAACTGCTGCCTTTACCCTCCCTGAGCTTTCAGCCTGTGGAGTCACCCTGTTTGCTCGGGCTTGGTGCCCCCTCCTGTCAGCTGAGGCACGGATGCAGCACAGACCTCAGCACCACACCTGCATTTATCACATGCACATGTACCCTGTTAAACTCTTACACTTTCACCATTACCCACTCAAACCCCAAAAGGCTGTGTGAGTCAGAGAGCATTTCCCCATCTCTATGTTACTCTGGGTTTTTTTTTCATCCGTGCCTACCCATTTTAATTTCTAAAGTAGGGTTTTTTCCTCGGTCAAAAAATTTGTGTTCAATTATTAATTATCAGTGAGGTTGCAGGTGGTTTGGACACCCATAAAATCCTGTGCACAGCCTGTCACCCCCCCACTGCTTGCCTTTACATTTTCCTAACCAGGAGCACCTGGAGAAGGGGCTGTGCCTCCAGGGGGAATGGCCAGGGAGCTTGCTGGGAACACTCTGGGCACTGCAGGTTTGAAGAGCCTGGAGAGGACTAAAGCCAAACCCAAAGGTTCACTGATGGGACAGGGACACAGAGGGAACCCCAATCCTCCAGAGCTTTGTGGAGCCTCTCCAGGCCCAACATGCACTGATTTGCTTTATGAAGGGCAAATAGTGGAGGCATCTGTTAATGCTTCCTGTAGGAGTGGGGACAGGAATAATTAGCTCAGGGAAAGGAGGTGCCTCAGATAAGCCTGAAAAGGGGGCTCAGGGCTTGGCACAAAAGGTTTTCTGTGCCAGGAGATGGTTGAAAAAGCCACTTGCTCAGTTGTCCCTTAATTACAGCCCTTTGCTTGTAACCCATGCCTGGGAGGTGGTGTGGCCCTGGTGCCTGCTGGGCTCGAGGGTCTGTACATCAGGGTTGTGGCAGGAGCTGCAAAAATGAGGGCAGGAGAACCTGGGGGGATGCAGAGTCCATAGAAGAGGTCTGAGGAGCTGCTGTGTGCAAGGTGTTTTCTCTCTGGAGAGCCCTTTCCTGGGCAAAGTAGCACTAGAAGCCAGTGGTGCTGTGCCCAGCCCTCTGCATGGCCACCCTGCCCCCTGCCAGGCCACCAGACCCCGTGTCGTGGAGACGATTTCTTCTAAATCAGAATATTTTCCAGCACATTTGATTTGTTTTCTTCTCCTTTCTTCTTACAGAGAAGTCGTGCAAACATGAGACAATCTTCAAGGAAGTTCCATTTCCACCTTTATTCTCCTCTGGGAAGCCCTGGCTTGGCCTCATCCCCACGCCACAGCCTGCACAAATGACCTGCCTGCACTGATGGCCACGGGCCTGCATCCCTCTGACCCTCTCATGTCGATCCCAGAGCTCACGTGCTCTGCTCGTGCAGACCAAGACTCTCCTCAGACACCCCCACTGCCACTGCCACATTTTTTTTTTCCCCTTTGATAAATTCTCCTGAACCCACCAAAAGCATCTCTGCCACACCCTGCCTGACATCCCATCCCAGAGCACTTCACTGACCACCCCAACACCCTCTGTGTGGCCAGGGTGGCTGGGGAGGCCGGTGTGGAGGGGACTCATCGGTCACTTGAGTTTGACAATGTGGCCAGACCGACTCAACCCACCTGTGACTCGTTCCTGCTCAGACTCCGGGTTGTCTCTCCTGTCAGAAACAAAACAGATGAGCACTGCACCTGACACTCTCTGCCTTCATGGGAATATGGTTTAATCTGCTTTCCTGAGTAAATTTCAGTTCCCCCCCAGCCTCCTGGAAGCCCCTCACGGCGTCACGGTTCTTCCGCAGAAAGCAGAAGCAGCCGCCCTCCTCCTCCTCCTCTTCCTCCTCCTCAACCTTTTCCACCCGCCACTGGATGTGTCCCAAAAATAAACGACAGAAATCCCCCCACTTGTCGCTGGGAAGGGTCTTCTTAGAACACGTCTGAAGTTTGTGGAAGAGTGGGCGGGATGGGGAGGATAAATTACAGCACAGCGGGAGCCGAAGCCACGGACACCGGGCAGGGCGGCACAGAGGACGGAGGAGCAGCCCTCACACAGCCACCATGGCCACTGCAAGGACAGTCCTGCTGCTCACCCTGCTCCTCACCTTCTCCCTGCACCACGCCACAGGTGAGGCACCTCGTGGGCCGCTGCTGCAGGGCCGGGCTCGGGGTCCCCACTGGGGATGTTTCCTTGGGGAGGTCGGGCAGGAAAGCCCAGCAGGGAGTGGGAATGGTGATGCTGGCGGGAGCAGCAACCACCTGGGCAGCACATCAGGGATGCAGGGATGGATGGAGAAGGTGTGGGGTGATTTCAGTGTAGCCAGCCCTGGGGAGATGCTGCAGGAGCCTGGGGGAGACTCTGGCAGCCGTTCCCCAGGACTCAGCTGGATGAGCAAGTGGTTGGAGGGCTGGGGAGCACGTTCAACCCTGTAAGTTGTGCCCCTGCTTTGGAAACCCCCAAAAACTCACCCCCAGAGCGAGCAGCCCGACCTTACCGTGCGCTCTGGTGGCTGCAGCAGTAGGGGCTGTGGGGTGCCGGGTCCTGTGCTGTTCCCCTCCCCACCACTGCCCACATCCCAGTCCCGTGCTTGCTGCCACGAAGGGATGCAAATTCCTGCTGTGGGATCCTGCAGGAGCTGCTGAGAAGCTCCACAGCTCCACATCCTGCGGTGTCGTTGTCTGGCGATGCAATCAGTTGCAAAATGCTGCCAAGGGCGTTTAAAACATTCCTCCCTTCCCTTCCCAGCCCACATCAGACCCATCGAATGCTGCTTCGAGTATGCAAAGAAGCCCGTCCGACACGTGCAGAGCTACTACGAGACCCCCATAGACTGCCCTAAGCCTGCAGTTGTGTGAGTACCCCGGGATTGCCTCCCACCCTGCACAGGGGGGAGCTGGAGCAGCTCCTCCATCCCATCCCATCCCATCCCATCCCATCCCATCCCATCCCATCCCATCCCATCCCATCCCATCCCATCCCATCCCATCCCATCCCATCCCATCCCATCCCATCCCATCCCATCCCATCCCATCCCATCCCACCCTGCAGATGGCTCGGTCCCTGTGCCTGCAAGGGGCTGTGGCAGGAAAGTAGCTCAGTGGGGTGGGCAAAGGAGGGCATGGGCTGCTGGAGATGGTTCCAAGCCTACACTCAGGATGGGGCTGCACAAAGGGAGGGGAGAACGGGAAGGGAATGGCTCACAGTTCACATTTTCACTCCTTTTTCCTCACCTTCTCCTCGCAGGATCGTGGCTGCCAGCGGTGCCAAGATCTGTGCTGACCCCAACAAGCGCTGGGTGAAGAAAGCCATGGAAACGCCTCAAAAGGAAAGATGAACTCCATCCATCTGCCATCCCACTCGCCCATCCAGCCCTCCTGTCTCTGCTGGGTGCTGATGGTGCTCACAGCACTTCCCCAAAGGCTGCCGTGGCAGTGGCACCATCACTGCAGCTGGAGCCAGCCCTGTACCCTGGCAGGATCAGCTCTCACAGCATCACAGACCAGCCAACCAACCAACCAAGCTCCTCCTGCTGTCCCTGCCCTGCTGGGCTGTGCCACTGGAGCAAATATTTATAATAAAGACTCATTGCCATAAGTTGCTGTCTGAATTTTTCCTGATTCTTCCAGCCCCCAAGGAGCAGATCCTACAAGCCCAGGGCATGGTGTGACCTGAAAAAAAACTCTGCCACCAGCACGTGTTTCTCCAGGCTGGGAGCAAACTGTGCCTGGTTCCTGAGAGCTTCATTGGGAAGGGGATAGTGGAGCCAGGTCTTGGCCCACAGGTCAAGGACACGGAGGTGAGGTTACCCTTGCCCCCAGGTAAGGCCACACATCCTCAGAGCACACTCACAGCCCCACAGGCTTTGCAGGTGCTCCAGATTTAAGGAGTCAGCAGTGGAGGGCTCCAGGAGAAGATCCTGATCCACCAAACCCTTAATGCCTTGTCGGCTTCCAAAAGTGCTGGTGGCCACTGCAAAATATCTGAGGGAGATGAGAAACAATATCCACAGTGCCAGGAGAGGGAGGACACAACCCCCTTGAGATGGGCAGAGAGGTGTCCTGGCTGCCTGTCCCCTCACAGGGCTGGGGAGGGGTGGGAGCACCAGACCCTCACACCAGGCTGCTGGTCCAACATTGCACATCCCCTGTCAGAGGGGACACGAGCAGCCAGCTCTGAGCTCAGCCTGACAAAGCACACGGCTCCACACCGGCTCTTGCACATGGATGTGTATTTTAATAAAAATAATTCTGTCAATATACAGCAGAATGTCGATTTTTACCATATTTCCAGTATATTTTCATAGGTTTTTTTTCTCAGTTAAAATCCACCACCCCCCCCAATCCCCTTTTTGAAGTTTTTCATGCGAAGCGTCAGATAACTTAATTCACAAATACTAAGCTTAGACTGAACCAATGTGCACAGTTTGTGTAATGTCCACTTAGCCAACGTTGTACCAAAGAGGAGGAACTCCCTTTCTGAGGGCAGTGAGAGGCCTGGAGGGGCACAGGGAGATCAGCCCGGGCCGCTCCTCCAGGGCTGGTGGGAAACCTGCAGAGACCTCGCACCCCAACGCTCCAGCCGAGCGTTTCATACCTGAGTTTTGAGCAACCAGCAGGAGAGGAGGTCACTGCGTGCTGGGCGGGTCCTGGGGCTTGCCCTGCTGCCTGCCAGAGCTTCAGGTGCCAGCAGCCTCCTCCTGCCTCAGCCTCCTCCTGCCTCCCCCGGCTGCAGAGCCGTGAAGGGCGCGCACAGGCGGGACCCACACGATCCCAATCCAACCCCTGTGCAGAGTCCTTGGTCTGGATTTCACCACACTTGTGTTTTTCGAATTTTCTTTAAAATCTGGAGTAATCCCCAGAGCTGCTGCTGTTTCTCCTTTCTCCAAGCCCGAGCCTGTGTGGAAACCCAGCCTGGCAAATGGCTCTGTGCTCCCCTCCTCTGGAGGAAGGGTGCAGCTCAAGTCCTCCCGAGCAAAAAAAGGTCTGAACAAGTGCCATGACCCAAATGGAGTGACCAAAGAAAATATGTCTGCCTGGCCAGGAGATATTGAGCAAGGAGCAGAGGTTTGCATGGCCTCCAGGAATCCTTCTGCAGTGACGTTGATGTGAGTGTAAATCCCTCACGGGACTCGTGGGCTTCCTGCAAGCAGGAGAGAGTTAAGCCTCCCTCTTGGAAGGAAAACAGCTGGCAGGACATGTGCTCCTCAAGTCTGGATGATGCCCTGGCTTGTCAGGCAAGCCTACAGCTCAAGCTGCAGGCTCTGAGCTCTGTGGGACGTGGGGAGAGGGACAGACATGCCTTGATGAGCCATCCATCACCTGCCACCTCTTGTTGCAGGAAAGGATGGTGGAGAGCAGCCAGTGCTGCCCAGGAAAGAGGCCTCCAGGTTCTCAACTGCTCCCCTCTCCTCTCAAATCTGCTGTAGCTCCTCCCAGCTCCCTGGCAGCGCTTCCTCCAGCTCTCTGCCCTCCACAGCCGACGGGACAAGGCTCACAGCCACCTCTGTCTCTCCAGTAAGAACTGCTGGACTGCAGTTCCCTCCATCACTCATTCCTCTGATGGTTCCAGCAGCACCCAGCATGTCCCCTGGCATGTCCTTCCCAAGTCTTTCTGCAGAAACACCTTGGGACAGACATGTACAGCTGGAGACCCAACACCAGCTCTCTACCACAGACCTCCTGCCTCCCCAGCCCACCGCTCAGGATGCTCTCACACTGGCAGGGTTGGGAAGCTGCTCCTTCTGCAAAGGGGACTCCTGGGTGGACCAGGGCTTTCTCAAGGTGTTCCTTCTCTCGAGACTGAAGCATGATGGACCCCTCTCTCCACCTGCTGCCTGTGGGGTAGCTCAAGTCTGCACTCTGCTTCTTTGTGGGAAGAGCTTCCCGATCCCGTGTGGTGCCCCACGCAGCCTCACAGCATTTACAGGCTGCTCCACAGCCTGACTGCCATGATTCACCTCCTCAATCAACCCCACCAGGGCAGAAGAAACTCTGAAACTTGCATCTAAGCTATGCATTAACACAGACAGGTACCAAAGCACAGCAGCGATCCAACCTGCTTTGCTTTGCTGAAGCAGGGGATGGTTCATCATCCCTGATGCCCAAGGTGGAAAATTACACACTCAATCCCCAGAACGAGTTCCAGCAGCTCTGGCTGCTCCAGTTGTTCAAGGGAGACTCAAGAACAAAGCTATTTAAAGAATGGTAGAGATGCCTTAATAATATGTGAAAAACAAGGGCACAGCTTGAGGACAGGTTGAGATGTCACTGTAAGAAACCAGGAGGAATAAGGAAGCATATGGGAAGATCCAGGTGAAGGTGACCACGAGGAATGGTACTCCTGGAGGGGCCCATCTTCCCCACCAGTCACAGCTGCATCTCCCAGCAGCAAGAAGTTTTCCCAAAACAAACTGGCTCTGAGAGCACACTGAAAGATGCACGGAAAACAGACCTCCCTGCTCATGGGAGGGCTCATCTGACACCTCCTTCAACCCTCTGAGTCCTGAGTTAGCTTTTGTTAAACACCTGCTAGGATAGGCTCATGGAGCATCCAGAAGAATCACCTGGAACAAGATGGTTCCAAGAGGAACAGGAACCAAGAGGAATAAGATTTGGCTCCCCCTGTAGAGGAGAGATGTCTACAAACTGGAATGCATCCATCCAAGGCCACTAAAAGGGTCACAGGCTGGACTAGCATGTGTACAAGGTGGACACACCTCCCAGAATCCTTTATCCCTGACACTCCAGTGCACCTCACTCCAAAGTTCTCCCAGTGAATTCCTGATGCTCTCACTCAGTGCTTTGGGGGAACAGCATGAACCCTCCTCCACAGGGAGAAAAGCCTGGAGATGCAATCCAGCTCCATCAAGATCTCTCCACAGAACCCCTGAAGGACACTTTACCCAAGGCTCCAGCTCTGGAGCTCCCAAAATGTTGTTCTCAGAAGGCCACTTAACAAGTCAGGGCACTGGGCTCAAACCCGACGCCCAGGATGGGCAGGGCTGCTGTTCACCACCCTCAAAAACAGGTTTCCACCAGGTCCCTGTGAAAGGTCACCCTTCTGAGAGGCCCTCACTGCAGTGGTGAGTTTGAGGAAGGCAGGTGGAGTGGCTGCTGCCCAGAGCTGCAGCCCCAGCAGAGCTGGAAGAGGTTTCTCCTGGGAGCGGTGACCAGGCTGCTCAAGGTGCTTGGAATAACAAATTCCAGCTTTCACAGAAGTAATCTCCTGAACTGCAGGTATAGCCTCTGTTTAGGTGCACAGCCACATTCAAAGCTGAAGACCCCAATTCACTTTAGTTCTGCTTTTTTAAAATTACTGCAACAATGCAAGCCAAGTTTCAGCCAACGTGAACCATCAAAGAGCAGGCCAGGGGGATTCAAAGGCAACAGGCTTTGAAATACAACCTGGGAAAAGCAAGTCAGAAATCCCATCTAGGAATCAGGGGTAGGTGCAGGCCTTACACCCCACCACACACTGCAAAGAATGCTTTATCTTCTCCTTACTGAGTCATGGCCACGTTAGTCAGAATCTGAGCAAAACAAGCAGAAACCAGTAGTGAAACCACCAGACCACTTGAAATAAATGAAAAAAACCCCAAGGAACATTCATCAGGCATTTCTTGGCACAAGAACGACCAAAAATCTAGGAACACCTCTTGTTTTGGTGGTTTCTTTTTGTAGTGAAAGGGAAACCAAAATAAAAAAAGATGCCCTAGGACAGCCAGCACAGCTTTGCGGGGAAACCAAGCGGGGCATTACTGTGACACAAGATGAAAAGACTTGGCTTAAAGAAACCACAAAGAGAAGGAACCCAAAAACCTCAGAAAGAAATAAAGATAGTGTTGCTACAAAGATGAGAGGTCTGATTGCAGCCAGACTGCTGCCAGCTAAACAGTGACCAACAGCAGAGCACGTTGCCAAACGTGAAAGGCAAAGCCAGGTACTGAAACCTGTCCACTGAGTTACCTCTGCACCTGCAGCCAGGCAAGGACTGCAGGCTGGGGCAATATCCACCTGCAGGCCAATGGGCAGAGCTGAAAATCAACAGGTGAGCTTTCAGGCACATCAGGTGTCTCCCAGAATTGTCAGGAAGCCCCAGATGTCCAAGTTAAATTCTTCTGTTCAGGGCAGCCCTCTGCCTCTGTCTCCCTAGAAAAAGGCTGTGGTAGGCAGAGCTCTCTCTGCTTTCTTCCTCTGCTATTCCTGACAGAAATATCTCCTCCATCTCCAAACCTCCAGCTGAGTGTTTTCTTAGGCCACCACGGCTCTAGCACTGCCTCTGCACGCTGTACACCTTCACCAAAACGTAGGGATAGCGTTCCCAACCACCTCCAACACCATCTGCACGTTCCCTGCCACAGTCATCTTCTGCAGTGCAGGAGACTCCTGACCCCTGTCCTGCCTGGATTTCAGACCTCATGTGCCAGCTGCAAATCCAGCCTAGCTCAGAGGTCACACACCACTCTCCCTTCTCAGTGGCACACTAAACCTTCAAAAAAAAAAAAAAAAAAAGAAATTTGTGAACAGCAGTGAAAAGTCACGTTCAGTTTGAGCTCCCCTGGGTCCTCCCCAGAGCTACTGACCTCAGATTCATTTGGTGCAGAACTGCAACTCCTGCCATGCAGCCAGGCTGAACCTGCCACCTCTTCATGGCACAGCAGAGCAGGCAAAGCACATGGTGCTGCCACAGCCTCTCCAGGTAACAGTGCACACTCAGGAACTCTGCTGGTCTCTTTTGGGCCTGAAACTTCAATAATTATCTTAGTAATCCCTAAAGAAACATTGCTGCTCTCTCCTGAGTGGCTCAGGCCTGGCAAAGCTGGTACTGACCCCAACCCACCAGCTGATGTTGGCACATCCCACCTGAGAGGGTGAGCACAGCTCAGCCCAGGCTTCTCCAGATGCTTCCAAAATTCAGCAGTGCTCATTTAGATCAGTGTTATGGGGATGTGGGGGCAGGAAATCCTGTGATTACTGAGTCTTAGTGACAGGGCCCTCCTACACGGAGAAAAAGGGGGATTTGTTAATTTAACAAAAAACTCTTGGCCCAACGGGGCAGCACCCGTGGATGTTTCTGGCAGCCTCACACGACCTGCAGTGGCAGATGACTTCATATTCACCAGTCCTGTCCCTCCAGCTGCCAGGAGAGCTGCATTTAACTACTTCTCAGGGTTGTGAGACACTTCTACAGCACAACCACTAACACAAGGCAATGGCAAAGTCTTCCACTCTTCCTGCTCACAGAGCCAAATTCGAGAGCCTTGGGCTCTTAAGAGAGGCACCATGAAGGACCAGGCTCCTCCAACTCCCATTTTAGTGAGTGACAGGACCTACCTCACCAGGTCTCCTGCGGGGTTGTACGACGTGTTATGTCTGGGACCGAGTCTGTGGGCAATAAATACATCAATGACTTTGTGGAGGTGGAAGAGACCTTTTTAATAAACATGATTCAAATAAAATAAAATAAAAAAAAAAATAAATCCCTCTGAACTGCCACTGTGAGAAGAGTTCAGATAACTAACACAGAAGATGATGCTGTATGTGCACGATGGAGGGAGAAGGGAAGAAAAGAACAAGCTGTCACCAACTTGATCAGCTTCCTCAGTAAATCAGCATAAACCAGCTCAGGCAAAAACTCTCCAGATAAAATATTGGTGGAACCATGAGAAACAACTCAAAATCAAAACAAAGAGAAACCCCTACGTCAGAAGGCGCTACATTAGAATAACCAGCGAAATACTGAGCGCTGCTGGAGCCGCAGCCACGGCAGGGACACAGGTGAGATCTGCCAGTCGTTCCCGGGGTCAGGAATAGCCACACAGTGAGGGACTCACTCAGTCCTTTGACAGGCAGTGTTTGTGTGTGCTAGAGGGGGTGGTGTCGGTGGCAGGGAGGTCGGGCTATCGGACGAGGTTGGTGGTGCAGAGTGGCAGCAACGGAGGGTGAAGGGCAGCACTCGGCGATGTCGGCTCCATCCTGCTCTGTGTTAGTGCAAATAGTCGTCTACTCTGGCAAAGGAGCAGGAGCCCAGGCCCACGCGAGCCATGAGCCGCAAACACTCCGAGGCCTGGCCCAGGGCAAGCATCAGCGGGGGCTGCTTTGGCAGGTTCTGAGATTCTGTGGGGGCAAAGAAAGAAATCCGTTTAGAAGGGCTGTCCTGGCTCACCTGCACTCGGGTCCCTCTCAGTCCCCGCCCAGCATCCCTGGCAGGAGGTGCTGGCTCTGGAAGGAAGCTGCTCCTGGAGTTCTGCTGGCTCTGTGCTGCTGCTGCTCCTGCACGGACCCCACCACCCATGACACGTCCCACAGCTCAGCAGGGCCTTCGAGACAGTGCTGCTGTGGTGGCCAGAGCAACAACAAGGCAGTGAAGCTCCTGCTGATGGTGTCTGCCAGAAAACCCTCCAAGCACGAGGAGTCGGAGCACGGAAGAATAAGGAAAGGCAGGAGAAACTGGCACCAAGTGAGAGGCAAGCTCTCCACCTCTCACACTACACAGCAGCCCAAGCCCTGCACAAACTCACTCACTCATCCCTCATCTTTACACCGGCGTGTTCGCTGTGCAAGCACGAGGGAACCCTCAGCTGAGCTGGACAAGGTGCCTTGTGACCTGTGTGATGAAGCATGTCCAGACACCATCTCTCATGTCTCCCTGGTGACAGCTCTCAATGACTTGTCCATGCTCCCCAAGCACTGACAAACAACTGCTGACTGCCAGGGGAAGGGACTCTCCCTCCCAAAACATGTAATTCCTCTAGTCAGTCAGAACAGCTGTTCCTTCCCCCAGAAGACAATCTCTAAATCTCCTTCTGGCACACTCAGTGTGAGATGCACAGACCCCCCAGGAAATCCTCTTGGGCACAGTGAGCCAGACTGTGCACAGAAGCCCAGCACGGGTTTCCAAGACAGAGAACCTGTCCAGTGACAGTGTTTGGTGCTGTGGATGGGCTGAGCTAACCTACACTGGGGAGTGTCCTGCAAAGTTACCCGGGCACTGACACAGCATGGGCATGATCTGGTCCTGCCTAGAACGAATCAATCCCTTTCTTGCAGACTGGTGGCAGGCCATAACCTCATTATTTCTCCACCATGGGTTTTTCTGTAGCTGAAGATGCCAGGAGGATCAGTAAAAGCACAGCAAGACACTGATGGCAGCAAAGACTTCCATCATGGCAGGCCACTGCATTTACTACACCAAGCTCAAGACAGGGGGGCAAATGACAACAAGCTGTGGGGCCATGAAACATGCCTGTCTAAGGAAAATGGGAGCACAGGCATAAATGTTCAGCTCTGAGGACACAGAGGAGGGCAACAGACTGTTCATACCTGGATCCAACCATCCTGCTGACACAAAGAGCAAAGCTGATCAGAAAAAGAGGAGCTGCCTTGACAGCTGAAGAAAACCAACCCATAACCAGATCTCTGCACAGAGCAGGGTCCTCTCAGTGCAGTTAAGACCGTAAGGGAAAGAGCAACAGGGCTTGCCCAGTTCCAGTGTTGGCCTGCAGGGAACCAGGCTCTCTGGGATCTGGCAGCCATAGCAGAGGATGGGAACACACAGAGGCAGTGCTTGAAGGGAAGGTAAACCCTGTCTGCATTTAACCCTGCATATCCAGCATGAACTCAAAGGTAATTGGAATTATGGCTCCCCTCTGCTTCAGAGCCAACACTACGGGAAACGGCTTCACTCCCAAGGTGCTGCAACAGAGCAACTGCATCCCCTCCCAGAAAGCAGGATGATGCCAGGACTGAACTCTGCCAACCCACACAGCATGGGAAAGAGCTCTGGTAACGCCTGCAAAATGATTCCGGTGGGTTCAGAACATCAAAGAGATCTTGGCTTCTTCTGGAAGCAGGGGAGGAAAATCCTAAAGAGCATCCCTGGAAGGAGCATTGAGGAAGATGCAAAGAAGGGATCCAAAAGAAGAGTTTCTCAGGGGGATTCATTCTCTGCAGGCTTCCCTTCCACCCCCCTTCCTGCATCACTGCCCTGACAGTCCCCAGTAACAGAAAGAGAGGCTGAAGCTGAACACAAGAATATTGGAACTTTCCCCAACACTCACAGGCTTGCCCACCACAGGACAGTTCTCAAGAGCATGTGTATCCAGGGGGAACAGCTCCCTCAGGAACCACATCTTACCCAATATAGCACTATTGAGAGCAGCACACACGGGTTCCCTCTGGATGGGGTCCAGCTGTTGGCCAACGGGGCAGTTCCAAGGGTCTGAGTAAGCCAACAAGCTAAAGGCGTCCTGTGGGAGAGAACAGAGAGGCACAGTGAGGTCCTGCAAGGCTGCAAACACACAGCAGAACAGCCAAGTCCATCAGCTGGGGCACCTCCTGCCATCACCACGGTGACAGGCGCCTACCTCCTGAAAAGAAATGGCCCTTTTCTTCTTGGCAGCAAAGGACCACCCTGGGCCATCAAGAGAGTGGATTAAAGAGGGTGCCCCCTCCACCTGGCAGGGGAGCCAGCACAGGAAGGCAGGCAGAGTGTCACCTGGAGAGAAGAAGAGCATGCAGGAGCTGTAGTTCTTCTCTCCTGTGCTGAGAATCGGGTGTAGATGCTCTACGTTCATGTTTTGACCTCCGATCCCCACGCAGGCCCCCTCTTCCTCAGCAGGTGCAGAAGTGGGGGCTACCCAGGGTCTGCAAGGGAACCCACACCCCCAGTCCTGGCCCAGAGAACTGCTGCAGTGCAGCACAAAGGCCCAGGCTTACCTGAAGCATCTTTTTGTGCACGGTGTTCTTCCCATACTCTCTGCAGAGCTGCTCGCTCAGGATCTGCAGCTCCCGTCCAAACTGGATCATCCTCTCGGTGGCAGCGTGGTTCCCTCCACAGAGCTGCCTCTGGGGACAGCTGTCTTCTGGAGGAAAGGCAGTGGAGAAGGAACAGTCATCTTTATTTCCTCAACAATGCCCACTCTGTGTCATGACACCCACAAACTCCTTCCCCTTCTGGAGCAGGTGGCTGCTCTAAGTTTATGCCAGTGGAAGCTTTCTGTGATTCCTGCACTACAGCAGCCAGCAGTGGGCTTTCCACAGTGCCTGATAAGCACAGGAAAGATTTGAGCTCAGTTTAGTGCCTGAGGACTACCTAGAAATCAGGTCTCCTGATGAAATCCCAGGAACTTGCACCTGCAGCTGTGTTACCCTTTCATGTGTGTGATACAACACACACAACACAGCAATCCCTTGGTTCAACAAATCCTGCACTCAGAAAACTTTCAGGCAGACATGCCAACACCACCAGCTTCCTAGTATTGACCACAAGACCCATTATAACTGGAGGAATCCCCAGTTTCAAGGGAAGTGTGGCTGATTCATCCTCTCCCTCCTGGCTCAAGCACCCACAAACAGGACCAGCTGTGCTGAGGCACAACCCAGCTCAACTCCCCAGCTGGCACTTCTGCTCTGAGCTGGATTTCATGACCAGCACTGAACAAACCTTTGACTCCTACTGCTCTCCCTGCTCCACAACATTGCCATTAATTAATGAAAAGCCACACCTAGTTTTAGTTCCAGGACAGATTAATTTTCCCCATGAAACAGGCACCTTGAGAACTTCATTCACTGGGTGGGGAAAGAAGCCCAAAGTTCATGTTCCACTCCCCACTATCCAATCACAGTTTTAACTCTGGATACCAAGCTCTATTTCCCTTTCCCCCTCCTGCCCCTGAGGCCCTACCCATGCTGGACTCATCTGTCTGCAGGATCTCTTCATGCTTGTAGGTGCCATTCATTATCCTGGTGGATGAGTTTTCCAGGACTCCGTTGGGATAATGCTCAGCCTCCATTTCCATCTCGCTGTCACTGAGGTGAAAAGAGGGAAGAAAGGTTAGATGTCTAAATTAGAAAGGGAAGAAATTAAGAGCTCAGGTGCCAAATGGTGCCCAGCAACAGCCAGCAGACCAGGAAAGGTGCCAGCTGGACTGCAGGGAGTCAGATGGTCTAAGTCAGTGCAGCAAAAATTGGTGCAGGTTTCTGCTCTGAAAGTGCCTGTCATAATTCCAGGTGCAGAGTGCTTTGCATTTTCCCCTCAGGAGGTGTTCATCCCTGGGACAGCAAACAGCAGCCAGACAACAGATAACACACTGACAGACTGCACAGGAGGGGAATCTTGGCTAAGCCCTCAGTCCTTGCAAAGAGTGCAATACAGAACACTCAAATGTTCAAGACAGCAGAGTGACTGAGACTGCTGAATAACTACTGATTAGAGTGTCTAGACAAACTATCACGTTGGGCTCCCAAGGCAGCAGTGTAATGGGGCAGCTTGGTGTCTGAAACAGGAGCATCATAATATTCCTAATGAGATAAAACTCCAAGCCTGAGCCACAGAAGGGGAAACTGGAACAGGTCTGTGGCTGCTGGGACTCGTAGTGGCCTTGTAGATACTAATAGTGCTCAAAGGGGCAGGAGAGATGACCTTCCAGCTCTTCAGAAAGCAGACTGAACCCTTTCCCACCATCCCACCCTCACTCAGGTATCTCCAGAGGGAAAAAAATACCTGGTTTCTTGATTACTCGTACTACTGTGCTGCTGAGATTTGGTAGAATCTGTAGAATTGGACTCAGAGTAGTTCACAGATGAGGGGGAAGAGGAGGAGGAAGATGAAGATGATGAACTCAGTGCTGGGTATTTACTGTGACTCTGTTTGCTTTTTGTGGACATGACTCCATTGCTACAGGTTGGACTATCTGCTCCTGAAAGCCAAGAAGAGAAGACAAATGAGACCAGACTGACAATACCACTCTGTTGTGAGCTCAACAATGGACACACACGCTAACACTGCATCATCTCAGCTGGGAAAGGAGCAATTCACGGAGTAACATCCACCTTGGACACCCGCTCTCCTCTCTGGCAGATGAGGAGAACGCACTTACCGGTGCTGTGAACGTGGGAGTTGCTTGATCCGTGTCTAGGACTGAGGCTGGGGGAGCCGGGGTAACTGTCCTGGGACCGGGGGCTGCGGGCACTGAAACAACGCACCTCGCTGTCCGTGCCGTTCACCATCTCCACGAACTGCCGGCACCTGCATTCATAGGAGGGGACAAGGGGAAGGGCTGCGTGACAGCCAGGATGCTCTGCACTGAGCCCTCCCCAGCTCCTGAGCAGGGAACTCCTAGAAACTGCAAGGGGTTCAACTCCCTGGCTTTCAAGAGGACATTTCAGACTCCTGACGCCTTTGTATACTGTGAGGGCAGTGGGTACTGTACCCTGATAAAGCTACAGGAAGGAGGAGTTCAGAAACTGCAACTCTGATGATAATAAATGTTGAGAAATTCCCAAAAAGCAAGTTTAATTCCACTGTGCTAAGAAGAAACTGATCCTTTGCAGCTTTCACCTCCAGCTCCTCTGCAGGTACTCCAAAATTCAACAGTGGAACGGTTTTTTTTTCAGAGGGAAGATACCAAATCTGTCCTTCTCTACTTTATCAACCTAAAAACACTGGTGGCCAAAGGAAAATAGAGAAGAAAGAGTAAAAAATTCAGTGACAGTGAGGACAGTTCCTCATTTAGCTTTACTGGGAACCGTCCTCATGTCTCAGAAGGCTGAGGAGAGCTGCTCTGTACAGATGGAGAACTGGAACACTTTACCCCACACAGCCTTTCTAGGAACCTTCACAGTGACTGCCACTGCTCCAGCAATGCAAGTTCTCCACAGGTCAAATGAAGACCACTTGTCAGGGAGTTTCTGGCAGTCAGCAGGGCTAAAATTCACCCAACTCTGCCTGACCTCATGAGGCAAAGCCATAGTGGGTCTGAGCAGCAACAAAAGGGCTACAAGCACTACGCAAAGGACTCCCAAATGGATCTCAGCTGGAATTCAGAGCAGTGTGTGCAGCTGGCCTGGATGTCTGGGCAGCCTCTTCTCTCCTGCACCTACACATTTCAGGAGGAGGGAGTATAAAGCCATTCATACTTACTTTAACATGAAGAGCAGGTTGGGGTTATGTTCTAGGAGGCCAGGATAGAGCTGCTGGGTGGCTTCTATAGCCTCTCCCACTCTGCCTGCTAATACTAGCTTCTGTATTCCTGAAAGCAAAGGGACACCTGGTGACACACAGGACCAGCCCACAGGAACAGCCAGAAGGGCTGTCTCGTATTTGCCACGCAGCTCCCCACCTGGCACAAGGGCTTGGGAGAACTGGGGACCGCATTTTATTACGGAGAGGGTGAGGAAAATCATGTGAAAATGAGGGAGGATTTGTTAGCAGCAAAAAAAAAAGAGAAAAGATAAAACCAAAAGGACTTAAAACTAAAACTGCATTGTTTTTCCAGCACTCCTTGTAAAAAAGAGGGAAGTTTCTGAATGGCCTGTGAGGTGCTTTGCAAGCAGAGGTTCTGATAGTAAGGCTGTGGCTTTTGCTAACCACAAGCAGTTGGAAGCCCAGCCTGGTAAATCCTCATTATCAATCCCCAGTAATAAACTGCAATGACTTGGCTCCCAGTTCTCAGTGTCTATTAGCTTGTTATGGAAGCTGAAAGCTGGAACCAAAGCCGTGGCTCTCAGACCAACACAAGAGCTCTCACTTCCCTCTGCTTCTTCCTTGCACGGCCGTTTTTTAAGTCTGGCTGCTTTTGACAGCTCTCACAGGTGCCATTCCCTTTCACATCTCCCCTTCTTTTTGTTTTCCCATCTGTGTTTTCCTCACACCTTTTATTTAAGCCCCAGCATCGGAGCTCTGTGTGTTCCCTCCCTCTGCCTGCCTTGTCCCCTGCCCTCAGGCACAGGCAGCTGCACCGTCTCTGGTGCCTCCGTGAGGCTCCACCAGTTAAACCCACTCTGGCCAGGGTCAGGGTTGCATAATGCATGACCTGGAAAGCACAAAGCCCCATCAGCACTAACAGGCAGCAACTACAAGTTATTTAAAAAGCAGAGTCCCCAGATGAACCCGAATGCTGGCTAAGCACACGCCGATGTATGGAGAGCACAATGCTCCTGACCCGTAACAGTCACAGGAGGAGCAGTTCACAAAGGGAAGGGCAATGCACAGGGTGGGATTCCACAGCCAGGAGAATGCAGAAAGCACACCAATGTTCTGCCACTCTGCAGTCCGAGCCCGTGAATGGGAGAGCTTAAAATAAAGGTACAGCAGGGGAAAGCTGCGGGCCTTACTCTGCAGGAATTCTGCCTTACAAGCTGAGGGATGAGCCACGTGGCAGGAAACAGCAGTAACCAAAACAGATCCAATATGAATTCTTCACCCAGTGTGAGCTAAACACCTTGGCTGTGAATATGAAAAACCCTCAGTATGTGAAAATTGTTACCTGAAATCGAAACGTGCAGAGGGACTGGGAGAGTGCTGAGCTCTGGGAGCTGCAGTCAGACCAGAGGGATGTGTTGGGTCCCTGTCATTGTGGGACTGCCCCTGCTGCAACAGCCTCAGCAAAGGACTCCAATCAAAGCATCTCTGTGACCTGCCTGAGCTCAGTGAAGGGCCAAGCACAGCAAGAACAGGGCAGTTCTCCAGGCAAAGGTGGCGGAAGGTGGAGGGGACAGTGATGATGGGGAAAGTGCTCCCAGCAGAGGTTCCCAAGCTCTACTGACCCACAGCAGTGTGGAGAGCTTTATAATGTCACTCTTCAGTCCTCTGCAGAGTCCTGAAGGGAACACATGGCCAGTGTGGGAATGGCCACCTGAGAGACTTACTTTGTCTGTTCTTTATTGAGGTCTGTTCTTCCTGGATTGTGGTGTCTGTGACTCTGGCAAAGGCAGTTGCTGTTGAACAGTACCCATGATGAACCAAATATGATGAAACCATACTAGAAAAAAAAAAATTACAAAGAGATGAGGTGGTGAAACAGGGTCATCACACTGGAGAAAAAAAAATCAACACAACAGAAGTTGCAATTTCAGTGACAAACTCAGCTTGCTCAGGACATAACCAGGCTCCTACTTCTGGGTCCAAACAGTGTAAATTTACAGGACAGGCACCACATCCTCTGCAAACAGGAGGGAGGCTCTAAATTCACCTTACAGAGGGAAAAAAAAATTAAAATATTAAGACTCTTAATGCACATACAGTATTTATTTATTTGGTGACTGCTGTCCAAGGGTCACTTGTAAGCTCTCAGTACTGTGTTACTGCCAGGGACACCCTATACAGATACAAAGCTGAATCTCAGAGAAGTTCACAGCTTTTGAGTAGATCTAAAAAAGAAAACAATATTCTGGTGCTGAATTTCTTCCATCACTCGTTTTTGCCAAGAATTATATCTTTAGTAGTTGAATCTCCTTATGAATTCTACACATTCACAGATAATTTGATCTGATGACTGTCAGCAGCGATTTTAAAAACATAAACACACTTTGAAGCCGCATTTCCAAAGAACGCTGTGGGGGAAGGAGGAGGCATCACCATCAGAAAACAAACACAAACAACACCATCTTTCTGAACAGACCGTTCCTAACACACTTGTGCCTTCCCAGGACATGGTGAGTAAATATTAATGTTCACTGGATTTTAACAGAATCTAAAGAACCAGCACAGGATTTCAGAGCTGGTGGTGATGAATCTCAAAACAGGCTTCCCATGGTGAAGCTGGCATTGATCTGATTGAGTCACAGCTCAAAGCACACGTTCAACTTGGCCACTCTCAGCACAAGAAAAAAGTATTTTATGAGCCAGCAATAATTTTTAGGTGTAACATTGTATGCAGGTGTGTAATTTTTAAAGGTTTTTTAAGTTTTTTTAATTTTTTTTGGCCCCTGTAACGTTACCTGTGAGGAACTCCAGGGAGGTGACCCTGACACCTCTACCATGCCTGTCAGACAAAACAATTCTGGAGAACACAAGGAACAAATTGAGGGGTAAATGGTCCTACTGCAGCAGAATCAACAGCTCTTCTAAAGGGAGGTCACAGCTTTCTAATTTTGACCCATTTTTGGCAAGGAGTTGGAAGCAGGCAAAAAAGGGATGCTTTTGCAGTGCACTTAGTTGTATTCCACAGAGTCTTTCAGCAAAGCCTCTCAAAGAAATAGTGTGATGATGTGTTAAAAGGAAAGGTCCAACATGGTTAAATATTCAGTTAAATAACAGAGGGGCAAAAAATGGTCTGTTTTATCAGGGAAAGGAAAAAAACCCACTCCAGTGCTGCAGGAACCCACAAACATAATCATAAAATTAAGGCTGACAGATCAGTGCACTCACCCAATGCAGGTGTTTTTATGTTCAAAGATCATAGGATCATAGAATCATTGAGGTTGGAAAGGATCTCTAACATCAACAAGTCCAACCTTTGACCAAACACCATCATGTCAGCTGAGCCACAGCACTAAGGGTTTCTTGAACACTTCCAGGGATGGTGACTCTACCATTTCTCTGGGCAGCCTGTTCCAATGCCAATTCATAGATTTATGAAGTGTCATAACTGTGCTTTCAGTTTTTTGGAAGCCTTTGGTTTAGGCTCTTTGTTCCTCTTTCATTTCTAGGTTCAGCTGATTTCCATGCTGGCTTTTCTCCTGTGTTAGAATTTTCATGGTGTCCTCTCCCCTCCCCTTCCCCCAGTGCACCACCTCAAAATGTACATTCCTCCATCCCTACAATCTTTCATGCAGTCTTTGGCTGAAAACCTCCCCCATATCTATTTGAAACAGCAGCAATCCCCACAGGGAAGATGATTGAACAACAAACTCCAACACCAAAAAAAGAGGGGAAAGCAATTTGAGCAAAATGCACCGAGGGGCGATTTTTGCTGCAATAAGAGAGCGAAAATCAGCATTTAAAGCCTAAGAAAACAGAAGAAGGGGAAGCCCAGGGTAGTAGTGACTCACTTCTGCAGCATGGCCTGCCACTCGCCCAGCCTGTCTCCGATGGGAAACCGCTTAATGGTGCTCTGGATCTTCGCCCGCCACTCCCTCATGTAGTCCTCAATGTCGAACACGAAGGGCTGCTGCCCAAAGTTGGCATCCACGATCTCCCCCGGAGTCTGGAGACCCACTGTGGGGTAGAGATTTGACTGGGAAGGGAGGGAAAAAAACAAAACTTGTGTTAAATGCAGCTTTCTCTTTCTGGTTCTGGTTATGTGGTTTGTTAAGACAAAAGAGCCGCTCTTTAAATTGAAATAAATATCATGGAATAGGAAGAGGTAACAGCCCTTGAGGTGCTTCTCAAGGAACTGACTTATTGTTCAGTTATGAAAGTTATGGCATAAAACCAGAACAGCAGGTTCAATCCCCCAGTGACTGAGCTGTGACTGCCTCTGTGGATGGCTTAGTTTTCTGCAATTTCCACCAAAGTTCAAGATTCAGTAGATAATAATTAATATAATAATAACTAACATGGTATTTAATATAATAATAATAAAATAAGAACAATAATAAGAAGGATCAATGAAAAGTGCATCATCTCAACAGATGTATTTGTTCTCTGATGTTTCAACTGAGCTATTTTATCTGGATATGTGGCAGATGAATTTCACATTAGGAACAAGCCTATGGATCCAAATGGAAGCTTTGACTCACCACCAGGGCATGGGGAAAATAAAAAGGTTACCACCATGAAAATACCTCTAAAATTCAGCCAATAATTCAGCTTCTAAAGATGACCTCATTGAAAATAGGTGGCCAAAGTCTATCTAGAAGTTCTCTGAATTCATGCCAGAGGTGTTCTCACATCTAGGAAGTCACTGGGTTAGAGGTGTGCAAAGAAAACACAGCACGATACAGAAGAGCTACCAGAGATAAATGTTGTATTTAAAGCCAGTATCTCTATCCTTTCAGAAGTGGCTGACAAGGAAGTATCTCTAATGAGGGATCAGATCTTTTTCACAGAACATACTTAAGACTTTTTATTAACTCTTTAGTATTATAAACCCAAGAACTTCCAAAGCCAGGAATCAGACACTCAAAACACCTGGAAGTTAGAAGGAAAAAACCCCAGTTTACAAGATGCCATGTTATTTTTCAGCCACTTCTGGGTATGTTAATTTTTGAGGGGAAGCTGCTTCCCCTCCACTTCTCTAAAATCATCTCAGAGTTAAAATTCCATTTCTCACACGTGGGATGTGTCCTCTCTGTTTAGCAACTGTTGGGAACTACACATATCTCCAGCACCCTGCCAGATGCAGGCAGAGATTATCCCAGAGCCCACTGACCTGCCAAGTTCTTCAGGTGCACCTTCCCCGTGACATCTGGACCACTCCTTGCCCCTGATGTTGGTGGCCAGTTGCTCACAACCCCCTTGCTGATCTTGATCTGGTTTTTGACCCCCTTGTCCCCTTTCCACTCCTGCAATCCCACCCTGGGCTCTTCCACATTCTGCTTTTTTTTTTCATTTCCTATTGTTTTGGCAAACCTCCAGGCAGGATAGACCTGATCCAGGCTTGTATAAATAAGAGTTAGGCCTAAGCATTGGCTTAAAGTGGTAAAAAAAGGGGAAGCTCCCTCTGTGGGAACTCACTAAGCAGTTATTTTGGTATTAACTCCAGCCTGTGCTAAGCCAAAATGTGTTTTTTCTCACTACTGTATTTTTGTCCAAATGCAAACAGCCTTTAGAGGAAACCGAAACAAGATGAACCAAAACACGTTTCTCTGGGTCTGAGGCTGGTTTTCAACTTACAGGATCCACTTCAGCTTCCTAATACTGCAAATATTGCAAAACATTGTCTTCACCAGTTACCTCTGAAAGGGGAATCTGGGAACAAGCACTTCAAGGAAACGATTTCTAAACTGGTGTTGCTTTGGAGGGTCAATTTAATTCCTCGTGCAGTCTCACTGACATGCAAACCCTAGAAGCACTTCAAGGGTCACTCAGGCAGGTTTTCTGTTCCCACTCCTGTCTGCAGTTAAATTTTTAGACTGCAGCTTTAGAAGGTGAAGAACACAGATTACATTCCACCTCTTTCCTCTGATGGATGCATTCTCCTCTTTACCTTCCAATGACTGGATATTGTGTTCGAGCCCAGATCACAGTGCTGCAGTAAATGAAAAATCCCACCTGCAAATTACAGTGACTTCAAATGCCCTCTTACCTCAAGGCTTCTGCAATCTCTGACAATAGTCCTTATACTGAAAACAAAACAAAAATCTGTCTTGGGCTTGGCACCCTCTTCTTTGGGAAAGGTGGTAACCTCAACTGTTTGGAACAACCAAGAATCCATGGACCAAAAAGGGAGCAAAAAGAGGACATGGAATACACCAGGATCTGCAAGGGTGAAGGAAGAAGGCAGTAATCCAAGAGAAGGATACTAGAACAGAGACAGATGAAGATGGGTGCAGACATCCCTAGGATGAAGCTGCCAGCACAGCAGCAGAGCCATTTAGCATATGGAGAGGAACATCCAAAATCCACACGGAGGCAGAAGTCTCCCATCCTTCCTCACATCCACAGTTCAGGGGTGGCATGACCCACACAGGCTCCTCTCATCCTCTTTTTAAAGGGGAATTATCTCATGAAGGATAATTCTCAATAGCAAGAGGCCTACAGGGCATCAGCTGTTCTCCTTCCTGGCCCAGAAAAGCAGTGTTATGGATTAACTGCTGCTGTAAAAGCCAGAAGGGGATTTCCATGGGAAACAGCTCAGCAAACTGGCTGGTAAAAGGCACAGAGACACCAATTAACCACTGGAGACTCCACTAAAAGGCATCTGAGTAGCTGACCCCAAAACCCCACCTGACCAGGTCTTCTCCCAGTTTCACACTAAAACATCTCCTCGGCACAGGAGATGAATGAGCCCAAAATCCTGTAAGGATGATCTGGCCAGATCAAGGAACAGCAGGAACAGGGACATGCCCTGGGCTCAGAAGGGCTTTGAATTCAATCTCAGCAGCACTGTGAGACCTCCCTGCTGCAGAATCCTTTCTGTCTCTCTGCTTCCCCGATGGCTCATCCCCTGTTCCTAACAGAGACTCAACACCGGGGGAACAGCTTGTAAATGCACATTAAAGGTGTGTAAATGCACATTAAAGGCGCGTGCAGCTTCCCCTGCACTCCTGCAGTCATGGGATGCAAGCTAAGCTAAGCAGGACAGGGAATTCCAGCCTGAGAAGTCCGTGCTGGGAAGCTCCCCAGCAACTCTTGAGCTGTAAATGACACAGCAGTGGCACGTGTGCTGGACAGCTATTGCTGATTGACAGGAGAAGCAGCCCAGCCAAACGAGAAGACAAAGTGGTGAAAAAATCAGGAGTATCCTGTGATTCCTAATGTAATCTACAGCCAGAGGGAAAACAAAAGAGCACCAAAAACTAAGGGTCATATCACAGAAGCTTCTTCTTGCTATGGATGCAAGGCTGTCACAAGACCTCGCTCCAAAAGTTTAATCTTCATGGGCAGGCAAAATATTCTTTTCCTTCAACGAACTGTACTTGGACCAAGTGAATAAACTGCTGTGAAAAAAGCCACATAAAGGGTTTCTGGTTTAGAACACACTACAATATTACCAAGTCCAAAGAGCCTAGAGACAAACAAATAAACAAACAAAAAAGAGCTGTATTGACAGCTGAAGGGAAAAGGGCAAATCAAATAACTGGGATGTCCTTCAGTGCAGGCAGTGGTTGGGATATGGGAGAGATCTGTAAAGCCCTAAATCCCACTGGGAAGGTGAACTGTAAGTGCTAGCCATTATTTCTCTCAATATGAAAATCAGAGGAATAAAATCTTTTTTTTTTTTTTTTTTTTGCAGGAAGTATAGAACAAAGCAAAGCAAGTCTCCTTCCACACAACAGGGAGGTCAGCCAAGAAAACTGCTCATTTTGGAGGCCTGAAGTAGTTAGGGAAATTAGGAATTCCTCAGAGGAAATTCATTTGGGGTTATTTACTACAAAGGGCTGCAACCTTCAGGACAAGTTGTGTGTGAAAGAAAAAGGAGCATCCTCATCATTCAGTAATGTGTGTTACCATGTTGGTTTGATTTTTTTTTTTTTTGAACAGGATATCAAACAGAAAAAAAAATCACATCCCCACACTCTTCCCCCTCCCATTCTGTTTGCATCCTTAGTTAAAATACTGAAAATAGGTGTACTTACAGGGAGGTCTGTAAAGGCTATACCTGTGGGGGGAAAAAAATATTAGAATTAAAAAGACAAAGGATTTTTTTTTCCCCTGCTTGCCTACATCCTTGACACGATACAAAACTGTATTTCAACAAATCCCAGCTTTGACCCTGTCATATTTAGAAGTAAACTTCCCTCCCCAGTCCCCTCTTCTGCAAAGTTTTGCATCTGAAGGAAGGTTCAGGGTTTCTGACATCTCTCCCAAAAATTTGGTTTTCTAAAGGCAGCTCCTCTTTCCTTTGCTTCTCCCTCTGTTACTACAAAGGACTTTGGCTCTTTAGAAACAGAATTTTTGTATATAACATTGCTTTGCTTTAGGCTATAACAGGCACAGCTCTGCAACCCACCAGCCTGAAATGGGAATTTAAAGCAGTTTTAGGAGTCAACACAGGTAACAAATAATTACTATTCAAACCGGCACAGATCCGAAATCAAGGGCTCAGAAGGAAATCCTAAATATTTCACTAAATAAACACCCAATAAAGTTAAATTAACATCCTGGCAGATAGCCAATATGGTTTAAGGAACATCCTGGCAGTTTGGACCTTGTGTGTTGAGCACCCTCTCTATACCCAACCAGAAGCTGTGTATGCAGGTGATGTTGAACACCTGAGGACAGCGTTCAGTGAGCACTTCTCTCACCTCCTCACTTCACCCAAGTATCGTTCCTCACTCAGACCTTTTTTCTTTTTTCATTCCACTTTGCAGTTGTTTTGCTCAGCTGGATGGAAGCTTGTTTGTACCCTTATGGTAGAATGAGGTCAATCTCCTGGAGCCTGATGTCCTGGAGTCCTCCTGTGCCCCCAGCACCGCTCGCAGCCAAAGGTGGCCTGGCTCGTGTGGCTGCTTCCAGCACATGGACAAGGATGTGGGTTTTGAGTGGACTACAAGGTGGGTGGAAAATTGGCTGGACTGTCAGGATCGAAGGGTTGTGATCAGCAGCTCAAAGTCCGAGAGTTGTCCCCCAGGGATCGATGGCAGGGCCAATACAGTGTGATTTTCTTTCCCAGTGACCCCGATGAGGGGACGGAGCGCGCTCCCAGCAGGCTCACAACAACCAGCAGAGTGGACAGCAGCCTGCAGGGCACAGTGCTGGAGAAATGATCCAGCACAAACCCCCCAGAGCTCAACAAAAGCAACTGAAGAGCCCTGCCACCAGGCTGTAATATTCCCAGAAAACACGACAGGCTGGGGCTGACTGGAGGGAAAGCAGAGAAGGATTCAGGGTCCTGCTGGGCAACAAGGAGAGCAGTGCTGGGTCTCTGCAGTGAGGGGGATCAACCACACACCACACCCTGAGCTGTATTAGAGTAGAGCTGGGCTGCATTAGTAAAAGTAAAGGTTAAAGGAAGGGATTTTTCCCCTTCTCTTCCAACACTTGTGAGTTTACACTGGGGTCTGATGTCCACTTTTGGGCTCTTCAACACAAGACACACTGAGACTGCAGTGAGTCTGGCAGAGGCCAGGAAGACAAAGCAAGGCTAAGGGAAAAGCCACTCTTCAGTCTTAAAAACACCATTTTTTTGCTTATTGCTGCCTACAACTACCTCTATGGGAGGCTACCTCATAGAAAAGACTTCTCAGAGATGCTTGGTGGCAGGAGACAGGAGGCAACAGAGACAAGCTGCAACGTGGGGAATTCAGATTAGAAAAATTCAGTATGAATGTGGTCAAACAATGAATTAGGGGACCAGAAAAAAAACTCCTGGGTGATCTCCATTCTTGAAGACAGTAAAAGCTCGAGGAGTTTCTGAGTAGCATGATGTAGCTGGGCCTGCTTTCAGCACAGTGTTGGATACATGACCCCCAGGGATCCCTCCCAGCGAAAATTACTCCGTGATTCTATAAATAAACTTATTACATTGCCCTTACAATAAGACAAATGTATGTTTTGCACCTTTTGTTCCAACAACTAAGACTAATGGAATGCTTTATGGCACAGGACACAATCTGTTCCACAAACACGTCTGCTTTGAGTTCATCCTGAATCTGCACCCTGCAAACTCAACAGCACAGAGTGAAACAATCACAGCTCCAACTGGGCAGCTGAATGTCAAACTGCATCCTCTCCCTGCAGCATCCACAAACCCTGGATCCAGTTGAAAACAACAGCCCTCATAAATTTAAGGACATAAGAACTGGACAACTCGAGGGGTCAGGAGGAGAGAGCAAAGGTGTGAAGAGCCTCTCTCAAGTCCACAACATTAACATGATCATCAAGGCAGTGTCATAAAGGCATTAAATGAGATCAACACCTTCACCTGCCATCTAATCAAAGGATTTCCAGCTCTCCATGACTAAAACACACTTATGCACCTCCCTGTGCACACAACGTGCATGTCAGGACACTCCCCCAGCATCTGTTTAGGTAACTGTGATCCAGAGAATCCTCGAGCAGTGCTGATGTCCCTGCCCATAGCAGAGTAGTTGGAAGGAGATGATCTTTAAGGTCTCTTCCAACCCAAACCACTGCAGGATTCTGTGATTTTAAACTTGATTAACCTGAAGTGTTGTTTTAAACAACCCAATGCTCTTGGCTCTCTGCAAACTTCATTTGAAGTTTTGGGGACAAACCTATTAAACCTGGGACTGACACCTGTGGATCTCTATGACAACAGATTTCTTCATTATCCCTAATGTTTCCCTTAGTCCCTAAACTGGCTGCAGAATGGATATTTGACTTTACAGGTTCACTTGGTCTTTCCAAGAGCCTGCACTAGAACTCAAGCTACAGGAAGTTTTCTGTGCCAAGACTTCAGAGGGTTGTGTGCTCTTTTTATAGCCCTGCTGCTCCATTTACCTTGGTCTGCTGTCAAAGTCTGAGCTCTGAGACACTCCTACATTACTCCCTGAGCAAACTCATCCACTCAAACCTTGTAGAGACCTGGAGCAGTCACATTCTCTCCTCACATCCTAGTCCAAGACTTTCCTCTTAATGGCTGCAGCCCCAACATTTCTCCTTCCTTCTCTCCTAACTCACCCTTACCACACTTCCAGCCACATCTCATTATGTTTTTTACCGCCAGGACTCTGCTCAGGACTTGTCAAAAGCGTTTCATCAGCAGCCAGAAGAGACATTCAAGACATTTTCCAGAACAGAGAATTAAGACTACATACGATGTCAAACAGTTTTCATGTGACGTCTCCAAACAAAGTTCAAGACTTAGCTCCAACCAGAACATCCAGAATTTGTGATGGCCAAGAAAACAGTTCTTTATACAGTGCTCCTGATGGATCTGATTAAATGAAAAAGTATGGAGACAATGGAAGATAAAAGTTAAGCAACAGAAGAAACTGCAAGGAAAACAAAAGGGGGGGTGTCTAATTAACAGATGGAAAGGAGAGGACTGAAATGGTGAAGAGAGAAATGGAAAGACAGAGCTACAGTAATTCTATTAAAAGCAAGACAAATTCAAACTCTGACACCCTACTCTCGAGCTAACTGGCCTCACAAAGGGGCTGATTAGTCTCATGCATATTTTTAGTATCTTCAGCAGGATTACACAATGACCTCATCCCCTAAGAGGAGATGCAGGACAGCTACAGGGGCTTTATGTCAGGGAACATCAGGAAAAAACACATTCAACCCCTTTCCTGGTAAACCTTGGGTTTCCACAGCATAGAAATGAAACTCTCAAGTTAGCACAAAACATCACGAAAAGGTCAAGATCTTCAAGGAGATGCTTCCACCAGCGAAGAAAGCATCCTGACTTCCAGATAAAACTGCCTCTGCCTCCATTTGGTCCTGGTTCCTCTGCTGGCACCTCCCTCACGTGTGTCCTCCTGAGCCCACGAGGAGCTGAGTAACAGCCAGGTGGCTGCAATCTGTGGCCAAGGGTTCCTCTCCTCAGCCATCCACAGGAAACACTTCTCTTGGACCACGTGTTTCTTATTCAGTGACACAAACAGACACCATTGGCCCTTAACAATTGTCTTCCAGGGTGAGGTTTTCATCCTGCTTTTGTAAAAAAGGTGGGTCAAACGTTCCTGCAGCTTTTGTGGGGTCACCCAGCAAGGATTGAGCTCTGCTGCTCTGTGGCACCTCCATCCCTGTTTCCTCTAACCACACTGTCCCTCCTCTCTCAGTACAACCACTGTGCTACCACAGCTCAAAGAGGAGCTGGTACACACAGCAGCCAGCTGTGAATGCTCAGCTCAGTCTTCTACCTGCCATTTTCTCACACAGCTCATGTCTTGCTCTGTGTGTCTGAAGAGCCCAAGGACACCCAGGGCACAGCAGTGCTGATATTTAATGCTGTTCTCTAAGCACACTGCCTCTCCTCTTTCTTCCCACTGGCATTGTTCACTGCTGGGCTGGGCTGCTCCCCAAGGAACAGATTAGAAAAAACCCACAAGATTCCCATCCAAAAAAGCCCCATCTTTGAAGGAAAAGGGGCACTAAAATTTAAGAAGGGAAGACCAGATCACTTTGAATGTCCCAAACAAACCAGATCTCAGAGCAGGACACGAGGCAAAGAATCAGAGGGTGGCAATGACGAAAGGCAACACAGAATTACTGAACTGGGCTCTTTGTTTGGCTCCATCTGCTCAGACACTCAGGCACAACATGGTCCTGACGGAGCAAGCGACAACTTTTCAACCGCCACAGCTTACGCTGTGCAGATTCCTGATCATTACAAATAAATTAAACTTCAAATTAACAAATTCATACTCATTAAACAGAAGGTCTGGCCTGCTCCTGACTCTTACACTTCCATTGTGGTGAAAAGCAACAGCATTGTCAGGCTGAAAAACAGTGAAGCTGGAAAACCACCCACTCCAACACCACAAAACACCCACAGGGCCACAGCACAAACCACTACAGGCCTTCTGTGTAAATATGTGCTAAAAATCAAGGACAGCAACTAAATGGAGAGATTTTTCTGAAATATTTTGAACTATTTCATCACCTCAGTTGCTGCTGTATGAACTTATCTCATTCCTAAGCAGCAGCTCATGCTCTACACCATCAGCTGCTGCTCTCAAGCCTCTATTTGTCTTACCAGTACTGAACTGACAGGGGCAGCCTGAACAGCCCCAGCTCTCTCAGCCTTTCCTCCCAGGACAGATGCTCTAATCCCTTCATCATCTGGGCAGCCCTTTGCTGGACTCCCTCCAGTACATCCATCTCTCTCTAATCCCAGGGAGCTCAGTCCTTTTCCCAGGAGCTCACCAGATATTTACGCCCTCTCCAGGCACACCCTGCACTCCAATCCCACTCCCTCCATCAGCCCAGCCAGCAACTCAAAGCTACTTTGCTCTGTTAAGTGTTTTGAGCAGGGTGTTCCTCTACCAGCCTCTTCATCCTGAATTGACGCAGCAAGGAGAAGCAAAGGAAAGGAGAGCTTGTCCCTCCCTGCCAAACCAAATGAATCCCAGCACAAAAAAGTGAGATGAACTTATAAAAACTTTCTGCATCTCCTATGTGACCAAAAAAAAAAAAAAAAGACAAGAATTTATCTGGGGTAGAGAACGTGTCATCCAAGCGAAAGGTATTTTAGGGGAAAATGGCCAAAAGTTTCTATCTTAAAGAAATCAGATATGACAGATGCCTGGAAAACATCTGTGAGATATTCATTTGGGCAAAATTTTGAAGTCCTTTAAGTTTAGGACAATAACTGAAACAACTGTGGAATGAACCAAACTAATGGCCAGTGCTTAAATAAGACTTCTTATGCTGAATCCACGTTTAGCTTTGGGAATGCTCAGGGGAATGACAAGTCCCTTTAAAAATGAAGACACCAGGAATTTAACTTCCCACTTCTTTATTTCCCTGTTGCCCAGCCAGGCAATCCTTATCTACCTGAACAAATGGAGCAGCACAGACACCTCTTTACCTGCTGGAATTGTTTCTGTCTTGGAGCCAATTCCCAACTCCTGACTGCTGCTGAGCGCTCTCTTCTCTTCCATTTCTTAAACCTTACCCACAGGCACGGGCCAAGAGTTACAACACAGGAACGTGCTAAACAGCAGCGAGGGCAGGGCTGGAGCACCCCTCTCCCTGAAAACACCTTCCCTGACTTACCTAAACTGTGGCCATTTTTCGTGTAGAAGCAGGTGTTGTTGATGAGGTTGACGCAGCAGCCGATCACGTCCCCAGTGGTGAAGGTGGGGCCGTAGGGCTGCCCCGTCCCCGAGGAACAGAAGGAGTGCCCATCGTCCCCGTGGTACCCATAAGAATGTTTATCCCATCCTGCAAAAGACAAGACAAAAAGAGCAGGGCAGCAGTGAAGCCAGCTGAGCACAGTGATGTGCAGCCACAGCTCTCAGGGCACAGCTTTCTGTGGGAGATTCAAGCTTTGAGTCCCGTTCCTGATTCATCCCAATGTTGATCTTCACATACCAGTAACTGAAAAGGAATTAATGGTTTTTAATCATACAGCCTTATTTGGGTTTCAAACTCATTTATGCCTTATGAGAAATCATAAAAATAATAGTGTCAGAAGTCACCCTGACAGATACTCTTTTGGTTTAAATATCATTAAACCCATGTTTCTCTTTTATCTTGCCCCAAGTGAAACAAAACTCCTTCTTGTAAAACATTTGTGGTTCCCAAAAGCACAATCTTCCAGCAAAAGTGTATCAAAATATTCCCAACCTATTGCAGCTTTGTCTCTAAGTGCTATCACAGGCATAACAAATGCATGGAGGCAATTTTGGCATTCTCAAAGCCATATTTCCCTTCTAACAGTCGATAAGGATTGCTGTGTTCCCTCTGGGCAAGAATATTTCCCACTCTGCAGACAGCTTCAAACACAAATGCCTTCAAATGCTGGAGCAGCCACACGCTCAGGGTTTCTCAGAAAAGCCCAAAACATTCAGTGCATGCCCAAGGCCCCCCCCCACTTTATTGCACCACTCCAAATGAACCCCAGTGGGAAAGTCAGGGAACAGAGCAAGACTGAAACAACCCACGGTCCAAGATTTGGCACCTCAGAGCGAAGTTTGGGAGCGAAAGGCGTGAAGGACTCCTAGTCCAGAAATAATGAATAATTTCCTCCAGTAAATCTCACACATCCACAGGAACAGACTGGGATGTCACAAGAGTCAGCTCTGTCTTCCCTCGGACCAGCTCCAAACGAGCTGTTGACAGTAGCACCAGTCCTGTTTCGTGTTTTCATGAGAGGCAGGGACAACAGCACTGCCAGCACCCTCAGCAAGCACGAACCCCACGCCAAATCCACTTGCCAAAACAAAGGAGGGAGAGATGGGGGCTCTGGAGTCTGTTGTCAAACTTGCACTGCTAAGATTTCCAGCCAGCAAAAATATCATTGAAATACTGAGTTTTTAACACTCTGGCTCCTTTCCACTATCCCTCTTGTTTTCCCCACTGCCAGCACCGAATAGATCATTTCAGTCTCCCCAAAACCAGACCTGTTACATGAGGGCCAATTCAGAACTTCTCTAATGAAGCTGTTGGTAAATTCAGATGATAAATCAATTAATCTGCTAAGCTACTTATAATACAATCCAAACACAGACTTCCAGCTCTTCCTGCATACAAAACATTCCTGGCATCACAAAGCATTTAACAAGAACTTGTCATCAGTTGCATCCAAGCAGTGAAGTGCTTACACATCATGTGCTGGGTAAGGCTCCTGTGAGGAACATGACAAGGGTGTCCAACTGTGAGGACAATCACAAAATACTTGTGCCAACGCAGACACTACTAGGTCTGTAGTGTAAGGGGGAAAAAAGGATTAATTCCCTACAGATCACAAGTGTTCCTATTGAACTGTTCCTGCTGGTTCTTGCTGCAGCACCAAAGGTGGTGATGAACTCCAGTGAGAAAAGACTGAATAAAAGCCTTGAGGACAGTGACAAATGCGGTATATACTGCAAAACTGCCTGGAAAAAACTTGTTTTGAGTCTTAGTTAAGGTAATCCACTCACCCAGCACTTTGCTAAGGATATATCAAGTTCACTGTTTTCAACTCAAATGTTGTGGAGCACTGAACCTGGACATAACCCTCAGGATTTAAATCCTGACTGTCAGGCTCATCAAATCACCATGGTCATCTTGAAAAAACAAGCCAGAGCTGTTTGAGAGAACTTACTGTACTCCCTGTAAACGTAAGCTGAGTGGCATTAATTATATGCCTATCATTAAGTTATTTATTAATCAAACCATGGATCCCTATTTCTAAAATTCAGCCCAGAATAAACACGAGGGCAGTGGCGTACAGGTCATTCAGCCAATCTTCTGAAATTTCCTAATAACCTGACTTAAAAATAACAATCAGCACTTCCAGTACTTCTAGGTCGAAGTTATCTGGGCCTGCTGATTTAAACAGCGTATCCCTGTCGGAAGTGTTTGGCATTATCTTGGATTAGCAGCAGAACGGGGAGTAACTCACCACATGTATTTTGAAAACAGCCTCTCCGACTTCACTCCAAAACACAAAACACTTGCTGAAAACTTGGGCCTTTGCTGCATCATTAACAATTTGCTATCGCCACCTAGTAATGGGTCTGGGATATTGCAACCCCTTCTGAGACTCCCACGACACTTTTTGTGACTCTTACGACACTGTTCGTGCCTCCAGTGACTCAACAACCCCTTCCTTTGCAAAGCCCAGCAGAGCTGTTCACTCAATACTCCTGAAAGTTTTGTTTCCATTAGATTGTTCAATCCTTCATTCATGTAAACACTCATACCATCCACTGTATCCTGTAACAAGGAGTTTGACAGTGTGAACTTCAAACAGCATGAAAATGGGCTTTCTAGTGCTTGTACTGGATACCCCGTGGTTCTTGCACTGGAGAAGATGGCAAAGTGGGGATTCCATCTCTCCAGAACATGTATCATTATACAGACTCCACAAAATCCCCCATAATCATCCCTTTTCCAGGTGTATGACTCCTGGCTTATTTAGCTATTCCCTGCTTTTCTGACCATCATCATCTAAATATTTTCTGGATTTACATTGCTGCTTGTGAGAGTGGAGATGAAGGCACCCCATGGAGAAGGGAAGCAGGCTGTAGTTGTTCTCTGCACTGTCCCCCTAGCCCTCTGCAAGTTAATCCTAGCATTTTCCCCTTTATTGTCTATTCTGTAGACTGAAATCAAGCGAGTCAGAGGGGTTCCAGGATCCAGTTAACACAGTTCTCTCCTTCCCTCCTTTCCCTTCCCCATCCTCTCTTCAAAAGCACAAAATCATTTTAAAGAGGGGAGACAGGCAGAGAACAGAAAGGATGTGGCCACTTTGCCCATGGCAGAGGTCAAAGTAGAACCTCAACTCCTAAGACTTTTCTCACTACAGCTCCTTTTGAAGACAAGAATACTTTGAACGTGCCCATCAGAACCACTCTACAGGTAGGACCTCAGCAGCTAGTGAGCAAAAAGAGGTTGAAATTACACTCCTTTGAATTGAACCCTTCAACCCCAAAACTCAAAAATACATTTAAATATTTACTAACAAGATGTAGAATAGCTCAGACTGTGCAAGCAGCAAATGGAAAGGAAGAAAACCAGAAACCACGGGTAGGGCTTGGGAGGACATTTTTATATGTTCAGCACCCAACTAAGTTCTGTTTGGCCTGTGAACAAGAAAAAGCTGACATGTTGATCTTCTTGGCAGACTACCTTGATCCCAAAACACAGTGAAAAAAAATGAACAGCAAGTTCCATTGCTGCTGCTTGATAAACAGGTCAGAATTATGCAATGTCAGACCACGTGGCAGAAAAGACTTGAGTTACTTCAGGACACAGTTACAGGATCAGCTGATAAATGGTCACTCTTAAGCAAGCCCTGGAGTTAGATGCACCCCTGGCTGTCCTGCAAACCTTCCTGCTCAATCCCAACTTGCCCATTCAATGTCAGCCTTGCTTTACACTTGACTTTTTGGGCAGATCTTGATTTCTGTACCTGAGATCAGGCACTGCCTCATAAAGCAGCGAGTGGGCAGTGGTTCTGTTGGGCTGGGACACCATTTACCTCTCAGCACCCTGGAAATAACATGGTGTTCTTCCTTTCTGCTCCAGGAGTGCCAGCAACACACACAGAACTTCTGGTAGGCACTGGACAAAACTGGCACCCTGGGTACATCACAAATCTGGGAAAACCAGGAGCTGGATGTGCTGCTCAGCCTTGGAAGCGTAGAGCATCCTACAGAGGATGTTCTACTGCAGCTCAGCCCAGGGCTTGCTCACCACACGTTCAGTGGAACCCAGCTGCAATGAGGGAAACCTGGGACATCTGGGGCAGTAAGGAATGGTGAAGGATGCATTTGGAAAATTCAGATGGATTCCATATGAAAAGTGGATGGATGTTCCTCAGAGAGAATCTGAAAATTTGTCAGTATGGTTTGTGTCTGTTGTATCCCGAGTAATGTGAGTTTGGGAGGCTTTATTGTTCAGGACTGACCCCAGTGACTGCTCTAGGCTTTCCAAATTTTACTTGTACCTGCTTTCTCTCTTCTATACTTTGAAACACTTTTCATTTTTCTCCCCTCCCTACTCCCGTCCAGTATTTTGCCTGTGGCATTCCTCTTCCCACCCCTCTGGCCAGCGATCCCAGCTTCCCACAGCTGCCCGTGCCAGGGCAAGGGGTGTGCAAAGCCCAGCTGCCAAAGGACAAGAACTTGTGTCAACAAACACACTGAAACGAACCAAACAAAATAATTTTAGTAGGATTTGTTGAATCCAAAGTGCAGCAGAAACAGATGTGGAAACTTTGCTTGGGGAATGGGCCGTGGAGGGTGGAGGCAGCAGCAGAGTCACTGCTGGACCACGTTCCAGTTGGAGGCAGGGCCTTTTCCATGCACTGTGCTGTGCAGGCTGCTGCTGCTCAGCCAGCTATGGGTCTTTGGCAGCAGCAGAGCATGATGTCAGTGGAGGGGAAGGGATGTTAAACAGAGGCTGAGCAGATGGAATACGGTGCATGGAGAAATAGGACGTTGCTTCTACAACGTCCTGGGCTGAGCAGTCCCAGACAGGGACAGGACAAAAATAACTGTGAGGCAGAAGCCATTACCACAGCAGAAGTAGAACCACCCTCTGTTGACTGCTCCATCAGCTTCCAATGGATTTGGCTCTACAAGTGGCTGTGCCTCTGGTGCACACCAGCCCAGCACAGCCAGCACAGGCCTTTCCCCAGTGAGGGGAAGGCTGAGCAAGACCTGGTGCTCCCACGGCCTCAGAAGCCAAATGCCTGGTCATGAGAAGTCTGTTGCCTCAAGAAGCATCTGGGGAGCTGCAGCACCTCAGCTGTCCTTCAGTTTTGGAGCATTTCTGCCAAACCATATGAAGTGCCATCATCTTTAGCCCCTATGAAGCTGCAGACGCATCAGATGTTTGGGTGAGAGCAAGGAGGTCGCCTGGTTTTTCTTTATTCAACTATGGATCAGAATCAAATCAACTATTAGTGCTGCAATACATCTTTCTGCTTCCACAATAAACCTACAAAAATAGCTGTTCACTGGCCACAGCAACCTATGCTATAGATTTGGTGTGGTAGGGACAGGGTAGGCAGGTCCTGGCATGGAACAACTGTCTAGGTACAGTCCCAACACCAGCTGCAGGACAGGAATAGGCCCAGGGAACAGCGTGCTTAACACATTACAGCATCTTCCTGGCAGCACTTCAAGGCCTTGGACATCTGCCCAGAACATGTCAAGGGTAAAAAAAAAAAAAAAAAAAAAAAAAGCCCCTAAACCCCACTTACCCAGGGACACCAGGATGTGAGGAAGCCCTAGCAAGTAACATCTCAAACTTTCCTTTCTTGTAACAGCTTCTTCTATAAGGTGGCAAAATAACTCTCAATTCAGTAGAAGGCCAAACCCTGCACTCCAGAATCAGTGCATGTACAAAACCACTCCATCCCATGGAGCACAGACTTCCTAAAGTAAGGGCTGGATGGGTTCAGGTCCCATATCTTGGCAGAATTACGTGGAATTCTCTCCAAGGCCCTGGTGCAGTGCCCCACACCACTGCACTCATGCCAGGGAGGGAATGCTGTTCCTGGCCTCCCTCTCACCCCAGCTCCCAGCAGATCAAGCAGATTCAGTCTGGCCCCTGCAGAGCCACAGCAGATGATCCCAATCAGAGAGTGCAGGACCCTTGGCAGGCCTGGCTGTAGCTCTGGCTCAGAAGCTATTCCATGTTTTTCAGCAGAGTCCTTGCAACTGTAAAAGACACAAAGCTCAGATCAAATCCTCACAGCAAGACTGTGTGTGTGGCAAGAATCCACAGAAGAGGGAAAAAAAAAAGACAAAGATAAAAAGGAATCACAGTATCTCTCTCATACTAACAGAGAGCAGGAAGAAAAGGACACCATGACCCAAAGACCAAAAAGACTCCAAGAAAGACAGCTAAAAAAGCCTGCAAGAGTTTGGGAGATCAGGCAGAATCCAAGTGCTAACAAGCACTGCCTGATCCCTCACACAGACTACAACCAGCAAGTAGCACTTCAAAATTCCCTTTCTAACAGTATTGACATGGCAAGGTGATTTTTAGACCAGATCAGCAAGTCCTACCATTTGCCAGCCACTGCATGCTAACTAGCCTTCAAAACAACAGCAAACCACAGTCTACACAATTATATTAACTGACACTACCCATTGACTCATAAAGAGAAAAAAAACAAAACCAGAAGGCTCTGGATGGCTGCAACACAGGCAATGCCTTTTCAACAGGAAAGGTCTGTTCCACCAGCCCCAGAGATGCGTTAATGAATCCACTTCACTACTACTTAGCACGTACCTCACCACAGAATACAGCAATCAAGATCAAAATTCTACTTCCTTGAATGAATAAAGTTAGAAATAATGAATTTCTAACTTGAAAGGCTGATGGGTCTCTCTCCTGCCAAAATCAGAACATGACCTGGTCTTCCCTAAACCAGAGAGGTCAAGATGTGCTCCAAGCCCTGTAAAAGTGCACACCACGTTAAAGCACAGCCACAGAACAGGCTGGTTCCATCAACAAAGGCAAAGCTCTCTAGCATGATCAGGTCACCACTGCACTGTTCTCTCCATTCTGTTCCCTGACACACCACACTGGAGGGGGTGGGGAGCAGAGCAGGGGTGCAGAACAACGCGGGACAGGGACGGAAAAAAAGAGTCTGCTGATGAGTTCTGCTATTTAACCATTATGTGGAAGGGGTAAAGAACTCGTCAGAAGCAAAGGCTGCCAATCTCATCACACTAAATAATTCACATGGTCACGTACAGGCCAACTTTTCAACTTTCAGCTGATGGGCAAGAACGCCTCTATAAAATATTAAGACACTTCCAGCAAAATCTTGCAGGGTAATGGGCAAAGAGTCATCTCACAGAGACATGGAGGCAGAGCAGCTCAGTGACTCAGCCAAAAGCAATGCTAGAGTTCACTGTGGAATGCAGGGGGCTTGAATCCAGCTACCATTAAAAACAATCCCTAAAATGGTATTTAGTGAGCTAAGAAAACAATAAAGTTATCTAAACACAAGACCTTTTGGAGAGAAAGAAGTCTTCCAGAAGAAGCACATCTTATGATGGTAAGAGGTTGCATCAAGGCCTTCTAGATTCTAAACTGAGGTTCCTTATTCCCACAGCAAGTGAAGTGAGGCAACAGCTTTTTCTGAAGAGGATCATATTTATCTATCAGTAAAACAGCTGGTATCCATCAGCTTGAGTTGTAGTGAAACTGAGCTTTGTGTTGACGTTACCTTTATCCAAAAGGCTCCAGTAACAGGTACATTAAAGAATTGGCTCTAATCTGAAAAACAAGCAGTGCTGTGATTACAAGTCGTGCTGAACAGCTAAACTAGGGTCTGTGAAGTGCCAGTCAGCTCTTAGGTGTCACTAAGACTACCTGGATTGTCCCTCATCTGTGCTCCAGCTGGAGGTGCAGCCCGTGGCACTGGTGAAGGCCAAACCGCAAACCCCACCGTGCAGCTCTGGGAACTGTTTGCACGGGGCACAAAACCAACACAACCTGCTGGGTGACAGCAAGCCCCACACAAAACCGGGCTCCAGAAGTATCCTACATTTCTGGGAACGTGCAGAACCTCTACAAGGGGCCTGCCCATCTCCGAAGGAGAGGTGGCACAGAAATCAGGGCACAGGCAAGCGAAGCACAGCCAATAACTCTTGACTAAGAAGCACTTACCCACACTGGTGCCTGAGCACTTAAAAGCCAGTGCAAAGACTTTCTTTGATGAATTTTCCAAGGCCAAGGTTACTGCCTTGAAATACTAATTTCAGCTTGAATGATGTGGCAAAAGCACTTTCCCAAATACTCCAGGGTGAAGCGTGGCTACAGAGAGCTCAGCTGGAGCCTCAGTCTGCTTCCTCCATTCAAAGCTGAAGTCTGGGTGCCCAAAGCCAGCCTAATCGAAAAGGCCAAGAGAAACAAACAAACAAAAAAGAACAGAAAACCAATGCATCCCTAAAAACCCAACCCAAATGGCTGGCAGCAGTTTTTCCAGCTTCGGACAGGACAACCAACACAATCCACACAAACATACATGTGAACTGAAATCTGTTGGAAGGGGGGGAAAAGGCAGGAATTTTCACTTCATAAAATTCTAATTTTCACATAAATAGCCATGAATAAAACACAAGATTAAAGTTAACCCCAATCCTGTGGTTCAGGAGCTGGTTTGGTTACTCTCCAGCTCTGATAGCACCAGGTCTGACCTCTCTGGTGTCACTCCTGAGCACGTATCACGCAGGGAAATAACACATCTGTCCCACTGCCCCGGGCTGTGGCAGCTCAGGCAGTATCAGCCCTGAGCAGAAGGTTGGTGTTTTAAACACATCCCAGCTAACCAAGCTGTGCCCAGCTCTGGGCACGATAAACTCCTCAGGGGGACACACCTAAGGCAGAGCACGGTGGGGACAGAGGCCTTGGCAGCCACCACACCAGGGTGAATTGAAGAATGGACTGACCTGGATTCGGGTTATCCAGAACACCAATTCCCAGAAATCAAGGTGTATTTTATACCAGAGCCATCCCAGCCATCCTGGTACACAAATTCAGCCCAGAATCCACCCCTCCCACATCACAGTGCACCCACAGACAGCCCACCCAATTAATTCTTTTAATCACACACCAGTAAGGTTTGACTTCAGATACCTTCAAAATTTAGAGCTTTTAAACCCAAACTTTGTCAGAAAGCCCACTGATGACATGTGAAAAACCTGAAGAATGTGAAAGAATGAGCTTCCAGTTCTTCTGGGGGCCGAAGATGGGATACAAATTAATTCACAGCACACGCAACAAACCTGTTTCAATATTTCAGCTGGAATTTTCATACAAGTTCAGGCAAACTCAGCACATAAACTGAAAAAACTGACTGAAAAAGGAGAAAGCTGACATGGGATGAGAAAACAGAGCTTAGCAGGGCTTGATTGGTAGTGGACAGGTCAACCATAAACCACATGAGTCACAAAGGTATATAGAATTAGTTTTTAAATAAATATAATTTAAAAATTTTAATTAAAAAAATTGGGTTTAAACTTTAATTTTAAAATTTTAAAACAGTTTTAAAAGGTCTTTACTGATCTGCAGAGAGTAGAAGCAGGAGTAGAAAACATGATGAGAGTGAGTTAAGTAATGCCAGAGGAACTCAGAGATCATGATTTTCCAACACAGATGCAGCAGGGCAGCCACAGTGCATTTAAAATATACATATAGAACACATATGCACATAGAGTTGAGAGTGAGGATGAAAAAAGAAACACTGAATGAACTGTGTATGCTCAGAATGAAAAGAAATTAAGGGTCTCTCAGATTACTTTCCTACAAAGATATTTTACATACACTGGACACGAGATTGATTCCATATGGGGAAAAATCTTATACTAAAAATATGTGAAAGCTTAAGCTCAAAGGAAATCCTTTTGTTTTATTACAGGAAGCCCAAATTTCTTATGAATTTCTTCAGTGTGACCTTCATTTTAACTTAAAAAAAAAAAAAAATCAAAAGCTACTTTGAAAATAGCAGATGATGCAGCACAGTAAGAGCAGATTCAAGAACAATTTCAGGACACTTCCTTCAGTAGGAGATGCTTTAATTTTTTAATATTTATTTTTCCAATAGGGCTGTGCAGCCTGTATTACTTAGCCTTGTCCTGTGAGTGGCTGGAGAGCTCCTGGAGTGCATCTTTCAGTTCAGTTTAGTTTAGAAGAAACAAGGGTAGCACAACTTCACCATCCTCCAGTCCCTTGCTCATCTGAACTATAATGTACTGAGCAAAACAAGCACATGCTTTCACTGACATCTGTTTTTACTGTGTGACTGAATGAAACAAAATTGGGTGCAAAAAATAATCCAGTCGAGTTCAAATATCACCTGAGTCATCACCACAATAAAAGGTAACCAGTCATCAGCAGCAGAGACAAATAAAAGTTTAGGGAGACGCAGCCAGGCAAGTTACCCTGAGCCCAGCATGCCCTGGAAAGATGATCCTTCACAAAAATGTCTCCATGACCAGGATAACTGTTAACTGGAGGGGATGTTTGGTCTTTAACCAAGGTTTTCAGCACAAATCTTAGGTGAGAGCAATACCTGTTTCTATAAAAAATAACCTCAGCTCACCTAGGAGTGTCCCACTGGCACCCAGGCATTTCCAGAGGATGGAGTTCCACAAAGGAGCTGTTTCAACCTGCACTACCCGAGTGATGAACCAGGCCAAGCGACCAGATCCCAGTTAATAACAACCCCAAAATCACCCAGTGCCCCCCACCCATTATTATGAACCCAATTACGTGACCCAGTTCATCTGCAGCCCCACAAACTGGTTTGATAGGATCAATTAGAGGGTACCAGAAGCGTCAGCGAGTTTGTGGATAGGAACTGGCACAGCCAGCTGAAGGACTCACTGCATGTGCAGCTAACACCTGGAGGTGTTCCTGTAACTCATCATCATCATCATGCACATTTGCTTATTTTTTTATTTGAAAAAAAGTAAATTTTAACCCTATGCTAACCCACAAAAATTGCCATGGTCTATAATTTATGCAGGTACTAAATAAGTGATTTATGCATTTCCTTGCCCATGTGAGGATCTGGGTACTATTCAATCTGGGTTATACTCACTGCACAAATAAAATAAAATAAAATTCAATTCCTGACAAGTCAAATCTCCTCCTGGCCAGCAGAGGAAAGGTTTAAACATGGAGTGGCAAGCAGAGATGGATTACAGATGGTGTTGCCATTACCAGTCTAGCAGAAGTAACGTTAACAGATCCAAACTGCCAGGAAAGGTTTTCAATGATGAATCAAATATACAAGTAAAACAGTAAGAGCAAGTACTCAGACTCCTTCTAAGAAATCACAAGGCTTCCTTCAGTCATTCTTGAACAATTTTGAGGGGTTTAACGAGAAACCTCAGTGGTCTCAAGTTCTCCATGAAGAACCACAGCAACACTAAAAACAAAACTGGGGGCAAGGGGGAGGCAAATTGGAGGTGTCTATAGCTTCTTCCCCTCCTCCCTTTCCTGCTTAAACCTTCGGAATTGTGAAAGCTTGGCAAGGATTTTCCTTTGCCCTTGTCTGCAGGATGGGATAAGAGTCACTTTCCTGGACTTGCTCTGCATTTTAATTTTTCTTTTACTATAAGCAGTAAGATATTGGTGCTTGTGATGCATCCAGGGGTTAAATGTTCGCAAAAGCTCTACAAAACTTGCCACAAATCAAGAAAACATGACAACCAGGGACAGGGTGAAGAGCCAGGGATGTTTGATCTGGAGAGAAGAGCACAAAGCAGTGACAGAGGTTTCCATGTGTACAGCTACAAAGAGGAAAGAAATTAATTATTCTCCACCTCCCCGTGATCCAGGAGTAAAGGCCTTAGACCACATGGGATATTCAGCTTAGTCACCAGGAAAAGTTTCCAATACAAGGACGGTGTTGGAAGAAGTAGCCAGAAGAATAATGAAAGACTGGTTTAGACACACACCTGTCAGGCAGGACTGATGCATAATTGAATTCACTTCAGATCAGATGATTTGGTGAGGTCTCATCTTCTGTAATTATTACATTTACCACTGGGACTAAGCCCTTTAGCACAGGTCCTTCATTTGTCAGTGGAAATGACAACCCAAACACCAGGAAGGGACAACCCAAAGCATAAGCTGAAAACTTCTTTAAATGTATTTGAAATAGAGATTCCCTGGCAATCACAGGAAAGAAAAGAGAACACAAAAACCACAAAAAACAAAGCAAAACGGGCTAGAAAGAACATCTGGAGGTGTTTAGCCAGACCAGGTTGCCAAGAGCCTTGCCCACCTGAAGTTTGAAAATCTGAGGAGAGAGGCTCTGCAGAAACCTATCCCCAACTCTGATGAGGAATAATATCTTCCCATGAGAATTTTATTTGTGCAGGGCCAGGAATTGGACTCAGTGATCCTTGTGGGTCCCTTCCAACTTGGGAGTTCCAAAGCTCGTTCTTTTAGCCCAGAGTTTGAAGCAGGTAGAGGGTGATAAGGCCACACAGTATCTTTTTTGTTTGAAAAGTAAGCCGAAACAACCACCAAGGTTTTCTGAAAACCAAAGAGTGGTGAGTGAAAGCTGGCACTCCCTTCAGCATGTGCAATGCTGCCCAGCAGGGCAAGTCAGTTATTAACCAGAGGGTGTTTAAAGTCTCCCAAAGTGATTGGGCAGATCCTATCTATGCTGTTTGAGAAACTGAAGCAGGGTATGCCTAAGGGTGTGGTTTCACAACATCTTAGGTTGAATTAAGACCTTGCTTGAATTAAGACAAGAAAAAATCATCCCACCTTCCCTTTCTGCCTGGCTGTGTGTTCCTGCTGGGCTCCCCTCGAAGAGCTTGAACAAATTAAATGTTATTTCTCAACAGCATGAAGGGCTTGAACCCAACACAGAACAACATCACAGGCCGGGGAGAATCATCTCCAGCGTGCACATCTCATCCACATTAAAGACAGGACACTCATCTTCTCTGGTTTAGGAAGGTTGAGTGAAACCTGCACCAAAACACCAACACATTTTCAGCTGGGCTCAGAAAAACTTACTGGATTGAGGGCTAAATAGCAAAAATAATAACAATCTTTAAAAAAAGGACATTGAGATGTTAGAATGTGGGATGCAAAGGTAAAGGAACCACCCCATCACAACAACCCCAAGCCAGCAGAAAAGCAGGCAGGCTCCTGTGTGGCCTGAAAGCTCCCTCTGGCCAAGGAGGGGACAAATGCCAGGGCCCAAGGGAAGAAGGGACTGTGCAGATGGGGTAGGGGGGAGGGAAGGGTCAGGTTTCTCTCCTTTGATGACCCTGAGTTAGATCAGTTCAGCTGCAACATGTAACTTCATCCTCAAACACCAAAATGCTGAGTACCTGCAAAAAAAAGTTGTATCTGGGGAAAGAAATGAGCAGACATTTCAATAAAAGCCACTAGTGTAAGGCAGAATGTTTATTAGTAAGTGTTGTCTTCCTTAAAAATCATCAAGATATGTCAGGCTCAGAAAAGTCAGCACTTCAATAAAAATGCCCCAATCATGTCAGAGCTGCTGGTCGAATTTCAAAGCACAGCCTGCAGAACCCTGGAGTCAAACATGGCCAGGGAACTCCCCAGCTCAAAGCACTCTCTATTCCCAAAACAGAGAGGGACAGTTTAAGGGAATGCTCAGCCTGCTCCAGTCACACTTGTAACCTTCAGAGAAAACTCAGCACTACCCCCACCAGCACCCAGCTGGGCTGAAGCCAAAATAAATTTGGCACAAAGCACAAATGACCTGACTTGGAACTGGATACGGCCAAAGTGTTTGTCCTCGGGGGGGGCAAAAGGAGTTTGAGACAGAACCCAGCAGCAAGATTATTCTTTGAATTAGGACTGCCAGGGTGCCACTGAAAGTGGGAACAAGAGAGGGACAAACTTTGGCTCCTGTACCAGGCTTTGGGCTCCCAAGCCACTGCTTGTAGTGGTTCCACACTGCCCTGGCAGCACGCTGAGTGAAAATCAATCTGTTACAGCAGAAGTGACTTAGAAAGGGTCTAAGGAGACAAACCTGGCAGGGTTTCAGGTCACAAAAAGTTAAAATTACAACTCTGACACGAAGCCAAGTCAAGACTCCAAAGTCTGTCACTTCTTTGTGAGTTCTCACTCACTCTGTTCTGTGAAGGACCTGATAACAGTTAAGCTTGGAAATGTGTTTCTCACTTCAGTTACTTGAACAATATATTAAAAAAAATAATTAAAAAAAAATCAGACTCATTCTCCAAAAGCCAGGAAGATAATTACTGAGCTGTAATGCAGAGCCAGGCACTCAATCTTACACAGCTGAGGGGAGATCGACCTAACTCTGACTCTTGGCAGCACAATCTGCATGTGATCAAACAAACAACAGGTTCATGGGATCACATTTGTACAATTCATTGCTAAACAAGCACTATCTCAAGTTTCAAGTTCACTTCATGCTTTATTTCACTGAGAGAAAAGGATTCCATGTTCGCCACATGCACTCTAGAAATAATAGCAGTGCACAGGCCCTTTGACTCAAACTGGTCACAGAACACTGCCCGTGGCTTTAAAGCCATTTATCAGAACAGTTTGGCTATTTTTAAAAGAAAAACAGAAGAAGCAATGGCATTGGCTGTTGAATTTCAGGCCAGCACACCACAGACACTCAGTACCCACCATCTCAGGTTAGTGTTCAACCGTGTTGTACATGTAAATGTTACAACCCCAGGACAGGCCCAGGTTAAGCACAATCCAACCATCTGCAGGCCAAGTCTGCAAGGCAATCCCACCCATCTTTCCATTACACACACCAGAGAGCCATTTCCTGGACCACAGCACGGTCCCTTAATGGCCAAAGCACCCCTTTTCCAAGCAGCCAACCCCCTACAAGGGAAGAGGTGATGGGACTTGACTCATGCTCTGTGTTGGGCACGGCACACAACCCACTTGCAGCAGATGGATGGGAGGAAAAGAGGTGCAGAGAGAGCAGGACTGAAAAGAGACTTCTAAATCTGACATTTCCTACCTTTTTGCAACCAGCTATCACTGCAGACAACTGGCAGTGTCCTGCTCTCCCCCTTCCCTGGTCTAGTTCCCAGTGGACAATGCCCCGTGACCTTAATTCCCCCTCTGATGTGAGCACACTGCAGTTGTCATAACAATCATTAACAGACACACTCTGCAACAAGACACAAATCCTTTCAAGCACAGGTGCCACTGAAACCATTTCCCCCCAAGGCAGCCATCACACCTGCCTTTTGTTAGGACATTCACAAAACATCTCCAAGATGCAGAACAAGGGTCGAACAGAGATTTCAGCTTTAAAACAACTCCACAAGAAGTAACACCCAAGGCCAAAAAAAAAAAAAAATAAAAAAATAAAAAAGCTCCCACCCCTGGGAACCAGCTGTCATTCTTTCTGGCATTCCAAGAACATTTCTACCAAACACAAACTTCCAGTTTCAAACACAGCTGGAAGAATTCCTGCTACAGTCAATACACATTTAGAAATTATAATTTTACACAATAAATTGTTAAAGAAAGATTACCAATTATTTCTTTTTAAAAAGCAGCTACTTAACCAACTTAGAGGCTAACCTAAAAACACACATTTCAAACAAAAGAAGTAGTAGTATTAACTGGAAATACCATTCCATCATATTTTTGTACTTTGGGAAGAGGCAAAGAAGAGAGACAATACAATGGGATAATTTTCCTGTCATTTTCAGATTCTTTCCTGTAAATTTGTCAAGTGGAATACACAGATTAAATGCAAAATTGTTTTCCTAGTTACTTTCAGATGGAAAGAAGAGTCTGCCTGTCTGAAAGCTTCTCATCTTACTCATTACTTATTAGTTTAGTATTAATTTCTATGATCTGTTAAAATCATCATGGCTGCATTGACAATATCACTAAGTCAGTTTAGGATAACACTCAACAGTTTTAAAATTCCAGACATAAGACAATTATAGTCCTGCCATTTTATTAACAGAAACACACATTCACTACTTCATACATATATAAATCAAAATCTTTATGTCAAATGGACATTTAACACAGCCTGTTAAGCCAAAACAAACCTGAACAGTGACTTACCAGGAAGCCTGTTCATGTTGACCCCTTGGGCAGAAAGTCCTATTCCCATGTACCTTCAAAAAAAAAAAAACCAAACAAAATATCAGTCAAGCACCAAATGGCCAAGGCCACGAGATTTCCTGCAGTAAAATAAACCCAACCCACACACAAATTATTTAAGAATGGCAAAATCACTGAAGATTTTCCATTACTCAAGTCCTTTGCTGAATCCAAGATATAATGTCAGTGCTTTTTGACTACAGCTACTCTTTAGCTCTTAATTGGTAGGAGAAGGACTGGAAAACAGTCAGCAATTTAATTTCTGGCTTGGTATTTGTGAGGGGTTTTTACCCATATATCAGAAAAACTATTTATACAGTTATTTTTACATTACATGAGAGTAAAATAAACACATAAGGGCAGATATGTGAGAACAGAGGCCTCTCCATCCTGAGGGATTGTGCCCAGGAACAGCTGGTAGTGGATGCCCAGGACAGAGCAAACAGTTGTACTTTCCAGGAACACTCTTTCATTGGTCAGCACGTGTTCTACATCATTTCCTAAGCAAAAGGTGCTCCTTCTGTATTTCACACCCTGTCAGATTAGATTTTCATCCTAATCTGACCACTCTGTGAACCTTTGTAACCTCTTTGAAAAGGCAGCTTCCTGCAGCTCCCCCCATTCGACTCCTGCCCGAGCTGGTTTTGCTTGGTACTTGCATTTTCAGAATTGGGAGAGAGAGGAAAAAGCATTTCCCTGTCAACTTTCTCAAGGATTTTCAAGTCCTCACTCACACCCTGCTCCCTCTCAGGGAGGTTAACTCATCACAGACTCCTCAGCTGCTCATCCTGCCCCTGAACCCTCCTGCTGCACTTCCAGCTCTGTGACCTCCTTGGGAAGCACCAGCATCGCTCACCACACAAACCCACGGTGATTATTACAGACACCACCATAACAGTGCTGTCCATTTTGGTTTCCATCCCTCCCCCTCCTCCGTTATCACATTTATATTTTACCGCCGATGAGAACTGGGATGATTTTTCCATGGAACTGGGACACAACTTGTCCCTGCACTCCAAGAGGCAGCTCAGAGAGCATTTTCTCTGTCAAGTTTGGATTGTTTATTCTGCCCCCATGATAACCACCTTATACCTATCCAAGCAGGGTAGCAAAGCACAGCCAGCCTTCACAAAGTCTCCTCCTCCTCACTGCACACACCCATTTTGTTTCTTCTTGCATGGCTCTGTAATTGTTTTAATATCCCCTGGAACCACAGCTGCCCTGCTCAGTTTGTTTCCAACACAATTCCATATTTTCAGGTTACCTCAGTCACTGTCACCGCCACATGGAAATGGTAATAACCCATTTTGTTTTCTTGTTTACACGGAAATGTTAATCCTCAGAGACCTACAAGGTTATCAAATCTTCACCTGTGATCTCTTTAATAGCACAAAATAGAATTTTATTTGGTGAGAAAATACCTTTAAGATCATCTAGCCCAACTATGGCCCAAAGACTGCCAATCCCACCACTAAACCACGTCCCCAAGTGCCACAGCTCCAGGGATGGTGACTCCTCCCTTCCCTAAGCAGCCTCTACCACTGCTTGACAAGCCTTTCCAGGAAGAAATTATTCCTAATATCCAACCTAAACCTCCCCTGGCACAACTTCTGGCTGTTTCCTCTTGTCCTATCACCTGTTACCCATGAGAGGAGGGGCCAACTTTGTCTTTCTTGTACCCTCCACGTCTCGGCAGCGCGACCTTCTGCATCTCAAATCCCCGAGACCCAGTTCTACAGCGCCTTAAAATAAGTCAAATCCCTTCTTTTAAACACGTGCTCTACTTTCTGAAGTGCTCCAGCTCCCTGAGGATCCAGACCCTTCCTCCTCAGACCAACGGAGAGAGAGAACAGGCAGCAAACTCCTGGCAGGGCATCGACCCGGAACTTCCTGAGGCCCACACGGCCACCACGAGTCCTGTCTGATCACACCACCTGAACCCAGCCTGGTGGTCAAGGAGATGACATCATCCAGGAAAGGCTGGTTCCTGACCTACAGCACAACCCTGAACTCTTAGCATTTAGGCATTAGGCATTCAGCTCCTGAACCTCGTAAGAAAAGCAACGAGGAAGGTCCTGCTCTGATCTGAAGGATGGAAGAGACTTTGGAACAAGTACTCTGTGATCTCATTCCTTTCAATCCCTTGGATAAAAAAAAATATACACACACATCTCTGCAATCAAGACTTTTTAAACATCGCACTCCACACTCAACAGCTCAGCTATTTCATTCTTTAGAACCCTTGAATGAAGAGCAGATAACCCCGATGATTTGTTGTTCCTGGGCTTTGTGAATAAATAAGATTGTTGTTGTATCAATCCTTCAACAGGAACCAGATTATCATTCAAAAACAAAGGCTGGCATGTGTCTTGTTGACAAATGACACTGTCATTGCTGTATTAACTCTTACTTGAGGAGGATAATCCTTTAAAAGCAAGAGACTGGCATCTGTGAGCCTCTAAACACTTCTACCTCCTCAGACCCTCCATAAAAAGCTCTCCTCATTGCCTCTTCTTCTGACAAGACTCTCCTCTTGCTTCCCCCATCCCTGATTGTTCTGGGAGGGAAAAGTACTCCTTTAACATTTTAGACCTCCAGCCAGATGTCCCTCAACTCATCCTGGTCAACTTTATTGGTTTTTTCAAGCTTAGAAGTTTGTTCTTTCCATTTTTCTCATCAAATAAAATGTCAGCTTTTGGAGTGTGTATCCCTATCACCTCTCACCCCTCACCTCCATGTCTAATTCTGTCCCCTGTCAGCTCATTTTGAGTCTCTCCAACAGTTCACACACTTTCCTCTGATCCTCCAATACATCTTAAACAGTCTCACAGCATTTAACCTTTCCAATTTTAATAACTATTCTTAAACAAGCTTCTTCAATCTATAAGGTTTGTTTTCTGGATTTTTTTTGTTGCTGGGTGGTGGTTTTTTTGGATGAACACTGAAGTGGTAGGGTCTGGGGGGCTTTTAGAGCACCCCTCAGGGGACACCAAACACGAGCGATCACGTTCAGTGCAGGGGAGCAACTTCTAAACACTCATTTCTTGTCAGCGTTTTTTTGCACTGCTCAGAGCAGGAGTCAGAAGTTACCTCCTTCCTCATGAGCTCCCTGACTCATGAGAGTCTCTCCACAGCAGTCATTTACGGCATCTAAAAATTCAGGCTCGCACAGTCACACGACACACACCTATAATAAACTCGATTTTGGGGATTTGGCTCTGGCCTTCCAGGCACAACATGGAACCCCCATTCCTGGCAGATAAGAGAGAGTTCTTATTCCTACTGAGTCTGGAACCCTCTGCTGCCACACTGTTTTCCCTTCCACCTGGTGAGTTGAGTTTTGCCATGGTTTTTTTCCCCAATGACACGTGGGAGCAGTCAGATCCCATCCACAGCCAGAACTGAATTCAGGTTCTACGTTGCTTCAGAGAGCAGTGACAGTGGAAAGTGTCACCTCTTCCAACTGTTCAAGCCTCAAGGGAGCTGTGATTCAAAGCCTGAACACAACATGAAGGCAACACCACCAGAGTGCTAGGTCCTGGCACTGCCCTTCTGCCCCCGTCCCTGGGTGGCAACGCCAAGGAAAGTATTAGAAATTAGAGGAAATAACCCAATTGTCAAACTTGGATAAAATAGGTCACCTCCCACCTCACTTTCAGCTTATCCTGCTTAACTTCATTATTTTCTATGCAGATTCGTCCTCCCTCTTTTGTGTGTACAGCAGGAAATCCCACACACATCACCAAGGGCAAAACTCATAAATAGTATCTTTCCATTTTGAGACAACACAGCTTTAAAGTAGAGCTGGAACCTTGTAGTTTTATAAAAAGCAAGTACTACAACTCCACAAATTCTAAATTTAAGGTTACACTTTAACCTAGATACACAACACCATGGAAGTGTGTCACTAAAAAAAAAACAAGAACACGACCACAAGCCTTCCTGGTTCACAATTTTTTTTGCTTTTCAACTTATGCTCCCATTTAAAGCTCAAGATGAACTTTAAAATAAGAACATAAGGGCTGTAGAACTGTACAGAGAATTTGCAGGGAACCTAAAATAAAGACTCTCACTGTGCTGGGTTTCAACTCCACAGTTTATATCCACAAATTGTCACAGACTTGGCTGCTGGTTATTATTTTAGAAGGTGCTATTTTGCTTTTCCCACCTATCAATTTATGTATCAGAAGTAATGGATGAAACGGATCTTTGAGATCTACAAAGCCTCAGACTAAAAAAAAAAAAAAAATCACTCTGTTCTCTTGAAAACTGGGAGGAGAAAAAAAACCAACTCATCTTCAACTCCCCCACTCCCAAAAGCACCAGCTGCTTTCTGAACTCCTTGGAGCAGAACAGCTTCTCACTTGCTCGACTCCAAATGCTCCAAACCAGTTTTGTGTATGCAACAATTCCAAACTAGTTAAACAGTATTTGTGGGCATCATCAAGAGCAAATTACTGCCTGGTTTGTTTGGTGTTTTTTTTTTTTAAATTAATCAATTATGATATTCAATATCATTCAACATCAATCTCAATAGTCTGTCCCTGCTCTATCACCCCTGGTTTGGGAGGTTTCAGGTGTGGAACCCCCTTTTTGAGGGATTCAAAGGGTCTCTTGCAGAACAGGATGCACAGGGATGTCTTTTTTGGGGGGATTGGGGTAATCACACATTTATATCCATTATCCATCACAGGCAGGGATGGATGCATATAAAGATACACACCTTGACTAAAGCCAGGCAAAAGTGACCTCCTAAACCCACCTTCTCAGCAGTGAACACTGGATGCTTGGAACTGCCCCCCACACTTCATATAAGCTTCAAAAATGCTGCATCAGGAGATCAGTTCCAAAGAGAGCAGCCTGACAAAAATAAACCCAGACACATGCCAGTGATTCAGTGGGAACAGCCTTGTTCCCTCTCACCAGCAGTTACCATAGCACCAAACTCTTCCAGACTTCTCCTCCTGCACCTCAGCCCTGCCCAGGCAACACTGGTTGTGCTTTTGGAATTGTGACTGAAATCAGCCACACTCAAATCAACCATGAGCCACAACCTCAGCTCTGCCTCTTCCATCCTGCCCTGGCTCTCCTTGGCCACAGCAGAAGAATGAAGGACCTTGGTGGCCACCCCTGATGTCTCCACACGCCAGGATTGCCAGGATTTTTCCCTCTGGCTCATCCAGCAGCGTGACCAATGGAAGATGAAGCTCCAGAAAGACAAAGCTTTGAGTTCCTCTCCCCAGTCCCAGGCACTTCAGCAGCAAACACCGACACGTAGCTGCTCCAGCACACCTGAACAGGACAGAATTCACTTCAGGCTCCTAAGACAATTTGTGTGGTGGATTCTGCAGAGCAGATGTTTTCAAAGCTGCATTTAAAAAAAAAAAAAAAAACCATACTCTTTTTTTGCTTCTTTCAATAAAAGACTTGCCCTGGAAAAGAGATGGGAAGCCAAAATGATGACTGTACTTCGAAATTTAAAATGTAACCCTTAAAGGTAGAAAAGATCTCAAATGCACTGAGTCAGTCAGGAAGAATTCTATGTTGTCACTGGGCAGAAATTATCTGAAAAATAATGAGAAAAGTTCTTTCACAGGAGTGACAATATTTGACTGACCTAAATTCAATCAGAGATCTCTTAAAGAGGCCGTTCTAACAGAGTCACATGAGTAGAGGAGCCACTGATGGCTGAGTTTAGTTTGTCCCAGAAGGGGAATCCACCCATGTGAGCAGCAATTCTTTGAGTTTTCCAGAACAAACACGACACCCAGAGAGCCTGCCAAAAACTCAACGTAAGAAGAGGGGTTTTTTGCCTGCTCTAAAGCTACTCTGTGTTAGCAACTCACAAAAATCCTTGTGAGCCCAGCAGAGAAACTTCAGAACAGACCTGCCCTTTGACAGCGAGGACCTCACGCTGAAATTCCAGCATCTGCATCTGTCTGGCTTTTCCAGGGTGGGAATGAAGAGCTCGTTGGGTCGAGCAGAGCAGAGCACAGAAACAGAACTCATGTATAGCTGGATTATATATTATTCAGTTTTAAGAATCCCAGGAGCAAAGAACAGCTCCCTGGAAAAGCACCCAGCACTTTGGGAAGCGTTGTTATGAGCAAAACAGAGGCAGGGCAGAAGGAGGAAGAAAGCAGTAAGTCCATGGTCCTCACTGGATCAGAGCAGTGCACTTTTAATAAAAGGAAGCATTTCTTTACCCATAAAGCTACAAGAGTTTCTCCAATAAACTTAGAGAGAGAGTGCTCATCTCAAATGCTAATCCTGACAAGCAGCAGGGCAGATTTATGAAGGCTCTGCCAGGAAAAGAACAACAGTGTGGTCCCCTTGTATTTATTGCTTAACCTGTTGAAAGGTACCAAGTCAGAACAGTGAAACAATCCATGCCATTCTGCTTTCAAGTGGCTGTGAGGTTTACCTTGATGGCACAAAAAATTCACCCCATCTGAAAGTTAGGGAAACAAAGGTGGTGGGGGGGAAATAGAGTGGTTTAGCACTGTTTGGGTGATGGCCACAAGCCTAGAAATCTTTTTTCCTGAGGCAGTACCATCCTGGCACGGCACAGCTGGAAGGAGAGACTGGCAGGGATGCTCCACAAGCACCAAGGCCCAGACTGGAAGAGTTAAACCAGAGCTGTTGAGGAATTTGGTTTGTAGGCCGTGACTTGTTCCCTGCTCAGTTGTGACCTCCCATTAACGCGAACACGCGGTGGAAATTCCTGGGATTGGCTTTTTATTTCGTGGCTCAGCCGAGCCATGAGTCGAACAAGGGATGTCCCATTCTTCCAGAGGTTTGGCATTCAAGGGCTTCCTGTATCCTGCAATTTTTTCCAATAGCCACATCCTACCTGGGAGGAATCCTGCCCTCCCAGCTATCGTGCACCCCACCACTCTTTAGACTCACACAGTCTAAAACAAACAAGCAGAATTATTAAGTTAGAGGCATTTTAGAGACTTGCACGGCCTCTCCTGCAAAGCTCTGAGCTATCACTCTTGTCTGAGGTGGGCCCTGACTTCATGCCAGGTTTAAAGAGTGGTGAGAAATGATAACCCCTATCAATTCACCACTTGAAACCACATTGTTGCAGCTACAGTGGGGGAAGGGGAACGCTGTTACAAGGCAGTGAAAAAAACAAGTTACATCTGTTTAAAAAAATCACCCACGGCACACAAAATACTGGATTCCAACTGTCTCTGATTGCTCAGTCTAACAATAAATATTTTGGAATTACTTCATAATCTCTAGAGTCAACCTGGTAACATAACACACCTTTTCAGGGTGTTTATGAGTCAAGAGTGACAAAAGCACAGAGGAAGAATGAAAAGCTATTTTTGACAGACCAAGGTATCAGATTCCCAGCTCCCTTCCAATTTTAGGATCACGTTCAACTGGTACCTGCCAGCTGTAGGAAGGGCCAAATCTGTCCCCCATTTCAGGAAGGGAAAGGGCTGCTGCTGGAGATTAAAAATGTGTGCAGGAACATTGACAGGCAGAAAATACAGATCAGAGATGAAGACTCGACCTGAGCACCACTTAAGGAAGAAGAGGCACAATAAAAGTCCCACCAGGCTAAAATCACACTGCAATCCAGAATAACCCATTTCTCCACCTGCTACCCCGAGCACCATCCCATCCAACAGGATCCCCAAACCCTGCAAAGAACTCTGCTCAAAACCAACTGCAGCTGAAGCAAAGGTGTCCCACCCACTCAGGGTTCCAACTCCAGCTCTTCCACTCCTGACAGCTGACACCCAGCAAAGTTCACACAAACCATGTCAGTGCCCAGTGGTGCCTGCAGCCTGGGAACAGCACAAAGCATTACTGATACTCATTCTCTGATTATTTATTCTGGTTACACCCAGCTGAATAAGTGGGATTTTTGTTCAGGTTGTCGTGCTGCTTTAACCAACCTCACTCCCAAATGCACTGAAAATACGTCAGGGAAGTTAAACAAGTTTTTAGGACTGAATGGAGTGAAGATTGTTTGACTGCCAGTCTAGGCAACAGGAGATTTATCCTGCCATAAACAAAGCCTCGAAAACAGGAAAGAAAGACTCCAAAATTACCACAAACACCTAACAGAAAGGCATCCAAAAGAAGGCAAAGTCATAAAAGGACAACAAGTTTCATTCTGGAGACTGATCTTAGAGTACAGTCCATTGTAACAATCAGCTGAAAACAGCAGCTTGAGTCCCACTGTTTTCTCCACTTAAAAACAAGGGGAACAATATAAATTCAGAACATAACTCAGAAGGAAACATTCCACCAACAGGTAGCTGGTTCTCTTACTGTCCCATCTTTACAGGTTAATTTGCTCTGTTTAAGCTCAGATGGTGACAATTCTTATGAAATGAGGATTCACCTGCCAGTAATTAATGAAATTACAGACAGAAATAGCTGCAATATTTACATAATAACTTTTTTTTTTTAATTATGTGGAAAACACGTTACAGAAAAAGTAACACACGGAGTTTTGAGAGATGAAATAAGAAGAGTTTCCCTTTAAACAGTGACTGAGAGTCAGAGCTGGGAAAGCACCACACACTGAACTCACAGATCTTTACTGACATCTCCACAACAAGGAACAAAGGCCTGATGTGGAGCAGAGCATCAACACAAAGAACTTGTAAACAAGCAGGAAGACTGCAGTGTGGAAACAAGAGATCCAGCCTCATTCCACAGGTACAGTGCAAACCCCACTCCTGGAAAAGCAGTTTAGGAAATTAATGTGGCAGCAGAGTTGATGTAACACAATTAACACCACTCAGCTTCAGTGGCAGAGCTGAAGAAAATGAGTCAAAGCTTCCCAGTGGATGAAAAATCCTTTAGCAGTTCATCATCCCTGAGCTTCACAAGTGAAGAAAAGAAGTTTCCCTTCTATAGAAGTTCTCCAGCTTATACAATTTAATTATTGAACAGATAATTCCTTAGATCTGTAAGCCTAGAACACATAAATAATTAGTTCCCATTATTCTATGATTTGATTTATTAACTGCAGATGTGTTCTGAAGAACTGAAGCAGGATAATGTTTTACATATAAAGATGTTGATTTTGCTGGAGGTTACTTTTGTCATATTCCTACCTTTTCTGTAACAGATATTCAGAAAGAGCAGAAGGAGGGGGGGAAAAAAACCCAACATAACAAAAATAACCCCTGCCTGAAATTTCTTGTAAAGTTTTACACGTAGCTGAACTAAAAAAAAAAAAAAGCCAACCAAAAAAAGAAGTTATCCCAGCCTGAAATCCAGGAAATCTCAGACTTCAGTCACACAAGTGAAAAAGTCACACATTGCCACCACTACTTCCATTTCATTTCCTAATTTCACATATTATTTTAATGACAAAAGGATATTCTACCATTACAACGGTCCATGATAGTGCCACAAAATTAAATTTCCACTTCACTGATTAAAAAAAAAAAGAGGAATGAAAGAAGTTATCGGCTGCAGGTCAGATATTCCAATCTCACCACTGCTTTACACCGAAAAGCTGCTCTCTTTTGCAAGAGTTTAGCAGAACACCACCAAAAAAAAATAAAAGCTTGTATGAGATGTCATCAGTTGAGGTGAAAATGAGTGTTTCTCTCCATCTGAGAGCACCAAGGTGCAGTCAGTTGGGAGCTGAGCAGGCAGGACTGGCTTGGCCTGCAAATGGGAACGAGGCAGGAACTGTTTATGGAATCTACTTGGGGGATCTATTTACGTGTTGGGTTGTTTAAATGAAGGTCTGTGGAGCAGCAGGAATTCAAACAAGCAGACACACCTGCCAACAGAAGAACAACCCCCTCTCTGTGCTGGTTTTGGATTCTTGGAAACCAGGATGGAAAAAAAAAATTAAAAAAAAAAAAAAAAAAAAAGGAGGGAGGGGGGAGGAAATCAATTATTTACAGGCTTATCAGCAACAAAATAAGGGATCACAGAGCACGTGCAGACACTGGAAACCCTCAGTTCCCACAGAACATCCCTTCACCTTCCCTACAGGCACAACAACACTCCAAGGTGTCCACAGCACAACCAGCCAAGTGCCCTCAGAGCAGCCCAGGGACAGCCCCCTGTCAGCATCTGGAAACCATCAGAGCACACGAGCAAGAGGCTTTCCACGGAGCCATCACACTCCCCATATGCTGGGGAGAAATGGAAAGTTGGCAAGGAGAAATGTAAAAGCAGGGAAGAGGGGTGGATGACTTGTTACTAATGTACAGACTGGGAACCAACCAGCACATCTGACCTTTATTTTTCCTTTTTTTTTTTTTTGTTTTTTTCTTTTTTTTTTTTCAGTCAGGAGAGAAACGGAGCTATTTTTAAGTCTGGGTTATGGTGCACTTGTGTAGGGAAGCTGAAGGGAGATTTTAAATAAACTATGGTATGGACTAGGCTAGATCAGCTCTTCAGCCACTCTCCCCAAAGAACTACTTCCCCTCTCTCCCAGAAAACTGCCTGTGACCTCCACCAGTGCTGGCCAACATCTCTGAGAGCCTGCACAGCTCAAAGCAACTGTGGAACAGTGCTGCAAGAAGAAGGATACCAACACTCCTTCTCCTGCCCTTCTGGGTCTCCTCTTCCCCACTTAACACCCAGGAATCACTTTATCACGGGCTGATCCAGCAGGAAGATGATCCAGCTCACTGCACAGTCAGCGGTGCTGGCACACACAGAAACATCCTGGCCAGAAGAAAAGCCAGACTGGCTCTTCCAGCAGCTCCCTGGGATGGCTCAGAGTGCTGGTGAAAACTTGGGCTGTCTGTCCCAGGAGCAGCTCAGGGATGGACAGGAGGCTGCAGGACAGGTGACTTTTGCTAAAATCCAGAACCTGTGCACCATTAGGGGGTTGGCCTCCAGGATTTCCTCCCCAGTCACATTCCAGCACAGCCCAGCACGTGGCTGGGGAGGTAAAAGCGAGCCAAGAGGCTGAGCTGGCAGTCAGGAACACGCCACTGTCACCCCCAGCCAGCTCACCTTGCCCCAGCACAAAGGGGACAGCGGAGATGACTCGTCCCTCTGAGTCACAACAGCCTGCAAGTTGTGGGTTGGCTGCCCTGCCCTCCACGAGTCTCTCTCCCTGTTCCTGTTTACCAAGCAGAGATTGTCTAATGGGGAAACAGAGGCTGGGAGATGTGCTGACAAATCACCAGCGAACACAAACACGTTTTGGAGAGAGAAAGAGAGAGAGAGGACAAGAGTTCAGTGCTTCAAACACAGCTAAGGTTGAACTGTGAGCACCACGGTGATAAAAGCCTGAGTTCTTTGTGGCAGCTCAGGAAGAGAAGAGTCACAGACATTTCTGCCAATCTGCTCGTCCCAGGAATGCTGGAAGCATCCACAGAATCCTGGAGAGGTATGGACTGGAAGGGACCTTGGGATCTTCCTTCTGCCCAAAGCATAAATAACTCTGAAACTTCCACCAGGCAGGTTGAGGGCTCCCCCAGGCAAATCTGAGGACAGAGATGCCAAAGCCTCTCCAGGCATCCTGTTCTGGTGCACAACCATTTTCATGAGGAAAAATCCTTTCTTATGTCCAGCTGGCATTTCCCTTGCCTCAACTTGTGACCCACTGCCTCTTGTCCTTTTGTTCCAGCTGACAACACTCAGGAGACAAGCACACAATGGCTCAGGAATTAAGTACCCAGCAAGTCTTAAGACAAAACTGCTCAACAAGACTTTGAATGGAACCAAACGAGGGGTTGCTGCAATCCAACCCTTCCCTCTCCCAGCTCAGCCCATCCCTTTATTGACTCCCCTTCAATTAATGTCAGGGAGCAGAACCCTGAAAAAGAGCCCCCAGTTTAAAGAGAAAAAAAAAAAAAAAAAAAAGCAATTTCTGACAGTGACGTCAATAGATTAAATCACCACTAATTATTTTGATGTGGCCAGCTTTAAACGAGTTATCTCCTTTAACCAGCTCACCACAGGCCAGGGCAGCAGACTGTCAGCACCAGGGAAGGAGCAGGGACAGATGACAAATGCAAAGGCAGAACCCCACAGACCTGATGTGTGTCATCCTAAAGTGCTGTGGGACCACTCCCTGTGTGCTCAGCACAGACAAGGAGCTGAGGGGAGGGCTGGAATTAGAGATTGCAAGCTAAATTCACCTCTGCTCTTCGAGGATAAGAACCATCTCCCCCACCTCCCCCCCCAAAAAAAAAAGTAGCAGAAGTAACAGATCAAACCACTGACAGATCTGATTTGTTATGTGTCACCCAACAACCCTGTCAAGGCGATTTTTCAGTGGTAACCTCCCCTCTCCCAGAAAAAAAAACCCAAATCAAACCAAAAAACCACATACAAATATCAAACCCAGTAAATAACCACGACCTCTTACCAATCAGGACTAAACCCACCAGGACAGGGAGAGACCAGCACTCAGTACAAAAATTTCCAGTCATTTTTCTTTCTCTCAAAGGATCGTGCTTCTGTCTCAGGGCATGAGCAGTGGAAGATCCAAAGCTAAGAAAAACTGACCCAACTTCAGTTTCTTGCATGCACCCAATGGACTTTTGGATCCATCAGTAAAGGATTTTACTGATGCTGGGGCAGAAAAGTCCAAGGGAGAGGTTTCAAAAGTCATTTTATTTGCTCCTTTAGCAAAAGCACAATTAGGGGGCAGGTCCACTAAAGGGCAGGAGAGAGAAAGACAATGCAAATGAAGGAGCTTTTTTTTGCTTTGAGCAAAATCAATCAGAACTCCTCAGAGAACACCTCCTGAAATTCAGTGCACCCAAGTCATTTTTTTTTAAGCCTTGTTTTGAAACCAAATCACTCGCATTTCAAGCCTAAATGTGAAATGCCATCACCAGCTCCAGCAAGAGAAGCACAGGGAATAACATCACATGATCTCCATCTCACTACCCCACACAGCAGGAATCAAACACAACCATCTCCAGAGCAGAGGCTTTCCACTTGAAATAACCACTCTGGAAGAGAGCTCAGAGAGATTCCTCTCCCTTTGCTGAAGGGCTTCCAGTGGAGTTTCTAGTGACATGCTTTGCCCCTTCCACAGCTTGAAAACTTCTTTTCATTCCCTCAACCTCTTCTTTAGATATCTGGATTTTTACTCCTTTAAACCGAGGTCACCATGGTGGAATAAACACGAAAGAGCTTCCTCTGCCCCAGGTCACTGGTACAGCACACCGAGCCTCTGGCAGGGACAATTCAAACTGCTCCAGGTGAGACACAAAAGCACCTTCTCAGGTGACAGCCAGGCAGCAGCTACAGTGGAAATTCACAGCTAACAAATCCCCAGCACCACCACGGGCAAGGGAAAAGTTGGATCTGCCTCTACCAGCAAAACACCAACAAGGCACGGGAATGGCTGAGGCATCAGAGAAGCTCTCAGAGCCTCACCACTGCCCTGACTTCAGATCTGAGCTGTCAGCAGCTCCTGCTCACACTGCTGTGTGAACACACACGGCTCTGTGTCTCTGGAAGTATTCTGGAAAGTCACTCTGATTACAGAGTACAATAAAAACAACAATGGGCCACTAATGTGGAAAAACTCTGATCTTGGGAGACAAGCAGAAAATTCCACTGTCTCCCTTTAAGATTGATCTGGACTGCAGCGAGGATTAAGTGCTGTTCAGTGACCTTTGGTGATGTGATTTCTGTGGAAAATTGTCTTGAAGTTCACTGCAAATGATTTCAATTTTAGCAGTTATATAAACTAATCAAGGGCAGGGTTTCAAACACGGACGAGCAGTTAAACACCAAGTCAGTGGAGTGAAGGAATAAAGATGGTCCTTTCCCTGCATTTGCAAGGAATTCAGCCCAGGATCCACCTCTGCAGATAACCCAGTAATTACCACAGGCCCAAATGCAGCACAGCTTGAGATCCCTTACAAGTAGGACACTTCTCAGTTCATCAACAACAGCAAAAAAAAAAAAAAAAAAGCAACAGGAAGAAGTCGTCACTTTAATTTGGTTTTTAGTAGGAGCACTTGCTGCCCTTCCCCACAGCCCTTAAACTGGCCAGAGTTCAAACGCTGGCACTTGAAGGACTGGATTAATTAATGACAATCCCTCCTCCTGGGTGGCTTTTCCTTCCAGAGAGTTACACCTGCCACGTTCCTCCCTTGGCAAGGAACAGTGTCAGGGACATCCACACACAGGACGGGATGAGACCTTCACAGTGAGCAGAAATCACACCTACACCTGCAGCACAAAGCCAGACCTTGCTGGAAATGCCCCTTTAGTGCCTTCCCCAGTGCCCCAGCACTGCCATGACCACTCTTTACTGTGACAGCACCTCTCTGACAGCCCAAAATTAAGTCCAAGTGGCCAGACCTTGCCAGCAAGAGGAAAATCCATTTCAATTGGAACTGCCCTGGAGACCCAGAGCCCACCTCAAACAGCTCAGGAGGCCGCTGTTCAAGCGCCTCTGCCTCCAGTGCATCCCACCACAAGCACATCCATTGACCAGGACAACAAACCCTGCCCGTGCTGCACCTGCCTGGCTCCCCCAGCAACCACAAAAACCTTCCAGAAAAGGAGGTCAGAGTCCAGCAGAGCCGCCAGACACACACTCCCCCAGCCACTGAGCTGGAACGAGGCACTTACCCATCTCTACCTTTACTGACGATCTTCACTTCAAAGTAATAAATGCCACAGGCTGCAGGGATGGGGTGTGTGGCCCTGACCGAGGCAGCATCTTTGTGATTTTTACCGTGACCTGAGAAAGAAGAGAAATGTAAGTACGGAGGGGGATTCGGCCTCTCACGCACACCCCGATCTGAGGCCCTGCTGCCTGAGCCCGGCAGGGAGCTGTGCCTACACGGAGCCAGCCATTTAAAGCACACTCTTCAGAGGACCAGCACACACGGCCCTGCACTGCCACCAGGGACAACCCCCGCACGACCAGCGCTGTGGTTTTCCCTTTGTTTTCGCCGTGGAGTTCCCGAGAAAGGCCGTCAGTGCCACCTCTCCCCCTCCCCACGGACGTAATTTGAGGACCAGCGTGCACAGACAGAAGACAAAACCGATTACACAAGAGGGGAATGACATCAGTGTTTACTAACCAGGGAGGAAAAGGAATAATCGCTTCTCCACTGGGTGGGTAGGGAGGGCAGCTCCAGCAGCAAAACACCACGCTCCGGCCCTTTGGTGTAAACCCGAGCAGCCAAAGCCCCGGTTAGGCGGCGTGCCGAGGCCATCCGGCCCCTCGGCCGGGTTTTGAGCCGGATGACAGAGTAAACAGCCGGTGTGGCTGCACCGGGCCCGGGCGGGCGGCCCTGCCCGGCGTTATGTAAGGCCACACGCCCCGCCGGGGAGAGCCCCGGGCCCCAGCGCCTCCGCCCCGAGCCCGGGCAGCCCCGCCGGCCCCCGGGCCCAGCTCGCTCCCGCCCGGCCCCCGCCCGCGGGGCCCCTTCCCCGGGCCCGCCGGCCCCGCCGCCGGAGCGGCCTCCCCGCCGCGGGCCGGGGCCGAACCCGGCGCCGCCGCCGCCCAGCCCGGCACCTTTGTAGTGGACGCGCAGGTTGCCCTGCGAGAGGCCGATGTAGTTGTACTTGTCCTTGGGGCTCCAGGAGCGCGGCAGCGGCGTCTCGTCCTGGTTGACGGCGGGGTAGAGGCGGCGGAGGCGCCGGCTCAGCTCCTGCTCCTCGGGCGGCCCCGGCGGCGCCGCCGCGTCCCCGCCGAGCGGGCTCCCCGCGCCCGCCTCCGCCATCTTGGCCCCGCTTTGTGTCAGCGGGCGGGGAGCGGGGCCCGCCCGCGGCCGGCGGCCAATGGGCTGCGAGCGAGCCCACAATGGGGCCGCGCCGCCCCACGGGAAGTGGAGTCCGCGCCGCGCCCTCCCGCCCGCCGGGGGCGCCCGCCCGGACTACAACTCCCGAAAGGCCGCGCGCCCCAAGCCCCGTGCCGCCCCCCCGGCGCGGTGCGCGCTGGGAGCTGTGTCCGCAACCCGCTCCGCTCCCGTCAGCGCCGCCCCGCGCGGGACTCCCGTTCCCGGCGTGCTCCGCGACACGGCGGGGCCCAAGGGCCGCCCCGCGCCCGCGGGCGCCCCCCGGCCGCCTCCGCGCACCGGCCGGGCTGGGCCGCCGCACGGCGCCCGCGCGTCAGGCGCTGCGTGGGCAGCTATGAAGGCGCGAGAGGGGGTCCTGAGGGCGGGGACGTTGCCATGGCGACGGGTAAACGGAGCGCGCGGCGGGAGCGGCACGGGAGAATAAACCGGGAATAAAGAATAAACCGGGAATAAAGAATAAACCGGGAATAACGAACGAACCGGGAATAAAAAACAAACCCAGCTCAGCCGGGAGGGGCTCAGGAACTCGCGCCGGGAATACCCGCCTGGCCCGGGGCATCTCCGGAGGCTCCTCCGGCTCCCAGCTGGGTCCAACCTCAGCCCGGGACTCGCTCTGTTCTCCACTGCACGCTGCGTGATTTTCCCTTCCCTCAGAGAATACGTATATATTTATAGACTTTGCATATATATATATATATATATAAAAATCTATTTTTATATGTATTTTTCTGTGTATTGACGCTACAGTAAAAAACTTCAATTCCTGCTGTGAAGCCACAGGCAGCAGGAAATAAAACCAGATCCTTGAGCTGACTTATAGTGTGAGTTCACTCTCAGCTCTATGACACACATAATTCCACACCTCCATTCTTTCTCCATGTCTCTGCAATAACAAACAGGCCCCTGTCACCATTCCAAAGCCGTGACTGTCAGAACAACTGCAGTCCTGCTTAAGGGAAGAGCTGCAGCCTCTTGCTCTGAGTAAAGAGAGCTCCCCAGGGAGACACTGCAGGTGATGAAAACCACACAGGAGAAATTCCAATCCCCACTTCCATCCCTCCGAGCCCGGTACGTGGCTCCCAGGGGGAGCTGAGCCACAGGAACCCCCAGAGGCATGTCAAACACAAGCACCTGGCTGGCACGAAGAGCATCAGCACAAGCTGAAGGCCTGTCAGGAACGCTCTGCTGCAGTGCAGCAGCCCCTCAGGTGCCTGGCACAAGCAGCACTTGCATCGTGCACAACAAAACACAACGTTTTATTCCTCAGAGCTGTACAGGTACACAAAGGCAACATAAAAAATTATGGGCAGTCCAACTGGAGAGACCCAGCAGGGAGGGGGAAAGGCCACAGGAGCAGGGGACGTGGAACACCCCTCAGGCAGCCCCTGGGAGCAGACCATGAGCACCCCACAGGGGTCAGGGCTGCACCTTCAGGTCAGGGGATCACTTTGTTTCCACTCACAGCCACTGGAATCAGGAGCTTCCTGTACTCCAGGGGGAGGTGACGCTCTATCAGCACGTTCAGCGGCACCTTGTCCGTCACCAGCCCTTGCCTGTGGCCAAGAAAAGAGCAGAGAAGAAACAGAGCTGTTAGTGCAGAGTCCTTCCACTCAGCATCAGAGTAAAGCTTTCCTGCAGTGATGATTCTGCATTTAAGAGCTGAAATGCTGTGGCAGAGAAGGCACCAGACTCCTGTTCTCAGGCAGCTCCTCACGAGGTGCCGTGCACAGCACAGATTCCAGCCTTGCCCACACAGGGAAGCAGACCCAGAGGGTTCCTGCAGCTTCCCACAGAGCTTCCCCCTGCTCATCCCAGGGATATTCATCTGTACTGATCTCTACCAAAGCTCACTGCCTTTTAAATTCACAACCCACCTACCAGGGAATAAATTTTAGCCCCGTTGGAAAACACACACACGGAATGATGGGACTGAAAGAAACAGCTCAGTACCCAGCAGATTTCTGTAGTCACAGTTCAGAGGTGTTGGCATTTGCCAGGTAGTTTTCCAGCACACCATTTAGCTGAGTGGCATGACCAAAAAAAAAATCAGCATCTCCCAGTTTTGTGGAAAGGAAAAAGAAGAGCGTTTATTCACACTTTGCTTGGGAAAGAAACAGAAATACTGTTCTTATGCACGAACCAGCACTCCCAAAACCTCTCTACTTCCTCTTGCCCCTCCCACCACCATCATCATCATCGAGGGTAAAACCCCAATTCCAGGGATGCCCTCCAGGGACAGGTGGCCAAGTGGCATCATCCAGAGTCAATCACACTCAGTGTGCAAACACTCACTGCTGGTGCACACCCTGACAACAGCCAGGTGCCACCAAAGTACCCCCAGAACTACTGCAGGTTACTAAGAACCACCCCTTTACCTTCTCATGAGCATTTCTACATCAGCCATCTCCACTGTCTTCCTCCCTGCATGGCTGGTGTAAGCTTCCAGATCACTGCTCAGCTGCTTGAAGTATTTCTCAGAGCTGATGGGGGAGGATGAGGAGGGAAATCAAATCAGGCTGTGGACTGTGTGAACACACCAGCTTCTGCAGGGCAAGCTGCACTGGAGCTGCTCGTTGTGCAGGTCACAGCCTGCGAGGGGAAACTGGGGGAGAAGAAACTCAGGAACCCAGGAACAAAGCTTGGCTTCTCAGCCCAGGCTCCCTGGAACTTCACAGCCAAGGCAGGTGTGAAACAGCTGCACATCTGACAACCAGAACCCCTCCCAGACTTCCTACACATGCAGGAACAGGGGTGGACACCGGTCAGAGAGAAACCAGCACTGATAGTCAGGCTATTGGCTCTTACAGTGACACTGTTCAAACAATCCACAGATTTTTCTCAGGTGAGAAAAGAAGGAAAAAAAAATCAAAACAAAACACTAAAAAGAGTGGGAAGAACAGTTTGTTGCTACTTACCATTTCTCAACAATTTTGAATGCTTCTCTGGTCACTGGCATTTTTACAAAATAGCGAAAAACCTCCTTTATCAAACTCCTTGCTATTTGAGGCTCACGTGGCTTCCTCTGGGACGTTCCTGATCTCCCTGGAACTGCCTTAGGCTGCAGCAGCTGCATGGGAGACCTTTGAGGGAAATTGAAAATTCACACATGAAGGGAAGAAGGCTGGGGAAGAGGCAGAGGACGCCACTGGTAGTGGTTCTGATGAAGCACACAGCTTCACTGAATTTCTAGTTAAGATGGTACAAATGTTAATTAATTTAGAGTAAAGCAGGGGACAGGTTCACTTTCTGCCTCTAGGAGAGCTTCATTTGTGTGTCAGCACATGGCAACTGCACACAGCTTTAGGCTTCTGCAGTCAGTGCCAGTATGTCACTCCATATGATCAGCATCTTGTCATCTGTAACTCCCCCTCATCTGCAAGGAGTCTATGGTTCCAGAGTAGCTTACCATTGAAAAACTCCTAGGGAAAGCTTTTGGCCTTCAGCACAGGAAAATATTACAGGAACATTCATTGGAAATACTGAAGGCATCAGATCTGCTCTGCAAGATTCACTTGGTTCATTGCTGCAGCAGTGGATGATCCAAAACCTCCAGGACTCCTCACTCCCTGTGGCAGCTGGCAGAGCCCAGAGCAGCTGGCAAAGCCAGGCTCTGCTCCTCCCCCAGACCCACTCCTGCCAGGCCACTGCTGGACGTGGCTCAGACCTACCTGGGGGCAGCAGGTTTCTCCTCCCGTGGAGCTGACAGCAGTGGCTTGTGGGCTGCAGCACGGACAAATGCGGGAGTCTTCATGGAAACCTCTGGGGAAAAAAAGGACTTGAGGAACTGAACTCTCTTCTCAAGAGCTCCTGCAGCACCCAGTGCTGCTGCAGCAGCAGAAACCCAGCCAGCTTCCCCACAGGGCTGGCCCAGGGCACACTGCCTGTGGCCCCACGGCACCCTGAGCCAGCACAGCTGCTGTTGCTGCAGTGGCACAGATGTCACAACTCCCTCCAGCCTCGTTGGGATCAGCATCTCACCTCTTCTCTGCTGGGAACTGCCCAGGGCAGTTTCCTCCAAGTCTAGTCTGCACTGTCTAACTTCACTCTCCAACTTCTTCACTTCTTAACAAAGTGAGAGCAGGAAAGAAAACATTAACAGAACTGAAACATGAGCAGCTTCCTGTCTGGAGGAGGAGTGGCCACACAGAGCTTCTTGTCTGCAATGGTGGCAGCTTCCCAAACATCCCCCAAGAGCTCCGACACCTGTCCTGTTATAGAAGCCAAGCCCAACTACAAAAGGCTTCAGGTGCTACTGAGAGTTAAACTCTCCAGCTGGAAGGGTCAGAGATCTCTGGCTGAAAGCAAGGCTGCCTGCATCAGCTTCTCCTGAATAAACATCTCTGTGCACTGGAAGGGACCAGAATGCAGGGAAAGGGACTCATTATCCTGAGATTTCTGAGGCAGAACTGCCTCTGCTACTGCTGCAAGTTTCTTACCTTGACCTTCAGGGTGTTCACTTTCATCCTCAGCAGGCTCTTCCTCTGGATCATCCAAATCTAACACAATAGCCTGGTCCTCTAGTACATCTTGTTCATCATCTTCCTCCAATGGATTCATCCCAGATTTTTCAGATGAGGGGAGAGCATCAGAATGCCTGTCCAGACTTCTAGCTCCAACACCTTCGGCAGTCTCACCTTCTAGATCTCCAAAACAGGAGAAAACAGGAACTGAAACAAGTTCCATGGACAAAATTTCAGAGCACTCATAGGAATGAAACCCAACTTTCAATTCCTGACAACTCTGCCACCTTCCCATCTGCAAGGATTAGGGTTGGTACCCAAAGCCAGACAAGCTAAAGCACTGATGAAGCCTCGACTTTTCCCTCTGCTACATCCAGGTGTGCAGAGGCCACACAGAAAAAGAGCCCTCGGTAACGTGAAACCCATGAGATTTGAGTGACATTTTTATCTGAGCTCCTTTCAAGTTAACTTTGTTTAATAAGCACTTTTATCTCAAAAGGTCATATACCAAAGCCTTCACTGCTGGCTACAGAAGACCCAGCAACGGAGGAAAAATGACTTGGGAGATTCCAATTTGTCAACTCTCTCAGAAGGCCTCCAAATTTTTTCAATCTTTGCCTGATTCTGCAACTTCTACCAGCCTGGGGGGGGTCTCTGGCACCAGGGATAACCATCAGCATTAGGGGCTGTGCTCACCAGCCCCAGGAGAGATGTGGGGTCCAACGCTGCCCTCTGCCAGTCCCTCTCCTGCTGAAGGAGCCATTTCTGGTTTGTCTCTGCTGTCCTGTCCTGCAGTTATCTGCAATTCTGCCTCTCCAGCCAGTTCCTTCTCCAAGTGTTCAGAATATCCAGCACTTGCACCGTGTTCTGCAGCTAAAACAGGAAATTCTATCATACATCTTACCTACAAAAAAAACCCCCCAATCAGCCACCAGCACACAGTTTAATAAGCACTGAAATGTCTTTGTGACAAGCAAACTCAGCCATGAGCTATAAATTAGGGAAGCAGATGCAGTTTCCTTTACAGCTGAGAAATGCCCAACCTCTCCTGTGTTTGCTTTACAGCCACCTAATTAGGGAGCACTCAGATCCAAATGAAGAAACTTTATTTACTTACAGCAAGCAGAACTCTTCCAGATCTGCCATTTCTACAGTCATTCTCACTTCTGGTGATTGTGTGAAAGACCAATTTCTTTTTCTTTAAGTCTAACAATATCTGGAGTTTGTGCTCAGATTCTCCTCCTCATCTCCTCAGTTTTTCTGAATAAACAGCTTTGTAAGAGATAAATTCCATAGTAAAAAGAAGAATGCCTAGCAGTGGTTTTAACCATCCCAGACAAGCCTCTGGCAGGCAGGATGAGGAGAAATAAATGGACACTTGACTTGCATGTCTTTAAAAACTTTAGCTATTGAAGTGCCAAACAGTACGTAATTATCCCTTTTTCCTGCATACCAAACCTGTAGTCCACACAGCTGTTACCATGTAGCTCAATTCCAGCAGAAACCAATTCCAGAGTGAATTCCACCATTCACTCACACGGGTAACTTGGAGAAATTTGGGCACTCTCATAATATTGTCATTTGCTGAATGGTTTGGAAATCTTAGCTGAGTCCAGAACCAGAAGCTGTGAAAGTGGATTTTTACCACCCTCTCTTCACTAACTGGGAGTTTTCACACTCAAAAGCACAAGTGTGTCAAGGCCTGGGAGCCCCAAGCCCAAGTGAAGGGGACAAGGAAATCTGGCCAAAGGTGGTGCAGAAATCAGTTATACCAATCTCAGTAACCAGAATTACTGGGCTGCCCACACCAATGCAGGGCCTGAAGTGAAGTGAAATATTAACTAGCTCTGTGATGAAGATGAAAGCTCAACATGACACTAAGCCCCCTTGGGCAGACAGGCGGCAGTGATTCTCCCACCCTGCTGGATCACTGCCTGGATAACAGTGGAGTACCAGATGCTGCTGACAGATCCAAGCATAATTTTTACTGGTTTCTGCACCTGCTGCTGGTAGCAGCACCTCCTGTGAAAATGAAATTCAGCAGAACGCAGGAACCTGTGTCCACACCTCCCCAAAGCTTTATGTGCTGACTGGGTAACACCAGCCACCCCCAGCAGTGTTTTTAAAGGCTAATTCTAAGGCAAAGAGAAAACCAGAAATGTGCCTGTGAAAGCAGGAAACTTCCATGACTTGCTGTCTTCCAGGAACAGGAGATACTAAAGCCCAACCTACCAGTGACAGCCTTTATTATTTAAGGCAGGGCAGCCTTCAATGCCTTAGTTTAAGGGCAGAAAATGCTGGTTAGTCCTGGAGAAGGATAATGCCCAACAGGGCCTAAATAAATACAGCAGAGCAGTAAAATGTATACAGTGAGTGATCAGCCAGAGGTATTCCCAGCCAAGAGGGAGCTCTACATCTTTCCTGTGGGAAGGTGAGCAGTACTACAGGCCTGCCAAAATACATGAACCTTCATTCCACTTGCAGTCCCAGTGAACAAAGCAAATACTGGCAAGGAAGCACATGAGCAAGTCACAGCCCGCTTTTAGGAAAGCTTATCTAGAAATGCCCAGTGTCTCTGATATGACTTGAATTAAATTATCTCCACCATCTACTGCACAATAAAGTCTTACTTTACTCTGCAAGTCACCTGAAAAACCCTGAATCAGATTATACTTCATTGCCTTGCAACACTGAAGGCACTTCTTACCCTCTCTGAAAAGCTTTTCCTGTTCCACTCCATTCTCTGTATTAATCATCTCTTCTTCTGAATCACTTACTTCTAGATCTTCAATTATTTGGGACACAACTTCTCTCAAAGACATGCTGGAAGAATTTAGAGTGACTGGGGATCCCAAATATTTAGTTGAACTTCTGGATGACAGAGAGGAGCTCAATCTACAAACAGCTAAAACAGAGAATTAATGTGTCCCCAGTGTCTTTTTAAACTTTCTTTCAGCTTTCCTCAAAAAAACACAGAACCAAGCAGGGAGAGAAAGACACACGAGAAAACACTCTTCCTCTTCTTGAAGCAGTTTAGAGAGTTCACAGTGCATCTTAGGAACCAGCTGGAAAAATCCTTGCAACCATTTTTCAGTTCACCCTGAGGAGCAACACTGAGAGCAGCCTCCTTTGGTAAAACAGAACTAGGTCACCATTAACATCTGACATTATTGCCTTCCCAACTCCAGCATCTTTAAGAGATGCTCACTCCCCCTCATCTTCCTCTCATTTGACCCAGTCCCCTACTCCACATCCTCCACGCTTTTCTCCACATTATCTATCCCTTTGTCCTAAAAACGCCTCACACTGGACTCCTCAAACCCTTTTCTGTTGATGCCTTCCCTTGTCCTTTCAGAACAACTTTTGCCTGGTCCAAGAAACATGAGGAAAACATGTTCCCATTTACACAGCCAGGACAAGGTATTTCCAGGGAAATGACTGAAGAGAGGTACCAGACACCAGGGAAAAACTGGCAAAGCCTTGGTACAGAGCGACCAGGGAGGCTCCCACCTCTGTCCAAGGCGTTTTTAAAGCCCAGGAGACAACAAAGCTATGACAAGTAAGTGACCACACCAGAGTAAAGGTCCAGACTCATCAAGTTCCTGAGATTTCTTCCACGTCTGTCTACATGTCCTACATATTAAGCCCAAATCCTACTCACGGCCAGCCACCTCCTCTTCATCAACAGCAACCTGCTCCACTGGGTTACTCTGCTGGGAATGATCTTGCTGATCTTCCTGCTGGTTTGCAGGTGTCCCTGGAGATACACGAGTCATTCTGTCAATGTGCTCCTGATCCAGGCCCGAGTTCTCGGGATGTCCTTGTGTCCTTCCGTCGTCTGTGCCCGCACCAGACACCAGACCCTCCGGCCTCACTGCCTCTTGAGCTGCATCACAAATCTCGCTCCTCTGTGCTGGAGTTTTTGGATCTGACAGCTGGGGTTCAAGAACAGGAGGTTTATTTTGGCTCTGTTCATCCAGCTGGGGCTGAACAAAGAGCTCGGTGTTGTTCAGCACGATCTCTGTGTCGCTTGTCATCATGGTTGTTCGAATCCCAGACGCAGACTGTGAGTCCACAAGGTAGTTCTCTGTTGTTCAGAAAGTTTTAAAACAAGGTTTAAGTGAGAAACTGTTCAAGGTCACAGGCACACAGTTTATTACCAGGACTTGCATCATTCTAAATTTAAAGCCATTCAATCAAATCCTACTCGTCCTCAACAGATCAAACACTGAACCTCTATGGCCCCACTTCAGTGCCCCCAACCTTCCCTACCAAACTGCAGAAGCCCCAGTACCCACAGATGAAGATGATGCCAAATGATTCCTGTGATTTGAGTCACCCACCTAGGAAAAGCACACATTTAAGTGCACAGAATCAACTACAGTGGTAGAGCCTCGTTCTAATCTCAGTTCCCAAATCACACTCTATCTCTGTGAGTGTGATTTCTATTACAGGCCACGCCTGAGTAACTGAGGCCCTTCCTCCCAAAAGAGAAATAACAACACCAAAGGAACCTTTGTTCTTCAGCATGTTCTGTTCCACTCCGCCCTCAAAAGCTTCCCTGTCGATGGCTTTGTGGTTCCTGGGCCTCCGGAGCAAACCCCTCTTTTCCACAGTGTCCGGGGCCATCAAGGAGCCAACAGACATGCGGAGGGACCTGTGAAAACAGGAGGGCAGAAATCATCTGTCAGCATCACACCCCCTCAGACTGCAGGCACGATGGCACTAACAGTGAGACACGTGACAAAGCCAGGAGGAATTTGCTAAGAAACTTTAGAAGTCCGGAAAATACAGCATAGATGCAACTGATGTGACGAGACAATTAACAGGCAGGGATAATATTTTAAGGTATGTATGTGTTGGAAACACCAAGACCAAGCTGGGCATGCAGAGCAGAGCCACAATTTCTGTGTGTGGGGCAACGCTTTCAAATTCCATCAGCAGAGGGGGATGGTTTTGTTACTGCTAACACAGGTCTTTATCAGGAACCCAGGTATCTGCACTGTTCTCCACAGCTACAGGTGTGATCAGTGAAAGCAGCTACAGCCAGGACAGCCAGAAGTTAAGACATTTCAGATTACTCACCGAAACATAACTGTGTTGTCCAGCGTTGACTGAGCTAGAAAAAGTTGGTGACACATTAGTGAAGAAACTACTCTCTACACACTGGGCTACAGGAACACCCCAAAGGACCCTCCTCTGTGCAGAGCCAGTCATGCTACAATCCTCACTTAGGTGCAAACACAATCAGATGACAGATGATGTGTTAGAAAGCTAATGTGCAATTTCTGAAAGAGTGGGAAAGAGTTATTCCAAGGAAAAATTAGCATGGCACATACCCTCAGGTTCAGTAATTTAAATTTTAACCACATTCACAGCAAGTGCATCTGGAGCTTTAGAAATACAGACAACTACTCCACTGAAACTGGAACTCAGGTACACACAGGCACAGAGTCTCTAATTCAGAGCTGAGGTACCGGTGTCTGAATTCCTCCCTTGAATTCTGCTCCAGTTGCTACTCCAATAGGACACATACACTGAGGGGAGGTCTTTTATCTGCCCCTGTCAAACTGCAACTAAAATGAAAGTTGTGTTTGCCACATTTGCAAATTTATGTTTAAGGGGAAGACTCAGTCCAATATGGAACATTATCTTTTACAAACTATGAGATTTTATTTTCTCAAACAAACACTTTATAACTTATTTGATATAATTGCAGTGAAAGGTATGCAGCTGCTTGTATTTTAAAGTTTTTGGAATTGAGAGGAAGTCGGGGGTTGCTTCCTTTGGAGACGCTTCAAAACTCAAAAAGCACCAAATTGCAAAGGTAGTCAAGAAGTTTACAAACAACCAGGGCAGAGCCTGGAACTCGGCTCAGAAAGGCTTACTTTAAATTTGACAGAAGGGAGGGGGGTTTACCTTCTCCAATATCCCCTCTGCATGAGACACTGCAGTCAGGATTCCAAACCTACAACTGCCCAGCTGAGCAGCCCCAAACAACTGCACAGGACGAGGTGAAACCCAGTTGGCAGCAAAGGCAGCACTGAACAAGGTCATTTCTGACTGCAGCCTTACCTTGGTTCTGGACAAGCCGTTTGTCTGCTGCTCTCTCGAATTCAGAAATGCTGAGTTTCTTTCTCTTCTTATTCATGTGGAACACAGTGATGGTTGTGTCCTCAGCAGCGAGGTCTGGCAGCTGCAGTTCCCCCCTGCCAAAACAAACCAAGCTGGAGAGGCATTTCCGAAATTCCCACCTGGCAGGATGCAACTCTGATCACTGAAGCAGAAGGAGAGGAGTCCTGCTCCCCAGTCCCACCACAGGAGCTGCAGCCATACCTGGCATGTAATAAATGTAAAAATTATATATAGATATATATATATAAAAAAATCACTTACATGCTGGAAACCCTCTTAGATGGGAGTTCTGGTCGAGCTTCTTCCCTGTCTTCATGGTTAGATATCCGAGGTACCAGAGGTGAAACCTGGGGCTCTGCCAACAAACCAAAACATTTCATTTAAACAACTCAATCCAGCAAGAACACCAAAATGCAGCAGAGTGTCACATCTACACCACGGGCTGTAAATTGCATTTACTGATGGGTTAAAATAAAGGCCTGGTGAAAACTGTCTGGGTTCTGTTCCTGGCAAGGCTGGCAGTGACAAAACCAACCGGGACAGAGATGGCAGCACATCCTCTGTAACTCACACCCCATCCTACAGCCAAAGGAGCACCAGGATTATGTGCTCAGTCACCAGGATAAGAAGAGCAAGGGAAGAGGATTCTGAAGGATGATGATTTCACCAGTGCAAGGCCTGGTCTTTCAGACAGTTCTGTCCCAAGATCAGCTGCCACTGCAGGGATTCCTCTCTTGCATTAATCAGTCACACAACGGTCTGATTTCTGTTCCATCTAACAGGGTGTGGATAATGGGCTACCAAGGGACGACCCTTGCTCTCAACTCCACCAAATCGCTGTCTTTCTGCTCTCAGTTCTAAAAAATAAAGATACTTACGGGTCTGGATAACTCTCTTGAGCATAACCCGCGGTGTGTCATTGTCAGCGTCTGGGAACACCCTCAGCCTCCGCTTCGCCAAGCTGCGTCTGCGAGAATTACTGTCGTTCCCTGGATTTGATCCGCTCTAGACAGAAATCAAGAGACAAGCAACTCAAAAACCGGTACTCCCACCGTCAAAGATCTCAGCACCAAAAGCGTCCACCATCCATCTTCTAACGGGAAATTTCCAAACTCCCAGAGAGAAAAGGTGCGCGTCTTCTTTTTGACATCGCCGGCACTCCACCGCCAGCTCAGCTCGGGGGGGTCACCGCGGCGGGTCCCAGCGCGCAACCCTCCCGCGGAACAAATCCCGAGGGGCCCTCCGAGCACAGCCGCGACGGGCCGGGCCGCTCGGCGAGCGCGGCACTCGGGGCCGACCGGCCCGTCTCCCTCACGGCAAAGGCGAGCAAGGGCGAGGCGCTCGCTCGCCCCTCGCCCCCAGCGCGACCGGGCGGGACAGCGCCTTTCGTTCCGTCCTTTCCCTCCCTCTCTCCCCCGCCCTGTTGTCCCCCCTCCCCGCACCCCGTGTCACCTGTGCCGTGTGGCGGCCGCCGCTCCTGAGGCCGGGCCGGGCCCGGGCCCTCCCGTCGGCCATGGCGGGGCGCGGCGGGAGCGGGGCCGCGCGCGCGCCTCCCGCCGCCTCTCGCGAGAGCGCGGGGCGCCCGCGGCGCACTGTGGGGCGGGTAGTTCCGCCGGCGCCGCGGTGCACCGTGGGCCGCGTAGTTCCGGGGCGGCGGCGGCGGCGGCGGCGGCGGCGGGGCCCGCGCGGGCCTTGTGGGAGCTGTAGTTCGGCGGGGCCGCTCGCCCCGGGCGCCGCGGGCGTCCCCCGGCCCCGCGAGGCCATGCCGGGCTTCACCTGCTGCGTGCCGGGCTGCTACAACAACTCGCACCGCGACAAGGCGCTGCACTTCTACACCTTCCCCAAGGACGAGGAGCTGCGGCGCCTCTGGCTCAAGAACGTCTCCCGGGCGGGCGTCAGCGGCTGCTTCAGCACCTTCCAGCCCACCACGGGCCACCGCGTCTGCAGCGAGCACTTCCAGGGCGGCCGCAAGTCCTACCTGGTGCGGGTGCCCACCATCTTCCCGCTGCGCGGCGTCAACGAGCGCAAGGCTCAGCGGGCCCGGCGCCCCCGCCCCGCCGCCGCCACTGCCGCCACTGCCGCGCCGGGCCCCGCCGCACAGGCCCCTGCAGGGGGCGCGGCCGAGGACGTGAAGCCCATCGACCTGACGGTGCAGGTGGAGCTCGGGGCCGCCGCCACCGTCGGGCCCAGCCCCGTGCGGCTGCCGGTGCCCGTGCCCGCGGCGGCGGCGGCGGCGGCGGCGGGGGAGGAGAGCCCGGCGGAGGGCGGCCCCCCCGACCACTCGTACTCGCTGTCGTCGGGCACCACGTCGGAGGAGCTGCTGAGGAAGCTGAACGAGCAGCGCGACATCATCGCGCTGCTGGAGGTGAAGATGAAGGAGATGAAGGGCAGCATCCGCCGCCTGCGCCTGGCCGAGGCCCAGCTCCGCGAGGAGATCCGCGAGAAGGACCGGCTGCTCCACGCCGCCAGCGCCGGCACCCGCAAGCGCCACGGCCTCTGAGGGCGCCCGGCGCGGGGCTCTCCGTGCCGGAGCCCCCGCCGCCCTCGGAGAGGGGCCGGGCCGGGCGGGGGTGGGATGGACCGCCGGGCCCTCAGCCCCCGGCCCCTCGGCCCCGGCTGGCGCTGCCCGGTCCCTCCCGCCCGCGCCGCAGCGGCCCCCCAGCCGGGCAAGCCCTCGCCATCGGACTGCCCTGTCTGGGCTGGATCGGCTCGGTGCCCACCCCGTTTATCACCCCGACGTTACCCCCGGTGTTGTCACCTCGCACCGGGCCCATCCGACCCGCTCTGTGCCGGCAGTGTCGGGTCGCGCTGCTCGCAGCGTGGCTGGGACCCGAGCCGTCACCGAGTGGACGCAGGGTATCAGTTTTCGGCAAACAAAGTCGCTCCGTGCCGAGTGAGGTGACGGCAACACTACCCTGGAGAAGGCGTGTCCGGCTGCCCGGGCACTGCACCCGGCATAGGAACGACCGGCCATGCCGCGTCCGGCCTCGCTCGGCGGAGGCACGAGGAAAAAGCTTTAGAAAACCCTCTCAGGGTGACGTGTTCCTTCAGTAAATTACTGATGCCATAACAGGCTGCTGTCCCTGGCGTGACAGGACCCCCGGATTAAAGAGTGCTCTCGTACCGTGTAGTTTCTGCTCTCTCTGCGCGTGTTCGTGACGTGCGTCTCGATGCTCTGGGCGCTGGGAAGGATGACGGACTGGGACGAGGAACCCGATGGCGTTTGACAGCTGTAGTTTATCTCATTGGGTTAAGACTCCTTCTAGTGAAACGGAGGCTTTGTAACACGTTGGAATTCTAATCCTTGGCTTTCGTTCAGAGAACCGGGAATGAAACCGAAGCGAGTTTACCTGCAGTGGTTGCAAACCTTTGCTGTCTAATCCTCAACTAGTTGGCATGGCTAATAATCTGTACATTAGGCAAGACCATACTGAAACCTGCTTGCGTGTTCTAAACCAAGATTTAAGAGTATTGTAACAAATCTATGTGGAATGATTGTGTAGTTTCTGTTTCTAGCCAGCATCAGTCCCCTCACTTTCTTCGACAGGAAACCAAATCAGCATTGGCTGGAAGGAGGGTGGAGTGAGGGTAGCGAGGCCACGAGTTTGGGTTGGTTATTTTTTCCAGCTTAGCTGGTGGAACAGATACCTCAGCACCCTGGAGGAGGAGAGTATCTGGTGCCCCAGCACAGCCCTGTGGCGAGGCATCAATGACAGAGGATGTTGAGAACAAGAAACACTTCACCACAGTGTGCCCGTATTCACCTTCGAGCGAGGAATGCCCAGGGGAAGTTTCCTGGGTCTGTGAGATCCTTCTGGAACCCGAGTGTGCGTTGCACTCGGTGGATTGGGATGTCACTTTTACTGAATTTTGTAGAGGTATTTTCTAAGTGTAAAAAGTATCTTTAGTTTGAAATTATGTAATCTTTGTAACACTGGCTAATGTAGCTTTACAACCATCGGCTTCAACACTGTGTAGGACCGAACAAAAGGGCACCGTGGGGTTTGGTAGCCAGAGGTTTCTCTATTGATCCTGGAGCCCGTTCAGCTCCAGGCTGTCCCAGCCTGCTATGTGATGCATGGGTCATTTTTCTCTTGTGTGCCAAGTTGGATGGTCGACTGTAAGGATACTTCATGTCTATCCACGTACTAAGTACTTCCTGTTACTTCATTTTAATTTATTCTCTCCAATCTGTAGCTCTCCAGCTCTCATGCTACACTGATTTTTCCTGCGAGTCGAGTTAGCAGCAGTTTTTTCGTTTGGTTGGTTTGGCTTGTTGTTTTGGTTTCTTTCTTGTAGGACAAGCAGATTCCTGCTCCGACATCGGATTTAACATGTGGGATTGGTCCAGCAGATCTAGATGCTCCCGTCAAGACAATAGGCAGCACAACATCCCTCCTGACAAACGAGGCCGGTTGTGCATCCTAGAGTGTTGAGAACGTGCGTGTCGTGACAGTCGTGGTACTTTTTCTACCATTGGGATGCACTTCAGGATGTTCAGCCACTTGGCCCGCTGGACTGGTTACCTGCTGGACTGTTTGACTTTTCTCCAGGTTACACTGAGGTGCTAACATGCTTAATTTTAATAAAGTATATTTTGTTTTCTTACGTTTCCCGTCTCCGTGTGGTGGGTGTATGCATTTCTGAAAGGCTGGCGGCTGTGGCTTCGTTTCTCTTTGTCATTCCTCGTGAACTCCACGGCTGGAGCAGCAGGAATATCTTTACACTCACGTAGGGTGAGAAAGAGGGGTCCGAGAGTAACAGCTCTAAACCGATCTGAACTTTGGGATGTGGAATTATCATTTCAAAGACAGCACATGCAAGCTCTCCCCTACCTTAGGCTGGTTCAGGGGAGGCTGTGCCTTCTCCTTCCTCCATCGTGCCTTAGACAGGAGGAAGCCCTGTGGGAAACCTCCAGTCTCCAAGAATTGTAAGCAGCAGAAAATTTCAGCTGCGCCTCAACCGTCACATTTTTTGGGTGGAACTGGGAATGTTGAATGAGACTGTGGGATGGGGAGGGAATTGTCCTGCTCTGCTCTGTGCTGGTATGGCCTCACCCAGGGGCAGATTTGGGCATCACAGTATGAGAAGGATAGAAAGCTTTTAGAGAGTGTCCAAAGGAGGAACATGAAGATGGTTAAGGGTCCAGAGGGGAATCCATGTGAGGAGTGTCTGAGAGCACTTGTTCAGCCTGGAGCGGACTGAGGGCAGACAGAGCTCACCATGAGGGGCAGCTCAGATCTCTGCTCTCTGTGACCAGTGACAGGATCTCAGGGATCGGGTGGAGCTGTGCAGAAGTTTAGGTTGGATATTGGGTAAAGGTTCTTCCCGCAGAGGGTGGTGGGGCACTGAACAGGGAAGTCACACAGCACCAACCCTGACAGAGCTCAAGGAGCATTTGGACAACGCTCTTGGGCACGGGGTGGGATTGTTGGGGCTGTCCTGTGCAGGGCCGGGAGCTGGACTGGGTGATCGCTGTGGTTGTGCTGCTGTTGCCCCCGGGAGGGTGATGGGTCCGGCGGGTCCGGGCGGGCAGGGCCGTGTGCGGCGGGGCGGGGGCCGCGCACAGCGGTGTCAGGATGGCCGAGCGGTCTAAGGCGCTGCGTTCAGGTCGCAGTCTCCCCTGGAGGCGTGGGTTCGAATCCCACTTCTGACAACTGGCTGCTCTTTTGCGCCGCGCTCGCGCCTTTCCCGTCCGTTAATTGCTTTTAATTGCGGCGCTTTCTTTATTTTTGATCCCGCCCCCCCAGCCAAAACGGGGCGGCGCAAAAGGAGCTGTCAGAAGTGGGATTCGAACCCACGCCTCCAGGGGAGACTGCGACCTGAACGCAGCGCCTTAGACCGCTCGGCCATCCTGACCTGCCGCGTTTTCCTCCTTCGGAACCGGATCCCATCAGACCCCCCCACACCGCGTTGGGACCGGGCGGGACCGGGTCCAGCCCTGGGAGACACCTCCAGTAACGACCTCCGTGACGACACCAAACGGGGAGGAGGGGATGATAGTCCAGAGGGTCCTGCTGCTACCCAGAGGGACCTGGACAGGCTGGAGGAATGGGCTGACAGGAACCTCCTGGAGCTGAGGGTGCTGAGCCCCTGGCACAGGCTGCCCGGAGAAGCTGTGGACGCCCCATCCCTGGAAGTGTCCAAGGCCACGCTTGAAAAAACCTGGTCTAGTGGAAGGGTCTAGCAGGCGGTTGAAACGAGCTGCCACAAGGTCACTTCCAACCCAAACCCGTCCAGGATTCATCAAGGAATACCGCGTGTCGCGCGGGGGGAGCAACGCCAGGCACCGGGACGCGCTGGGGGCCACGGAATGTCCCCGGGGCACCGAGCGGGACACGGGCCGCGCACAGGGCTCGTAGTGTCCCGGGACGGGAGGAGAGCGGGGGTGGGATGGGGTGAGGGGGGCTGTCCCGGCGGGGGCCGCCCTTTGTCGCCGGTCTCTCGGTGCGGGGACACGGCGGGGCCGGGCGGAGGCAGCGCCGCATCCCCGGGGAGGCGGGGCGGGGGCAGCGCGGGGCTCGGCCGGACCCGCCCGCGGAGGGGCCGTGCCGGGGCCGTGCCGGGGCCGTGCCGGTGCCCGCGGCATGGCGGGGCTGCCCGGTGCCGGTGCCACGCGCGCCCGGAGCGCCTCCCCGGGCACCCCCTCGGCCCTGGACGGCACCTTCCTGTGCTCGCCCCTCGGGGGGCTGATGGGCACCCAGGCCGTGAGTACCGGGGATGGGGCACGGCGGGAGCGGGGAGGGCATCACCCGCTTGGATGCTTTTCTTGGCAGCCCTGGCTGGAGGCAGCTCGGGCTCCCTTTGGCTGCCACCCCCACCCCGTCCCCGCTGCCCAGCCCTACCTCAATCCCTAACCCTGAGGCACCGCAGACCCCCTCTGGTCCTGCCCTCTGAGTAGCCGGAGGACAATTCAGCACCTCGGGTGCCACCTGAGAGCACGCGGGTGGGCGTTCGGCTTTGTGCAGGGCCACGTGTGACCCGTCCCGGGGTCTGCCCACGGTGCTGCCCCGCAGGTTTGCTCGTCCTCTGTCCTCGGGGCAGAGTTGGTAGGGCAGCAGTGGGATGTGCCCTGAGCAGCCACTGTGAAAACAGCTGTCATGGACCTGGCTCCTGGCTCCAGATTCCAACCCCTGGGCATGGCTGAGCTGGTTGTGACACGAGAACAAACACTCAGGGAAGGGGGTGGGAAGGATGCTGCAGGGGAGGCCTTCCAGGAGCATCAGGAAAGAGGGATGGGACCAAGACCAACAACCCTGCAGCTGGTCCCACCTCTCCAGCCCCTTGCTCGGGCCATACCATCAAACACACTCGCCCATCCACTGAGTCCCGCTGTTCCCCAAATCCTCTCCCCTGAGGGCTCCTGCTTTTCTCCCCCAGCAGCTGGAGCAGGGCAGCTCACACATGCCACCTCCCACTCCCGCAGGAGCCCCCTATGCATGTTTCTGCCCAGCACATATTTTGTGATCACGAGTGTTAGAAATGGACGTGAGGGACAAGGAGGCATTGTCGGGGCAGCCGAGCGCCAGGGCGTTGTACTCGGGCAGGACAAAGGCTGTTGTGTTTCTGCCATGACAATAAGCAGGGCTGGTTTGTGCAGGGGCAGAGCGGGCTCCCCGGAGAGCCCTTCTGCTCCCCTGCCCTCCTGGAGCGAGGGGGACTCACCTGCTGTGGGTGCTGGTGATCCCAGGCTGGTGTTCCACCTGCAGGACCCAGCCCCTGAACACCTCCCCTGTCTCACCCCACAGGTGCTGGGTTTGCTGGTGTGGTCTCTCATCGCCGCCACGACGTACCACCTGCACGCGGCCTACGGCTGGGTGATGTTCGTGGCGCTCTTCTGCTGGATACTAACGCTCCTTTTCTTCATGACTTACCTCCTGCAGCTTCAGCTGAAGTTTTACGTGATCCCCTGGCCCCTCGTGGTGCGTAGCTGAGAGGGAATGAGGGAGGGCCCCAAATAAATGAGGAGATAGTCTGAGAGGACCAAACCTTCAAGCACTCCTGGGCTGACGGAACAAAATCCCCTGCACTTTGCACAATGATGTTGTTCCACTGTGGTCCTCAATCGCTTAGTGAATACTCAAAATGCAGAGTCCTGTGTCAATCCAGAGAGTTAAAGCCAGGTTTTGGTGTTACTGCTGGTGTCAAGCAGAAACGTCTCAGCACATGATGTGACATTAACCCGGCATTTGTTCCCAGTGTGAGGGGCTGGACCCTTTTCCTCTGGTTCTCCTGGGAAATAGGAGGGAATGCAAAACTGAGCCTTTTGCTCACCCCCTCATCCCAGCATGCATGAGCCTGAGCCCAGACCTCACCAACTCCCCTCTGCCTCCCCCAGCTGATGATCTTCAACGCCGTGGCCACCGTCCTGTACATCACCGCCTTCGTCACGTGCGCGGCCGCCGTGCAGCCGACGTCCTGGCGGCAGTGGGATTACAACCGGAGAGCCGCGGCCTCCGTGAGTACCAGTGGGCAGGGGAGGGCTGAGGGGCTGGGGCAGCCACTGTGGTCACACAGGGTGGGGGCTGTTCTCCTCTTCCAGTTCTTCGCCTGTGTCACCATGATCATCTACGGGGTGAGCACCTTCTTCAGCTTCCGCGCCTGGAAAGGGCTCGGCAGCAACGCGGCCACCAGCCAAGTGACTGACCATGCGTAAGGAGGGGACAGCAGAGCCACCCACGGGCCGCCCCGCCGGCTCGTGCCAGGCTCGGTGGCTCGGAGGCCTCGTGTGCCACTGGGGCTGGCTTTGGGAGCAGCCCGTGCTGGCAGCAGCGCTCAGCACTGGGGCACGTGGACGCTGCTCTGCAGTTTCTGATGATGCTTCCAGCTGACGTGCCCACGGCACCACCCGGCGTCATCACCCACGGCCTGGCCGGAGAACACGGACTCGCTGGAGGCTGCGGCTCCTGCTCAGCCCTGAGGGTCACCTGGGCCCTTGCTGGAGCAGCTCCACTGAGGGGGCTCAGCCAACGCTGCACGCTGCGATACTAAAATCCACTAAACCAAGCCCAGGCTTCCCCCTCTGCTCATTCACAGCTACAGAGTAAGTAATTGCAATTAACGGGATGCAGAAACGGTGGCAGAGCTGGAAGGTGGAGGTGAAGCGAAGGAAGGAGTCCTATAACTGCACTTTGTTGATTTCTAACAGTTTGAATACAGATTTTATGCTTTAAATAAAAACGTTCCTAAATCGAGCGCTGGAGTCTGTCACGAGAAAGTTTGTCTTGCGAGAAGGGGGCAGGCAGAGCATGGCAGGGACAGCAGGGATGTCACTGCAGAGGTGACTGTCCCTCCCCACCCCACGTGGGCTTTATACCCGGCAATGGAAGGGATAATAAGCCCACAGGGATTTAAGAACACACTCAGAGCTGCATCCAAACCAGAGGAACACAAAGGAGGTGCCACGGCTTTGATCACTCCCTGCTCCCCACTCAGCACCACACCCCCCTCAGAGTTCACCTCATTCACCGGCGGGTCAGTTCTGCCCGATAGCTGCAGGTGGTTTTTAAACATTAAAACCAAGCCTGCAAAAGCTCTGGGAACACTGGCAGGATCAGCACCTCGGGAGAGCACAGAACCACTGCTCCCCCCGTGCTGCAGACCACAAATTCACCTCCTGGGTGTTCGCCAGAAGAGATGCTCAGCCAGGCAGAGCAGCTTTTCCTTTCCCACCCTCCTTGTACAAGCTAATAAAAATAGATTAAATGATTCCAAAGCTGGTGCATGGAGAGCTACACTGCAGAATTTACAGCATGCTCTGCACGGGAGCAGTTCCACAGGGCTGTCTGCAGGGGCAGCCCCGGGAAATGGGACTGCTCTGAGGGAAGGTGAGCACTGCAAAGGAACTGGACACACAGCACTGGCCCCTGACAGATCTGCCTTTATTTGGTTGTCAGTGAGTAAATCACGGGTCAGGTTTCCACAACTACGACTATATAGATATATATATATATATAAAATCAGGAAGAGGAAGAAAATTAATAAAAAAAATCAAAGTAATAAAAATCAACATGGTGGGTCACTACCAAAATCAACAGAACAGGTCTAAATAGGAAGTTTACTTACACAGTGTTAAAAGGCACCAGTCTCAGCTTTCCAAACCCAAACCCTGACACATTCCAAGTGTACAGAGCATTTCTCCAGACTCAACTACATCACCAGGCAACTGAGGCTGCAGGATCTGCATCTCTCCAGGAAGGATGTGACCAAAAAGATTATGTGCTGTTCTTACAAAGCAGGCAATGGCCAACCAACAGGAATTCTGCCTTGGCATCTTGCCAACTACTTCCCTGCACCCCCTGATTTCTCAGTTAAAACCATGGTCCTGATAATTTCACACCAGGCCAGGCTGGGTGGGTTTGAGCAAGCTGCTCTAGTGGAAGGTGTCCCTGCCCACGGCAGGGGGTTGGAACGAGGTGATCTCCAGTGAAGCAGTGCTGCTGCAGAAACAGAGAGAATAAACTGTTCCCCGTGTTCAGCTGAGACAGGACAAAGAACAATGAGCTGGAGCTGCAGCTCAGGCACTTTTCTATCAGACTGCAAGAGGCTGCCAGCAGCAGCAACAGCTGGGCACTGCTCCAGACTGCCCAGACAAACCAGGGCGGCTTTGAAGAAAATCCTGGCAGACACGATAGGAGAAGTTTGGGCAGAGCTGGGAAGGGAAGGCTCCACCTCTCACAGTCTCATCCACCACCTTGTACAAGGGCATCAAACTCCCAGAAAGCTGATTTGACCCCCCCTGGATAAGGGCCCTTGGTCCCTGCCCTACCCACCATGCACCCACTGCCCTCAGGGCGGAGCTGAGCCCCCTCCAGCCTCTCTTGGGAATCTCTCCTGGGAATCTCTCTTGGGAATCTCTGCCTTCCACTTCTGAGACCAGAATAGACCTTGCTTAAAATACAACAGAACTCCCTTCAGAATGACTTGTTTAATGGTTTAATGAAGTCACCACTAACGCACTGCTTAAGTCCAGACTTCGACCTTCTTTTTCCTAGAAAGGAAGAAAAAGAAATCTGTGACTGGAATAAGCAGTTCAAAAAATGGAACAGGCAATACATACTCTGTTTGTTGCAGCAAATCAATATAAAATTACATTTTATTTGAACATCTGTCATTGAATGTGAATCCAAAAAGACTGTGCAGGAATCCTTAGGGTAAGGGGGAAAACCTCATCCAAAAACCTTTAATACTTTTATTTCTCCAAACTGCACAGGGAGGAGGAGAAAAGAAATTAAATAGGCTTAAAAAGCTAATTTTTGGATATAATGAGGATGAAAAGAAAAATAAAAACACCCCTATTACAGAGTCAGAATGATCAAGGTGGGAAGGGATCTCTGGAGTTCATCCAGTCCAAACCCCATGCTCAAGCAGGGTCACTCAGACCCATGTCCAGAGAGCTGTGGAATATTTCTAAGGATGGAGACTCCACAACCTCCCTAAGCAAGGTGTGCCAGTGCTTGGAGACCTTCACAGTGAACCTTCTGTTCAGTTGGAAATCATTGTTCAAAGATGCAGCAAGTGTGTGTTTCTGGAGAACTGCTCATTCGTGTTATCTAAAAATTATCAAATGTGCAGTTTGAGCTTTAAAAAGACACTCAGTGAAGTCATTTTGCTTTTGACTCTGGTACAGCCTTTGATTTGTAGCAGCTTTACCTTTGGTACTCCCAGGGGGAGCTACACAGAACCAACAGCTACTGTGGTAGTGAAAATACTCACAGCTCTGTATTCCAAGAACATCTCTTTGAAAGCCAGGAAGTCCGTAAATGTGAGAAGCAGATCAAATATATCACCTGGCATTTCATCTTTGCGTTGTCTACAGAGAGGAAAAGTTGGGGTGGGGGTGAGAAAACTCCGTGAGAACAATTCTTTATTTTAAAACAGCACGAGGTCAAAAGGGACAAGTAGAACAATATCACTATTTAAACAATAATGTTATTGCAGGTGTATCATAAAGCAAAACTGTGGTCAATGATTACCATGCAGTACTTCCAATCCAAGAACGTTATTGTATTTATCTAAATCCAAGACCTAAGAGTATCATATCAGCCCTTGAAAACCAGACCTGTAAGTCAACAGAAGTAACACTCAACAGCATTTCTCTGTTTATTTACCTCGAGCACTGGAACTGCCAGACAGTCCCTTGAAAGGTGAGAAAAGTTTGGGGAGAGGCACAAATGCCCATCCACAGTCCTAAAGAACCACTAGTGACAAACCTTGGTAGAGGATGAAAACATTTTGGAAGAAAGGCTCTGAGCTCCCCTGTCAGCAAATTTCAACAAGACTTTTCTAGCAGTCAAGGGTTGGGGTTTTTTTTCTGGTTTGGTTGGGGTTTTTTTCCTGGTTTTGTTTTATTATTTCTTAAAAAAAAAAGTCCTTCAAAAGGACCTTTACCTTAAAGAGCCTGTTCTCTAAGTGCACTACGTGCACCCAGAGTAACTTTCCCAATGTCTTATTTAAGAAACATTAAAACTTAAACTGATTCAAGTGTTTTAAGACACTCAGGTCCCAATTACACTCGATTTTCTAATTCAAGGGGCACACCAGTGATCTTTCAAAAGGAAAGATCATGAAGCTGGTTAAGCTGAAGTGAGCAAATGCAAAAGCTGAACACAAACCAAAGTCTTCTCTGAACAAGAATTGCAATAAAGGAATTTCATCACATGATTCTGAAATACCACCAGGCTACTGAGGTGCCTGGAAAAGATACACCAGACCCAGCATTTTAAGGGTTTGGCTTCAAAGTGACAAGAAGGATGAAAATCCTCCAGTGTTCTCATTCTGATGTCTCTTCCTACCCCTCAGAACCCAATATATTTCAGCATCATAATTCTGATAGAGTAGCAGGACATGCTGAAGGCGGGAAAAATGGCCAGTCATTGCCTTCACGAAGACTTATTTTTTTAAATGAAAGAGGAACCATTCTCTGAAGGGAGAATTCTCAAAACTAAGTTTTAATCTAGATTAAAAAAACCTGAGAGGCACATAAGCCACCCCCCCAGCCAAAAGCAAAGCAAAGACTCACTGCAACGACACCGTGAAAGCAACCATATCAAACCCCCGAATGCGATCGAGCAGCTTCTCTTCAATGTATTTCTCTACTAAAGAGATCTGGAAACAAACAAACAAACAAACCAACCAACCTTGTTGGTGAGAACAAACACTGACTATCTGCATCCAGTAGCAAACTGTTTTTAACTACTCATTTAATGGTGCTGACAAGTAGACTGGTCTAGTTTCTTAATTGTGCTTTGCATGAAGAGCATGATTGAAGTGTTCAAGACAGGAAATGATACAACTGGGAAAGGAGAAACTTTGTTTGCACACGTCAAACACATCACTTACTACAGCAATAGGCTAAGTTTCTATTCAAGAGTTACACAACTTCCAAAAACATCTCTAGAAAACAAGGAGAAAGGAGCCTAAAGCTCCAGAAAACACCCTTCTTGTTCACAGATCGTGGCTGTGCTTCTGAAGGAGACAGCAGGCACAGTGTGGGATCTGCTCCATGGAAGCCCAGTATTTTATCTGGGGGGGGACACGACTAAATAAACAAAAAAAAGCAGCACATATGAAAAATAGGAAAAGGTGTCTTACATATTCATTAAAAATGTCAGTATAGATGAGCTTATTTTCTTCTGAGTCATCAAACTCCTGGTAGTGCTTCTCCAGAAAAGACCTCTGTATTAACTGGAAATCATCATCTGGGCCACAACAAAAAAATGCATCATGCAGTTACGAGTTTGGTCATTCCCTCTGAAACACAAACCCCACATTCACTGCCCCTCTGCTTCCCTGCTGTGAGCACAGAGCCCTGCACACGTGCAGAGCCCGTCACAGCAGCACTGCAGCTGCTGCTGGGCCACCACCTCTGCCCCATCTGTGAGAGCAAATCAGTCCTCCTGCTCTGTGTTTATTAATAAAGTTGTTTATTCTGAACCCCTTTTTCGTTCTGGCTCTCAAGCCAGCGAAACACTTGTACTTTTTTATTAAGTGAATACCTCTTCCCTACAAGAATTCAAAGTTGTTTTTTTTTTTTCCCTTGAAATTAAAAATATTAGTGAAAATCACAGATGAAATTTCAATTGATGAAGATTTTTTTTTTCTAATTGTGGAAGGAAACAGGAATAAAAATGAACTTTTACTGCATAAGGCCAGGCTGGATGGGTTTGAGCAACCTGGTCTAGTGGAAGATGTCCCTGCCCATGGCAGGGGCTTGGAACTGAATGATCTGTAAGGTTCCTTCCAACCCAATCTGTGATTCTCATGACTATCTTTGTATTTTGAGGTGGGTTGCAGTATGTTTAGCACCCATGTCATTGTCTGTAACTACTTGCAGCCCTTACCCATGATGATATCTTCCAGATAGCCAACAACTATATCAAACTCCTCGTGAGAAGGGGTGGAGCTGAAAGCAAAGAAAGACAAGATAAATACGTGTTTCGACCGCAGCAGAGGTTAAAGTTAAAATTAAAAAGTGGTAACGAAAGCCTAAGCACAAATAAACCCGGTGATTACAAGGTAAGTGAATAACTTCCTAGTTTCAACCTACAAAATAATCCATGACACTGATGAGAAGACTGCTCCATGGAGATTCTCATCAGGCCTCTACTCTAGTTCCTCCCAATAAGGTGCCTAATTGAAAAAAAGAATAAATGTTGTTTTACTGGCATTACTGTCAAGGCAATTCTAGTTCTGGTGCAGAAGGATGTAAAGAGTGTAATTAGAACAGCAAATCAAGCCTTTTCCAACCCACAAATCCCAGCTGCTACCACAATTTTCCTTATGTTCTCTTCCCTGCATTAACTGTACGTGGTGATCACAGAGCTCTACGCACTCAAGAGAATATTCTGAAATACCTGGTCTTATGGAACCACTTAAACTGAAATGCATACAAAAGTTTTACAGAATTGAAGAAAATTAAATATTTTTCTCAAGCAAGAAACATCCTTATGTGCTCCAAATAAATGGCACAATCTCCTAAAGTTATTCTAATATAAGTAAGTATTAAACACCATTATGGATCTGAAGTCATCCAGGAAAGAAACCTCTGGTACCAACACCAGGACACTGGATCCCTCTGCTAAATCTATTATTGTGCAGCTTGTTCTGACACAGTAACCAGATCTCTCTGGTATTCACAGTTCATCTTTAGTGGGGGATGAACTCTTCCTATGTTCTCCAGAAGATGAAAGATAAGCTTTTCTCCCACATGAGGAAAACAAGTCTAAAGGAAAAAATTAGCCTCGATCAGCAAAAGCACCGTTTAAATTCAATTAAATGTCTCTTTCAAATGTCTCTTCAGCAAACAGAGCAGAACAGCCCTTCAGACTAAGTTTTCAAAAGCTCATTATTTTGGTATTAGATAACACTCCAGTGAAATTAATCCAACAGCAGTTTACCTGTAATGAGCCACTGGGCTCACTCTGACCGGGAGAAATTAAAGAGAGATTTCATTTAAAAGGGCGTCTGATCACCCAGCGGTGTCCCAGCAACATTCCTGATCTGTGAGGCGGATCCGAGAGACGAGGGAAGCCACGGCAAGGCCTGGAAGAGCCCAGGAGAGGGCGGCACAGGGCCGGGAGAGGGGCTGGCACGGCCCGGGCCGAGGGGACTCACCTGGGCACCCCACCCGGGCTGCGGGTTATGGGCTCGGCGCTCCCCTTGGCACGCAAGGGCAAGAGACTTTGCTGTGGATAATCCCCACCATTTTTTTCTCCCTCCAAATAAATGCCACTACTAGTTTTATCCTAACAGCAACAGGAAAAGTGTGGATTTAATCCTTGTTTAAGTCTGTAAGGCAGGGAATGGAATTTTATCTGCTCCAAGAAGACACTTATTCCATCTGTCCATACAACACACGTACACCCTGCAGGGACACAGGATCAGCAATCCTGTGGTTTAAACCCCTGCCACCTCGTAATGCCAAACAACAGCATCTAGACCAGCATTTCCCAGTGTGAAATTTGGTTGAGGACACCTGAGGTAAAAGGTCTCAGGTTTTATAAGGAGCACACCCAAACACAAAGGAGCAGTCTCTCCTCAGAATCCGCGACAAGAGATGACAAAACGCTCGTGAAAAGGAGAAATTTTGGATTCCAAATCAACAGCAAAAAAATAATTTCCAGCCTTACAGCGCTTGTTTTGTTCCCTCAGCCAGGGCTGCCTGGTGCTACGCTGACAGCAGTGATATTTAGTCTGACTTCACCTAAACTCTGCACTGATGTTATTCCCCCCTGAAGCTTTGCATTCCTCACCTTTGTTCTCCTAAGAGGCAGAATCTGCTAAGCAGCGTGGTGTAAATTCACTCGTCTAATTAGATTCCTATTAAGATATTTTTAATTAGCAATTAGCTTCTTGAAAATCTGACACAGAACGTTGCATACTCACGTGGCTACACCCAAGTTTTCTCCATCAGCAGTCTCCATTGTTCCTGCCTAACCAGACTGGAAGAGACAATCTGTAAGTTGCTGCTCTTAGTGGTTACTTCTTCTTTTTGGACAAAGTGCTAAGGAATAACATGTGGCTTTGCATTAATACAAATTCAGCTGTTAAACTACCATCCACTTCCCAAACAGCAGGTGAGAATTTTTAATTATTAAACACAGGAATTCCGAAATCTTGTCCTTCTAAAGTTAAGGCTACTTCTTTTCTGTAATAACCCAAATTCTCTGGGGACTTTCTCTGCCTACCCAGAGAACAGGCTCAAACCTGCACACCCCTGCAGTCAGCCCCTGTAAAGGGGTTTTGGGTCACCTCTGCACGTTTTCTGCCGAGACATCTGACTATTACAGCAACGCAGCCAGGTGAGGTGAAGATGCTCCCCTGCTGCAGAGCGTCCCAGACCAGCGATCCGCGGGGCTCTGACCAGGGCCGGGCCGTGTCCCCCCGTGCCCTCGGCTGTGGGCAGGGGGTGATGCCTCCCCCGGGACAGGGCACAGAGCGCCCGGTACCGGGGACCATGGGGACCCCCCGCTCCCGCCGGCCCCCGGAGCAGCCCCGGAGCATCGCCCCGAGCACGGCGGGAGGGACCAGCGCGTCCCTCGCCTCCCCCTCCTCAGTCCCGGCTCTTGGGGAGGGGCGAAGCACCCCTGCCCTGGCCCCCGCCTCACCCCCCGCTCCAAGGCACCCAGACGTGCGGGCCGCCACCCTCCCTCTCCAGAAACCCACCCGCCCGTGTCAAACCCCCCGTTCTGAGACCCACGGCCCCGTGCCAGCCCTCCCGTTCCCGCCTCAGCTCCCGCCTTCCCCCCCGCCCCGCCGTCCCCCTGCACCCACCGCCCTCACGGCCGGCGCGGCGCCCCCTCCCCTCGCGCCGTCTCCCGGGGAACGCGCCCTTCCGCCCCGCCCGCAGCCAATGGCGGCGCTGCCCCGCCGTGCAGGACCCGCCCCCGGCCCGCCGCCATGGCGGGCTGCGAGCGCGTCCTGAGGGGGGCACGGCCAGAGAACACACAACGCTGTTAATTGTTAAATTAACACGCTAGGATAAGCCGGGTCGCCCCGCGCAGGGACAGCCCGCGACCCCTCCCGCCCTGACCTGAGCCCTCCACCGGCACCGGTGTCCACGCCGGCCGTGCCCTTCCCCCCCACTCCCCTCAGGAGCGAGCTCCTGCTGCCCCCGGCCCCGAAACACCGAACACAGCTCTCAACAGAAGGAACTAAAGAACAACAAGCAGCCTTCAAGATTTTTTTTTTTATTGTTGAATGGACAACTTCGCTACAGTTCGTTCCCCCTTCTGAGGGCCTGCGGAGTGGCCGCCTCCCCTGCCCGTCCCCAGGGCGTGAGGGGGACGCTGCCCCGCTCGTGGAGTATCGACAAAAGATCTTGACAAAAGATGCTCCCCCCTCGGCGTGGGTGGCGGCAGAAAGCCAGTCAAAAGTGTACAGCCTTTCCCTTCGTGAAATGAACAGGACAGTTCTTCTCTGCAACACAGCTCCCCCCCTCCTCTGCCACCGTCGGCTTCCTCTGCCCAGCACCAGCTGCACGGAAGACGGTCTGGGGCAAAATTTTCAAAGCATTAACATCTTTTCGATAAACGCAGGCACTTAGTCCCGGGTCCACAAAGGCAGCGAGGCTCTAAGGCCACCCCCCCTTTCGAGGGGACAGCAGATGCCTCGAAGCCATTGTGGACCTGGGCCTTAAGAGCTTAATCTCATACAGCAGTTGATACGAATTAGGAGTCCTAGGCACTTCTGAAAATTTTACCTCAGTTAATCCTGGCCAGGGAAACCAAAGCCCTGAAGTTACTAGAATCTATTAAGGCAGAGTTCAAAATGGTTCTGTCCCACCTCTCCCCTAAAGTACACAGTTTGTGTCTTTGTACTTTAGGGGTAAAAATTCCAATCATTGCATTTGGAAGCACTTGAAGTGATTCTGGAATTCTGACACCCTCGTGGCAGTGATGGTGGTCACGTTTGCTCACTGAGCACAGAGCAGGAAGGGACTCAGCCCTGACTGGACACGTGGATTTACAGCAAAACATTGCAAAGTACAGTCAGTGAGGAAATGAGGTCCCCGTGGCAGATCTGCCAGTCTGACTTGATTCAAACCTTCCATCCTAGGTGGAAGAGAATTCACATTTTAGCAAAAACACTAACCGGCACACACCACTTCTGGATTCAGTCTGTATTTGGACAAAAGTCAACAAGGAAACGATGGACAGAACTTTCCTAATTCACACATCTCTGGATGAAGTTCAGCACCCTTGAGTTAGCAAAGGCAGAAGGTGAAAGGAGTTGCTAGAGAGCTGGATCCCGTGACCTGTGTGCAGAGCTCAGGTCAGTAGGAAGCCAGAATGCTCAGCAGGAAGAAGCCTCAGCTCTGCTTTGTTAATATTTGATAGTACAATAAAAGATAATAAACGACTTTAAAAATAAGCTACATCGCAGCATGGGAATTCACAACAGCCTCTGCTATTGAATCGCTGCCAAGAAGTGGGATGGTTTTGGTGTGAGTTGTGTGTGAATTAGTAAAGTTCCACTTCACAGACAGACAATTTAAAAAAAAAAAAAAAATCAAACTGTGCAAGTCTTGGAAGAGATGGAGTTGTATCCTCAGTTGGTGCAAAGTAAGCAGAACTCCACTGATTTTTGTGCTACTTCACTGACCCCAGCTGTGAACCCTGATTCCTTGGAGAAACCTAGTAAACCAGTCAAGAGCTGCCTGCTGAAATGCATCCTTAACATACAAACATCACAAATGTGTAATTAAAGTGGAGCAGAGTTTCCCACTGTATGATCCCTACCAAAAATAAGAAGTGTGGCCCCAAACCTGCTCAGAGCAGGACTGACACATGGCAAGCAAGGTGCATTTTTAAGGAGTTACAGAATAAGACTGAAATTGGTACCCAAATAACCTTTTTTAAATAAACTGGCCCAAAATTATCCTCTAATATTTTAAGATAGCTCAATTTTTCCAAAGTGAATATAACTTTCAAAAACAACACTGATTAAAAAAGATGTTCAATGATACCTTAAAAAATACCCAGAATATCAAATTAATTCCAGTCCAGCATTATAATTAGTTTAAGAATACCTCCTGAAAATTATAACCTCACAAAAAAACGTGGGTACTGAAGTTAAAAGCATCAGAAACATTATGTACTTGAAAATACCACCGATCTCTTAACATTTAAAAACAAATCAGAACATTCTTTGGAATCACCAAGTTATTAAAACCTGTGAGTTTCTCTACAGTCTCCACACTGTCTTTTCAAATCAGTCTGTGTACAGATTCAGTCTCTGAGCAGTTCAATATCCACTGTTGGAAAACACAGAGTCTCTGACCAGCAGGAGGCTACATTAAACAGGAAAACATTGGCATTCTCTTTTCAGTACTGACTTCTGCCAAAAATAGAGACTTTTCGAGCACAAGACAGCACGGCCCTGTTTTGGGAGACACTGATTTTCTCTTCTTGTCTAAAATGCATTGTACGTGTAACTTCCAGTGCAAAATTTTTTCAGCACTTGCGACAGGCGAGAAGGAAAGGGGGAAGGAGGGACACTCCCCTCTGCTCTTCAGAGGAACCAACAGCCACAGCACGCTGACCTAGCAGCTCTCCTTACTGCTGCAACCAGCTCCCATTGCTGGCAAGCTGGAGATAGCTTATTAAAGATCTCATTTTTAAGATAAACAGATTAACAGGTTAGCATGAAATCTGGCCGTGGCTATGGTTCTATGTGCATAAAGATTGGGTAGAGATGCTTTCCCCTTTCAGTACTGGTTGGTGTTCACTGCAAACAAGTCTGTGGTGTTTCTCCACGTGTGTCATGAAATGTGAGAGATCTGTCTGACTCGGGTTTGTATTTCCTGTCGGCACAAAGGGCAGGTCTCCAGTTGCAAGGCACACTCCATGCACAGGTCACTGGAGGAGAAGAAAAAGAGAGTCAGTTAAAGCCTGCACTTACAGCATGAACAACTAAAAGCACTAAGCAGTTCGGTCAGCCTGCCAGCGACACAGCCAAGTTAAGTCTTTCAGTGTAGAGAGTGGGTATTGCAAGTCAGGTGTTGAGGATCTGTGTGCAGGCTTTGAGAGCACCTGCCTGTTGTTCATTAATCTCAGCACTCACTCAGGTCTGCAGAGCAGCAGCCCCAGTGCCCTGCAGGAAGCTCCTCCACTTATTGTTGACACACACCTGTCACATCTCTTTTTAACCTTCCAGCATTTACACCCATGGTAACTCCTTCCATGAGTGCTCTGAAAACCCTAAGGAACTGGACTTAACTGGATTCATTTCCTGCTTGAAGGCAGGAAAGTGCTATTATGGCATAACTTGTACTGCTGCCTCATTTTTAGCTTTTAGAGGATTTTGCAACTTGAGACAATCCATTTGTCGAACATTCAAGGACTATTTGAGTGTATTCTGAATTTTCTCCTCTCCTCACGTGACCTGGATTTCACAGCATCTCTACCAAGCACTAATCAGAAGAGCCTTTGACACCAGGGAATTCAGACTTGGTAGCTCAGGGGTAGCACACACACACACTGTAGCCACATTCCTTCCCCAAACACACACACAATTAGGGATTCAATCTGCTCAGAGGGGTTGTTTTTGAAGGTTTTACCTGTGTCCACACGGCCTGAGTTCTGTGTCTGCTACCTCATCACAGCAAAGGGTGCAGCAGTTCTCTCGGATGCTCACTTGCTTCAACAGAGCCAGGCGCCTGTGTCTGAGGGGAGAGAGAGAAAAACACCCCTCAAACACATAAGTTTGAATCAAAGCAACCCCAACTCAAATAAACCTCACAAACCCATGTATCAAAACAATTCAGAAGACCTACAATGCTCTAACACAATTCAAAAGAATAAAAATTGAAAATAAAATCAACAGCCCAGTATGGCAACAGCCACGAGGGAGAGTAAACAGATAAAAATCCCCCATTTGATGAAATAAGACATTTCACATTTTAGTTGCACTGAATTCAGCACAACTCTACATGAATTTGTGTTAAATCCTGAGGTGGATAAATTAGGGTCAACTCATACAAGCCCTTGCCTTATTTCCTATCACTTCTAAGATGATCAGAGCTATCTTTTTTAGGACTGGCTACAACAAAAGTGTTCAACCTCGAATGGAGCCTTTCAGTGCTATCCCATATTAAACAGTCTGTAACACAGGAGGCCAGGTTTCACCAGTCAGGCATCAACAGGAAACCAGTTTCCCCCAGTTTGTTTCTCATCTTGTGGCCCAGTCGTGCAACAGCTCCCACAGGCAGCGTTTGAACACTGCAAGAGCAGTGCCAGAACGACATCAGCAACAACCACGTCTGATCAACAGCGAGAAACTGCCAAGCCCCCACCCAGCATGGAACATTTCATCTGAAAAGGGGGATGAACAAAATTGTACCAACTTTGCCAATGTGTGACTCCAATCCAGGGGTATTTTTTTTTTCCCTTTTCTTTTTAAACACCAAGATACTGAAGTACCTAAAGTGCACTTGACTGAAGAGCTTGGTAATTCAAAACCAGTCTCCAAATTTCCCTACAGCCAGGGGTACCCCCTCCAGCAGCTCCCACTTGAATTAGTTGCAACCTAAGATTATTTCAACCAACACACATCAGCACCAGTCCAAGGGCCATCTTCAGACAGGAAACCCAGGGTACACCATATCCCCGATTACACTGAATACTTTTACTGTTTTGTGTTCCAGGAAGTTATTTTATGACTAATAACTGAAACCAGACAAAACCCAGCGATTTATTAGTTTTCGTTCCTGCCAGAAATTCGTTAAAGAAAAATGTGCCCAAACCCATTTCTATCTGGCTTGGTTTATACTTAGATGGGAAAACAGTTCTAAATTTGAATGACCTTTGTCAGTACTACCCTTCACAAGCAGGGAAATTTTCATCTGGATCAAAAGAGAAGGCAAAATTCAAGACTTGGAATCATTCAGTACCTCCATGCTGCCAAATCACAAATTAGGTCAATTTTAAATATAACATTTTAATTAAGACTATACCTCCTTAACCAAGCTCACCCTTCTTAGGTGGCAGGAGATACTTTTACTAAAAACAGCTATGTGGTACTAGTTAATTTTAACTTAGCTTAATATTAACAAACAAATATTTTAATTTCATGGATTTTGGTTGCACATCCCATGCTTTACTCATGAAATTGCACTGGAGCCTGTTGTCTCATCCTTTGAGGAAAGGGACCCATGGAAGCATGACCCCATAAAAAATTCACTTTGCTGAGTACAACACAGGACTCTGCAACTCAGAAGGGAAGGATTTTCTTTCTCTGCATGCAAACACACAAACTAAGACAGCAGGATTACCTGGGCAAAATGATTTTCTCTTCTGCTGTCAGAAAGGCATAATCATTGAAGGTACTAAACTTCATTGCTGGGGGATACTTGAAAGGTTTTGCCCCAAAGTTGAACTCACATTGCTGATAGGACATGAAACTCGCTGCAGCAAAAAAGCCAGACCTGCAACACGATGAACAGGTATTTTAGAATGACTTAAATAACAGCAGAGCTTTCCAGACATGTTACTACTATTACCATACAAAAATACACCCTGAGACAAAGAGACAAGTTCCTTCAATACCACAGTTTTGCAGCTAACTAGGAGAACATCCAGTGTCAGCTGCACACACCTTGTTTAGTTCTCAACTCCTGAATTTATCTGAATTTCCTTTCTGACTCAGCCCACACTGCCTACTCCACAACCAGGATTAGTCACACTGACACTGGGAGCAGATACATCTATCTGAATTCCTACAACCTCCCAGCACTGATCAGCTCAGCCATCTCTTTCAGAAGTGGAAAGAAGTGTTTTTCTCCCAAACAACTGCTGTTAGCAGAGTTGTGAGGAGCAGCACCAGTGCAAGGGACACCTCCACGTCCTCTGCTCCTTCTGGTTTACCTGGAGCAGGCACAAAGTTGAGTAATTTGAAGCTCTTGTAGGTTTGTGCAGGAGGAGTCCAGGTCTGAGCTCTCCCAGCACAACACCCACTTGTTCCTCCTGGCCTGTGCAGGATTATCTCAGGACAGCTGCCTTTTCTTCACAGCCACACAGACAGCTTGGAAAAACACAGCTATTGCCTCTTTCAGATTTATTTACTTGAGGGCCCAAGTTCAAGTATTTGTTAGGGCATTACTGAGTATATAAATTACATACTCAAAGAACTGCAAGCTGAACAGACAAGATACTCTGCAACTCTTTAAACTGAACTACTCTTTGCCTCTGGGACACAGTAGGATTCATTTCCAAAGTACTGTAATGTTTAATTAAGCTACACAGGAAGCTGCTTTATCAAGTATTACAGCAGCTTATGTTTTCAGAACTAAAAGGCTGAAACTCCCTATGAGAGTTGGAGGAGCCAGCCACGTGTTAATTTTTACAGGAGTTTGCAAAATAAACCTAAACACCTTCCTGTAATGCTACCAACAGATGTCCTCCCCTCCATACTCAATGTGCTACTCCAGGAGCTGTCCCCAGGGAATGGCAGTCAATTAATTTGGACTCTTCAGCATTTACAGGACCAAGGCTTTATTTTTTAAAAGAGGAAAAATTCCTCAAGCATCAAAAAATTGCTGATCTTTGCTACAGCCTCATTCTACTCTAATGCTGCGCTAATTTGACAGTAGAAAACATCAGGTTGAACCTACCTTTGGAAAGTCCAAAGTATTTATTTTGCACCCTGAAATCCACCTGTAAAATTATATCCTTCTTGCTTTCTAAGCAACTTTCAACTGGGAAACCTGCATAATGATGGCTTCAGGTAAGTAAATATGAATTTACATCTCAAATTAGAAACTCTTCATATAATTAAAACAATTATCCACAGAGGTCATGTCCTTCCAAATGAGCATATACTTACACAGCAGATGAAAATACTTGCTTCTCAGCAGGAAGCTGGTTTCCATTTAAATAGAAGATCATTTGCTTTTCTTGCAAGTCTAGTAGAAATCCTATTGTGTCTCCTTACATGCAAAACAAGAGATAATTTAAAGATTTCACTTCTGTTAAATGCCACCAGCTGAAACAGTTATTGTTTCGAGTATCACATGTCACTATGAGTTGTCTCACTTAAAAAGAACTGTTTGCAAAAGCACAAAGGAAGAAACATTGATACAGACAGTAATTTAAAAAAAAAAACCACCCAAGAGAAAATAGTAAAAAAATGAACTATTTTAGTCTGCCAGAGTATTAATACTACACAGTTATAGAAGTATTGCAGAGTATTTGCCAAAGCTGCACTCTGTCACTCCTTGGCTATTTTATCCCTGTTGTAAGACAGACTTGAGCAAGTGTGTGTTCTGGGGATAAATTTCCAGTATGCTTGTGCTATTTATTTTTAAGAGGTGTTTTCATTTAGCCATCCTTGGGAGAAAGTTTTCATAGGAGAGAAGGTGGCACAGTTCACACAAGCATGGCATGCACGGGCTCCTACCAAGATTTCAAAGCTGAGATCAAGAACAGAACTTTGCTGTCCAAGGAGTTTTCCAAGAATTTAAAGTAAGCAAGACAGTGCAACTCCTCCTTAAAAAAAAAAAAAAAAAGGTCTAATTGAGAAATCAAGGGTTTTTTCCCCTTCTCTACAATAACTCTTTGAACCCAGAAAAGAAGATTTCAGCCTTGTTTTTGTAGGGCTACAAACATCTGGAAAAAAAGCCTTATGATTAAAAGTCTTATGATTAAATGTCCAGCAATGTTAATTGGTGCTGTGGTTTGTACTCTGCCTTTGAAAAGAAAAAACTACTTAAGCAACTAAGATTCCCTTCACACAAACTGGGCAGCAAGACTGTAATGCCCACTTGGCACATTCAAACCAGTGTTGGAAACACAATAATTCTTAAACCTTTCAGCTCATCGGGATTAGGGAGCCAACAGCTCTGTTCACACACACCAACAGACACCTGCAAGAGTTAAAAAAAAACAAACAAACCAACAAAACCCTGTGCAGAAATCCAGTTAGGATAAGCAGAAGATGGGCTGAATACCTTCTTTCCAGCAGGGATGGGAATGTGGTTTACTTCTGGCGTTGTACCAGATCAGCTGCCGGCAGCCGTCGTACGCGCAGGAGTACTCGTCGTCCCCGATGCCGTAACCTTCCTTTGGGAAGAGAGCAGAGCATTTCAGTCTGCAGCCCTTCCTCACACAGAACTGCTTGTTTTTATGCACCTGAACCACTCCTCTAAGAACAGGAAAGGGTTTCTCCCACTTCCATCATGGTAATGTTGTTTTTTTTTTTTTTTCCAAACTGGTCGTAGTTTCATTTTCACAGCAAAAAGGAATTTGTTGGGGAGAAGTGGATATTGTTTCCATTCTCTGTGACCTCAAGCCACTTCTGTCTGTTAAAATATTTAATAATCAGAAGGCCAGTACCCAAAGAGCCATGTTAAATTTCTGCATCTTGAAAGGTCACCACAGAATCGTAACAGCTCTCTTATCTTGAAGTCCCAGTACCAAAAACTCGCAGTGCCTTCCCCCACAAGGTACCCACGTGCCACCAGAACCCAACAGCACACAAAGAACAAACCCACAGCCCCTTCACAGAGTTTGTTGCATATTGTGTTCCTTTTCAGTGCCAGCCCTCCCTCAAAGTGTGAAAACATTACCGAGTGATAAGGTCCAAGGCAAAACACAAACTAAGAGTTTCAGAGTGGGAGAAAAAATAAAAATCTGTCACGTAGCAGAGCCCAAATGTGAAACCCCAAAGCATTATGGAGGGTAAGAAACTTCCTCATGCTCAGCAATGATTTGTCTGGAGTGCAAACACCAGGCAGCATCTGATTACACCACTCTCCCACGTCCCAAATTAAAGCTAAGCCCAGCTAATGGGTGTTAAATGTCATATTTAGGGCTGGTCTTTTTGTTACACATGCTGTAAATAAAGAGCATGTGGCTTCTGAGGGCTGTGTTTGGGACATACCCAGATGATGATGTCCTTGTATTTCAGGGGCACACACCTGATGAACTCAAGTAACAGTCACATTTAGCCACCAGCAAAGCAGCAGCAGCGACAGGAAAATCATCCTGCTCAGAGATGAAACATCTCCCACTTTCCTACCTTGCACAGGATGCACTCACAGAAAAATGGACATACACCAAGCTCCTTAAGAGTAAGTGGGGAAAAAAAAAATCTTTTAAGCCTCTTAGCAGTCTAAAGGCAGACACATGGCCTTTTATTTCCAACAGTTTCTGTTACACTCAGTGTCTACAAGGCCTGTGCTCAGCACAGGTCTGCATTGTATTTTTTTCTTTTTTTTTATGTGTGTGTGGTTTACTTATTTTTTTTAAATTTAAATTTAAATCACACTTCCATTCCATGCTAGAAAGGTGGGACTGATCTTTGGATGTGATGCAGAGATATATGCATGTTGTCCATCAGCAGAGGACAGTGCTATTTACATGAATAATTAGAAGAAACGGAGCAAGACCTCTGAACTCACAGGAATACTTAAGTTAAATGGTGAGAAAAGCTACTCTCCCACTCCTCTTGGGTTTCTCACCACTGGTGTTTGTTTAATCTCCTTAATGTACTTCTTTCCTACCCCACACCATCATCATTTGCTCACATGTATGTGTTTAGCCTGTCTTCATATCAGCTTCTGCATTTGCCTCAGCTGTAGAATGACTTTTCCTATAATAATCAGAAATGAGCAGTTTTAACTGCTTATTCTACATTAAATATATAATTCTTCTTCTAAATTAAATTCCAAGCAGAACAGAAACCCATAGAATTGCAACAATAAAGAAGGGTTATAGGTGTATTTTTTTTTACTCAAGCTCAGCCAGTAGAAGAGTCAACTTAAAATCCCAGCGCTGTCTTTCCATTCTCAGAAGTAGGTGAGGCCAAACATGACTTTTAGTCCTAAAATTCTAGCTTAGAATTAAGAATAACATACAAAGTTATCTGGATGAGAAGGACAGCCAAGCAAACTATAAAATGTGTCAGTTGTTCTGTACTACCAGAATAAAGGCAAAGGGGTAGAGGGTTTAATCCTTTTGCAATCCTTATTTTTAATTAAAAAGAAGCTTTCACATATCCAAACTGTACCATATTGCTGCTCTCAAATGATATCATGCTATCCCCCAGTGTCAATTTTTTTTCCTTATGAAAGTTAATTTAAAAGGAAAGCACGTCCAAGAGGGCTGCTTGGTGACCTGTGTAAAAGAGTGCATGGTGAACTGTTGGTTCCTAGTGATTTACTGTTTACTTACAAAACCAGACGGTAACCACTGCTATCTCAAGAATTTCCCAGAAGAGAATAAGCCACAAGAAACAAGAAACAAGTTTCCTGTAGCTTCCAGACAACAGCAAGCAGAGAACAAGTTGTCATTTTTAGCAGCTCTGCAGGACTTGGGTGAACAGTGTCGGTCTGCAGCAATGACAATACAGATTTCTTTTGTGCCACCAAATTCAACAAAAACAGTTTCATGGAAGTACAGAAAACCTGAAGGTAACAACCAAGTGCTCAGTCACCAGCACGGAATAACCAGAGCTATTTTCACAGGCGCTGCAAGTGGAAAAACACCGATGTGACATCACCAGCTCGGTGGTGACACCGCGTGTACTCACATGGTTGAGAAATTTGCTGTCTTTGGTAGCCCATCCTATCTGCATCACCCCCGAAGTGATGACTGTCACTTCGTAGTACCAGACTCCAGAATCGACACAGAACGTGCACCTGACGCTTTCGAAGGAGGAGGCGTCGCACCGAGCCTGCCAAAACCAAACCAAAAATTCACCTTCCGCCCAGTGAGCGCTCAAACTTTCCCCCCCTGGATCAAGTTTCTTGCATGTAAGAATATACTGACATAATTTTAGAGGCACTTGAGACAAAGTGACCTCTCTCTCTCTCTATAGCAGTAATTATCACAAAAACCAGCGAGCAGGCAAGGCTGAAAATTGTTCAGTGGTTAAAGCCACAGGAAAAAAGAAGGAGTAGGAAGTTGGCAAAGTCAATTTAAAGATTTAAAGAACTAAGAGAACCAAGACAGGAAGACTTAAATCACTGGTCATTAGCTGACTTCTGGTATGAAGGACAAGGAGGTATTCAATGTTAAGTCATGAAAATTCATCTCTTAAGTAGTCAAACAAGTTTTTAGAAGGAGTTACAGAGGGGACAAAAAACCCCCACGTGGCTGAGACAAAAATCTGATGCTCTTTTCGAGACTAAACAGGATAAACAATAGAATTACACTTTGTATAATTTTAATCAAAGTGAGTGAAAAGCCAGCTGACTCAAGCATCCTCCTGATTTCTCTGAAGTTTTGGGGCACAGATACAGGAGTTACTTCAGTTTGAAGGTTTCTACAGTTGAGATCAATGCAGTGATGTTACAACCCTCCTGATGACAAAGCAAATTTCCTCTACAAAGCTGGCAGACAACTTGGATTAATTCTAGAAAAATCGCTGCAGGAAGTAGCAAACCAAATAGTTGAAACCTGCCTTTTTCTTCAGACTTTTTCAGGTTGAAACCACGAAAAGATATCTTACCTCTAATCCATGTGGTGAGATCTTCAGGTATTCACTGACATCGTTACTGTTCAGCATAGCCCTGATGTTGGTCAAGTCAACCTTCTCATATGTAAACTGCCTGCCTTCTTTTAAAACTGCAAAATAAACCCAGTTTTAATCACTGCTGTAGCAAAACTTGCTCTGAAGCATTTCACACAGTGACAATCAATCCATCTCCCCCTGCCATCCAGGTAATTTTTTGGCATAACTGGATGAAGTGTTAACATTCTGCCTGCATGAAAACAGCTTGCAGTGCACTGTGTGTTAAATATCCTCTCTAAACATGAAAGCATGACCTGCACCTCTAACTAGAGCTCCCACAATCTAATTGCTGCTTTCAGGAAACCCACAGGCAAATGGAAGGCATCCAAGTTCACACCAAGGTGCCACTGCTTCAGGACTTGCCATTCTATTTGTATGTTCAGCTGGGCAGAGTTTTTTTCCTGATTCACCACAGTGGGAAAGATTTGGGGATGGGAAGAAGGGGAAAAATAAGGACTTAAAAAAACTATAAGTTTTTTATCCTCTCATTTCCAGGTAGGTGATGAACTTAAACTGAGCCAAAGCAGCTCTGTCTCTCCCTGCTTCCCCTTTCCACGTGGAAGGATCAGAAGCATTTATCCTGCCAGGTGTCAAACTGCTGACACATAACATGTTAACTTACAAATCAGAGATCCTACCTTCATACATCCCAAACTTGCTACAACACTTCCACAGATGTTCACTAAACACAGCTGACACTGGCACATAAAGCCCAACAGACCTTTTACCCAAATTTATCTAAAAGGAATTGGAAACTGCGAGGTTCTCAAGAGCTGCTGCACCCTTGGAATCACAACCAAACAAGCAAATTTGACGATAGCTAGGTCTATCTTTTGGATGAATAACATCCCCTGGGATATGACCACAGCAGTGACAGCCACCAGGACCTGTCAGCACTCCAGCTGTTCCACAGAGACAGAGCTGCAGTGCTCATCCACTCAGCACATTTGCTGAAACGTGGCTTGCAGGAAACTGGTGCAAAGAAGAATTTTCAGCTGCAGCTCCAACTTGCAGAGCACACACACCACTTCCTTTAAAAAAACCATTTTCCTTGCCAAAATTTCCTTTCCATGGAATTACACCGGATGTATTTGTTGGTTTGGGTTTTTTTTGTTTGCTTTGTTCTCTTTTTCAAGGAGACATTACAAATGCAGTCAGGTGTAGTAAGTGCTTACACAAAACAAACACAGAGCAGTCCTCCATCCCCTTTGGAGAAGTGCTTCATATGAAATGAATCCACCCCTTTGTTATACCTACACAGATTGTCTAAACTCCACTGGGCACAGAATCCAACCTGGCGTTTTAAGTAGTCTGGATTATCTGTCCACTTCTCGAGCAAGATCAGTTGGTCACTAATGCACGATTCAGAAACTGTCATTTTATTTTCACCTGCAATTTAAGAGCAAAAAGAATGATTGCCATAAGCTTAGTTAAAAACAGTAACATCCTACAAATGCAGCAGAACCCTCCACACACATTTAAACCTCGCTATTTTACAAACAGCATGAAATTCTTTCCCCAAGCAGATGTGAAATTACCCTCACTCTGATTTACCACTTCTCAGCACAGAGCTGCACCATCAAGAGACAGATGACAGCTGCTCTCCATCTCTCCAGTACAGATTTCTCTCTTTTCAAGTAACAAAGGTCTCATGTTGTAAGTCATTATGTAGTAATTTCTAAGCTGAGGACTGAGTTTCAGCAAATCTATTAAGTGTTTGTGGGTGGGGGTGTCATTAAAGCAATAAATGTTTTTTTTTCCTGCCTACAAACTCCCAATCCTGTTCTCCATCTCTAATGCAGATTTGTTTCAGTGACAGAGGCCTCATGTCACCAGGCCTTCTACAGCAATTCCTAACAGGGAAAATAAGTTTCAGCAAGTTATCTCAAGGGTTTTGAGGGGTGTCACTAAAATAATAAATAGCTCTTCTTGCCTGCAAGTGGACAAACATTTCTCTGAAATATCTGTGATTCCACCAGTCCAGTCTCTCATGCTCAGAGCTGTGATCAGGCAAAGGGACAATCCTGCAGCAGGAGCCACAGGGGGACTGTGGAGAGCAGCATCAGGCCAATACTCACTTGTTTGTGCAAACTTCTCCAGTGCTATCAGTGCAAAAAGCATCACTGTCGGGTGGGACTGGAAGTTCTAAACAAGGACAGTAAGAAGAGTTATTTAATAAATACCCAGCACAGATGGACAGGAAGAGCTGTGAGTCTGTCACAGAATGTTTAGGGTTCAAAGGAACTTCTGAAGGTCCTGTATTCCCCCCTCCTGTGGAAAGCTGGTTTCAGTAGATCAGTCTACCCAGAAACTTGTTCCCATCCCACAGACTCTGGAATCTCAGCTTTCTATAACACACTTCCAGCATTTACCAAACTTTTCACAATAATAATAATAATAAAAAATTGCATTATAATTGCTATGCATGGATATCTACAGGAAGATCAGAGACACTTACCAAGCTCTGAAGTAAATATTCCAATATTCCTGGGCTGAGTAAGCCGATGCTCGCAGGACCTGCAAGAACACCAGGAATGAAACCCCTCCGTGGCAACTGCCACGCACTCACCATCATCACCACAGATCTTCCAAACACAAGGTAACAAACTGAAGGACATCTAAGAGTGTCATAGCCAAGCAGAGCTATAATGCAGAACAGTTATCATCGTTCCCAGTCAAATACTTGCTGCACATTTAATAATTACACAGCTCCTGGCACTTCACAGTCCTTTCCAGCTTATCTGCTGTAAGGGGGTACAGAGTTCTAGTCATGCTTCTGAGAGTTTGAAATAAGACTCCACCAAGCATTTTCATGCTCATTGCTTTCAGAAAGAGACTTCACAGCCTTTTACTTTCAGAGTCAACATGTGAAGTCCAGCTCCATTTATCAGTAGCCCAAAATAATCACAAGTGAGCATCTGATATCTCCAGTTGACAGGTAATTCTACAGTTTGCAGCAGCACCACAGCAAGCAGCCAAATTAAAACAGAAAAGCCCTGAAATACTGTCTGCTGAATCAAAAGGGAATCAAATTCTGGCATTTACAAACTCTGACAAATTGCATTTGAGTTTCAACACTGCATTGACAGATTTGCTGCCTGAGCTGATACAATGAGATCTGTAAGATGAAAAGAGGTACAGGATCTCATTTTGATTTAGTATAATAGGGTAGAAATATTACACTACAAAAATGCTTCCAGCCCTTGTTCTTTATTTTGTTTTTTGACAGAAATTGTTTTTTAATAACTATTAAGTGGTACTGGACAATCACTTTTTTCCTTTATTTCATATCCACTTTCAGGAAAGGAGCAATAAAACCCCTAGCTATAAACCAGTCCATCAGCAGGAAGGAAACTTAATCATCATTTTCCAAACAGGGTACTAGAAATAACAGGGAGTAAAAATTCTATATGAAAAGTCACCTTAAAAATAGAATCTCAGCAATTTTCTTTTAAGCAACACAAAAGAATCTTTTCAGCTGACTACAACAGAACAAGACATGTCTATGGGAAAAAGTTTTTTGATTTTGTTTTTTTTGTTTGTTTGTTTGTTTCTATACAGCCTCCAAGGCCACCAGTTTGATACTTCTGCCTACTGGGTAAGGAATGTGTCCTCAGTAATTCATAGAGCAGGTCTACAGAGGAGACTGATTACCAGTGCTAAGGCTCCAGAAACATAATATTCCAGAAACAGTGATCCTCAATCACTAGCCAGGCATCAGGAGGATTTGTGAATGGCTCGTTCAAACCCCGGCTGGTGAGATTCAATATTTTAATCAAGAACGTTCTGTCGTGCCCATCACCCACAGTGCCCCCTCGATGCAGAACATCAATCAGCCCTCAGAAAACACTCCTGACCTCGTCTGCATCGTGGCTACTTAGAGCAGAAGGTGCTGCAGCAACAAGCCCAGTGCCAGCTGTCAGAAGGACCCCATGGCTTTACCTGCCAACTTCTCTGCCAAGCAGCCGAGCACCGCGGTCGTGTTGCGGTGCTTGGCAGGGTGACAGGCGTCCTGGCAAGCAGCAGCCCCACTTAAGTTCAAGATTTCTGTTAACTTTTGTAATGCATCCTGCAAAAGAGAAGAAAAAAAGTCAGAAATCTCTTTAACATTTACCGGCAGATGCAGCTCAACATATCAAAACGAGTTATTGTTATGCTACGTTAGCATAACAGACAGCACGGGGGGATTATCTTCTGAGATAAGATAATAAAGAACAGATGGGAAGAAAAGGTCGACAGACCCAAGAAGTTTTAACTTCAAAACCACCACCAGATTGCTGGTCATTGCAGTGATCAGCAGCTCAGGACGTTTGTGGACATACCTATGTTATAAGTAGATAAAGGCAAACAATACCCAATCAGCACATACGACATCTAATGTTTCCAGTGTCCTAAAATCACACCCTTTCCAAAAGAAAAGGACTGTTTCAGATTTTAGAACTCAGGACTAAAGAGACATGCCCCCCCCCCAAAAAAAAAAAGCTCACATTCCCATAATAAATTTAGGATGCTGTCAGCTTGCTGGGATGTCATAAATGGTATTCCTGAGAGCATAAATGGCTTTATGTAGTCATGTGAATTTAGGAGGTAAATGAGGGTAATAAATCTAAAATGACTTGCTTCATTCAGGTAGGATGGTATGGATAAAATTCAAGATAGGTCTAGAGCATATCCTACATTTTCAGGGTAGTTAGGGGTTAATCTAGAGCCAGAACAAGTCATCCCACAGGGAAAATCTCACCCTGCAAAGTTCCAAATCATCTTCAACTTTCCAGACTTCATGAAAGTTTCAGCTGATTCAGATTGAAACTGCATAATCTCAGGCAAGGATCTAATTAAAATAGAAGGACTCCTCATATTGAAGACATCAGCAGCCATTTGGAGGAAAAATGAGCGCTGCTCAAGTGGAATAGATGTGTTTTTTTGAACTGTGTCCTGAGCCACACTAAAATCAGTTTACTGTGCTGAAGTCTGAGGTCTGTCCAGAGATCACACTGAAAAGTAGTTATGTTCTTAAAAGGAAAGCCACAAAAACAGAACTGATGAACAGGACTGAGCTAAGTGGAAAGAACAGAGAAAGAAAAAAATGACTAAGCCATGGACTTGGGATGGAAAAGCCTCACTAAAATTAGACTCTTGACATACTCTGATACTGCTTTTAGCCATTATTAGATCTGTCAGAGATCAACTATTTTGAGTTAAATAAAGACTTTACAGAATAAACAGTTTACTGCACTGCCATTTTAACTTTATGGACTTTCATAGCCTGCAGTAACAGAAAATGAAATACAGCCTGCTGCTGTTCCCCAGCTGTCATGGAAGTGGGGCACTGACCTAAAATCCTTAAGACCAAAAACTTTTAAGCTTATGAACAGCAGCACACACTTCACTAGACTGCATGGGACCAGCACATCTCACAGCTGCAGCTCTGTGTGCTGTGAGAAAACTACCCAGGAAAAACCCTCTGTGCACCCCAGAAAAAACAGGCACCTTGATCCTTTTATTGATAAGATCAGCTATTTTGGAGCAAATTCCTTTAAGTGCCTAAAAAGAAGTCCTGTGGCTTTTGAAAACAAATGATTTGGTCGCCAAGCACATTGTACAGCCAAACAAAAAAATCCCAAAAATCACTCTTCATATGGTGCATTCCCAGTGGTCTCCATTCCCTGGTTTCTTTTTTCAAGCAGGCCAAGTTTGTAGTCATAGCTTTGCTTTCAAAATAATGCTGCAAGTCTGTGTGACAGTCAAAAATAACATTTCTCGTGTTCAAAAGTCTCAGGTGCCTTTAATCAATTTAGCCAAGAGGAAAGAAACAAACCCATTTCAGGTAGTTTGAGAGCCTGACTAGTTCTCAGCCACTCACACAATCAGCTTTTTATATCCCTAACACCACCAGTGGAAAACTAAAGCTGGCAGCATCAGCAGCTGGAGAAATGAAGGCTGCAATGATGTGACCATCAATTTCTGAAGAAGTGACATCATGACAAGCATTTGAAGACAGACAAGTTCTCTGTACAATCATTTTGTTCAGCATGTTGAAGCACTAACCCACCTGTACCAACACAGTGTGAACACCTTGGGTCTTTTTCCCCCCCCAAAAAAAAGATCAGTGGTCAGTAAAAAAAATAAAAAAAATATATACTCTAATTAGCCAAAACAATATATATGTATTTCATAGTTCAAACATGTCATTTGTTTCACTTAACACACCCCCCCTCGTGCTGCATTCCTTACGTGCAGGGCAGGAACAAATTCAACAGTGACTTGTAAAGGTGCAGCTTTCTGAAGGTGAGAACAGAAGGGCAGAACTTGAACAGTTTCTGCAGCACCTGCACAGCACAGGGCTCTCTGTACCCCATGGCAGGGGAGGGCAGCAACAGCTGAAGACCAAAGAGCTCTTGTTCTTTCCTATTAATCATTTATTTTGGGGTTTTTTTTTTGGGGGGGGAGGAGAGTGCTTCGAGCATTAATTAGCACTTAGATACCAAGTCACCACAAATTACTCCAAGTCGAAGGTTACACCCATTTTCTGAACCACTGACAGTCTTGCATCACTGGTGAAACCCACCCAGAAGAGATCACGGGCGTGGCAACCACGAGTAACCGACGTTCAGCCACAGATAAACACATTTGCTCTCGACTCACTTTTGTTGGCAGTGGACATTCATCGAGTAGCAGCGTTATAACAGCTGGTCCCAGGGGATCTTCTAATGGAATAACTCTAATTAAAGACTGGACAACTTCCAACCAGCCTTCATCTGTCAACCACAAAACAGAAGTGATGCTCAGAATTAACACTGCGGTCCCGAAGTGTTCAAAACACATCCCCAAGTGTCAACTGAAAAATCCTCCAGATTGCCCAGCGGGTTTGCAGACACCAGGGAGAACAGTTCACTTTTTACATCACTACTTTAAAGTTTAAATTCCAGAAGGAAAAAAAAAGCTTACAGGAGGTTGGGTAACACTGAAACCCCTGCTGTTTGGAGAGCAATCTTGCCCAGCCCATCCTTGGTTCCCACTGCTATTGGGAAGGGCTGCTCATGGTGCACTTGGTTCTGGTGTGACACTCAAGAGTTCAGCATCCACTGCCAACTCTTAAGTGTTAAATGCTGCACCCACAGTGACAAGGAAATAGTTTTAACCACACTCAGATCACTCTTCCTGAGTTCCCTCAAGTAACATGGGCCTCAGGGAAACTCCATGAGTTTGTCCCATGCCTGCTGGTCTAGAGAAAATTTGTTTTCCTAAGGAACAGCTCTCACTGTTGAATGAGTTAGACAAGGGCTTTTGCTTGCAAGCAAAAAACAATCCACATATAAGGTGTTAATCTACCACTAAACAGATTTGGATTTACAGGAAGGTAACTCCCTCAGAAGTGAAAATAAAGAGGGTCTGTATCTACATACAGGCAAGTGAGGCTGAAGTGATGTTGCTGCCTCCAACAGTGACAAGTACACAGCAGTAACACATTGGGGTTTGAGTTTTGTCAGCACATTCCCCTGAAAAGCATTTTACTGAATTGCTGTAATATCTAACCAGGTTGATAAATTTATTTTAATACAGCAATATATTTCCTCAGGCTGGTATCAGCTCTGCTGGTAGAGACTAAAATTCATCCAAACCAGAAGTTTGGTGGAGGTCTTGAGCTGGGAGAATCTCTCCTGCTGTAACAAAGCTAGAAGAGCCCCTGCACTAACCTGGCTCATGTTGCAGGAGCACTCAGGGGACAGAGTTAGAACAAATACATCAATAAAGCAGAGGTCTAAGGTCAGCAAACCCCAAACCAAACCAAGGAGTACGTGCTGTTTGAGGACAGCAGACAGAGTCTGTGGGCTCAAACCATGTCCATGTTCACATGCAGGCTGTTGCTGCCTTCACTGCAAACTGCCATTCCTTGTGGCTCATGGTTTAAGGCCACTGCAACCTGCTTGTGGCCATCCACTGGCTGCTTCTGGAGAGTTCAAGTGGGAAGTTTCAGGGACTCAAAGAAACTCAGGCAAACGCAGCGAGCTCAGTGAGGCTTCTAGAGGGCAAAACTGTGTTCTGGATCCCACATCCCCAGAGCTGTAGCAAGCTGTACCACATCCTGATAGCATGTATTTTAATTTGCAAAGAAAAGAGGGCTCTGGGGTTTTTTTTTTTGCTTAGGAGTCACAACTGAAATGTCAACACAATGCCTTGATACCTGTTTCTGCCATTTCATGCAACGTGATCATTGAATAAGGAGGCTCCTGGTCACTGAAAGAGATATCACACAGGTCAAAATTTATGCACAGTCATTAACATAACAGGCTGAATAAAAAAATACACAGACATGAAACAAATCCAGGAACCAGTTAACAAGAGGACATTACACAGGCTGCAGAACTCTAATGCCACTTCCAGGTCTGAAGCGCAGATGGGATTTGAGCCTTTCTTTGGCTCCAAGTCAACCTCTGCATATCTGCAACAGCTGCTCAGTGAAACTGTGATCCCCATCTGCAAGTCTAAAAGCTGAATATAATGCTTAGGCTTTAGTGCTGTTCATTAGCAGGGTTCCTCAGAGAGACTGCATGTCAGGGGTCATGAATTGAACCAGGAATTGCACAAGGGGCATTTCTTCTTCTCTGTTAAATATATAAATATTAAAAAGAAACCCCACAAAACTGAAAGGCAAGCCACCTAACAGCATCACAGCCTTCAAACAAGACCTGATAGAGAAGATAAAACAAGAAGTTCAACAGATTATCTCCTCAGTCTGGTTTGCTGGAGCAAGGGCACGAAGCCACAGCCAGGTCTGGGTATCCAAGCAGGCACTGCCCCTGAAAGAACCCAAAGCAAGATCCCAAAATCCTGTTCAGTAAGCACCTCCAGGTCTGGAAAAAGCTTATGCAGCAGCATGTCCTACAATGCCTTATTCAGTGCTCCCTAGGCACTGGGAAGTAACCCCTGGCTTACACTTCCATGTTCCACACTCCATTTCTATCACACAGCTCTGGAATGAAACTGGAAATGCAAAATGCAGAGGACTTTTAGAAAACTTCAAATATTAATTACACCTACCTTGGAGGGATTAATTATCAAAGAAGGGGAAAAAAAATCTCAGTTTTGATGAAATATATGATGTAAATACATGTTTTTCTCACCAAAAAAAAAAAACCTAAAGTGAAGTTTAACTCATTTTTCTATTGTCACATTTAAAACAAAGAGTTGGATTGTGGGTTTTTTTTTCCTCCAGTATATCAGGTAAAGAGTTTTGCCTTCCATTCTTTAGCCATCTTTTGCTCCACAGCCCAGACTTCTAATCTGCTGTTACTTATTACATTGTTTTATTTTGACTTTATTCTTGCATATTTTTTGACACGAGAAGAGATTTTTAAGCTTCCCTACCATTTCCTTCAGCTGTGGTGTTTTCAAAACTGACAAATCAGGCTCTAGGAGGAACAGGTGATAATGGAACATACTTATTCCTGCAGTCTCTCATTCCTAAGGGGAGTAGTGGACAGGAGAAATCAGATTTCTGTCTGCAACTACAAAGTGGGACAGAGCAGACAGGACAGTCGGGCTCTTCTGAGAGATGGGAAATTCCAACTCTTAAAAATATTTCATTATTTAAAACATGAAAGTGGTCAAACACCGAAACAGGGACCCAAAGAGGTGGAGAATCTCTTTATTCTGAGCATGTTCAACACTTGACTGGACAAAACCCTGAGCCTCCTGCTCTGGCTAAACCTGGGGTTTATGCAGGAGGCTGGAGTGGATGAACTTCGAGAGGTCCTTTCCAACCCACGTGATTATACGACTCTAATAATGCTTTTCACTACAGTCTGCATTAAAAAAAAAATAAAATAAATACAGTAGCTTCAGGAATTAGTCAGAAACAGGACTCCAGGGGCACTGAAATAACTGTGCTTATTGTCCCTCAGTAGCATAGGAAAGTGCTTACAAGATTACAAAACTGATTGCAAGACCCACAGGAAAAGGATCAGCTGTGCACAAAAGTGTTGTGAAACAGCTTAAGGAGCTGAACTTGGGGAAAGGGGAAGGCAGGCAGGATTAGGCAGAGGCTTTCAAAAACGTTTGCCATCATTTCAACTTAATGATTTGGAGGCAGACCACAAAGTAAAACCTGTTAAAAAAACCCACAGGCACGCACCTTAGATTTAAATGTTCATGAAAAAAACCCAGTCCTGGTATTTCCATTTAAAGCATTTTACAGCAGGAAGGTAAACTCCTCTGCAGGCCCATTCTAGAGTTGATGCAGGTGTATGAATCAAGACTCACTTATTCTGAGCCTCAGCCACCTTAAACTCAAGCCCCAGCTGTGAAGCTAAAATAGTGTTTTTCCTTCTGTTCTGCTCTTTCCAATTCCCAGCCTGCACCTAACCCAAAAGGTGATGAGCTAACTTCGCCCATCACTTTTAAGGTCCTTTCAAAGCTTTTTAGAAAGCAACACAAAACCAAATAAAAATAAGGATGAACCCATAAATATCCTCCACACCCTTAATGGATGCTTTGAGCATGCAAGGAATGCAATACTGGGATTGCGAGCTGGGCAGTCACAACATGTGATCTTTAAAAAGTAGTCAGACTCATAACTGGAAAGAAAACCTCAGTCTGTTTATCCAGGCTACCAAAGATCAAAGCTCACTGTTTTGCTTCACCATTTCCAAAGAAGTAAATGCAGCCTGAGAACAGAACGCTCGAACAACCAACTTTTAGGACAGAAGTTGCCAAACTCTGCAGTGTTCATTGCTTCCTAAACTGTGTTATCTGTGCCAGGCAAGAAACACTGAGCACACTCCTCATCCCACCTGGGTGTAGGCCCATGCAGGGACTGTGAGGAAGCTCCTCAGCTCCTGGAAGAGGCTGCACCTGGGCGCTCAGGAGCTACTTCTGTTACCTAGGAAAGGTGCTCCTCTCCTAAGCCTCCAGGTGGGAAACACAGGTGGCTGCTTCGGGGAGGCTCAGGTGGAGATCGGTGAGAGGGTGGAGCCCCCAGTTTGAGAGAAGGCAAGAACATTTTCACTCACGTTGAATTATTCCTTGAGGAGGTACTTACTTATCCACCAACGTCCGAATTACAGCCAGTGTGTCCAGCACCAGCCCATCCACATTCTGCTTTTTCCTCCGTGGCTCGTGAGGCCCCCGACCCCTCCTGGGCGGACGGACAGGGTCCCTTGGGTGGCTCCTCGCCTCGGGGATGTGCGCTCTGCTGTTCTCCGGCTGCCGGCCCTGAGATTCCGCGTTGTCTTCCGCCCCGCTGTCGTCGCGGCAAACGCACGAGTTTCCCATGTTTCCAGCCCCCAAGGCTCCCAGCAAGCGGGGAAGGTGGTGCTCTAGAGCCAACAGCAGACCTTGGAAAAGGCTTCTGCTAGCGTAGAACACAGCCAAAGCAACTACAATCATCTAGAAAGGTTTAAGGGAAGTGTTTGTGTGGTCTTGAATTGGGATCTTCCCGCATTAGAAGCGTCGCTGCCAGCTGGAATGGATTGGGAAGTTGGAGACTTGGTTGCCGATAAAAATCGCTTGAAACTCACGGTGGTCATCAGAAGGAGGTCTGGAAAAGCAAAGCCAAAACAAGAGTCAGTGTTATTACTGCTGATGAATAAGAATTCCTATTTTAGTAAACAGAAAGCACTCAGAAAACATAAGGCTTGTACCTGAAAGTCTATTGTGGGGAGAGGGAAGGGAAGGAAAAGGAGGAGGAGGAAGTTGCCTTGGTAAGTTGCTCTCGCCCACACACCATTCCTTTCTGTGCTACCAATTATTTCCCAGTTCTTTCATGGTTTCTGGATGCAGAGGAACAAGTTTGTCCTTAAACTGAGCACGCTGCCATCCTCTGAGTGCTGAGTATCAACAAACCAGTTCCATTTACCCTTTACAGAGACACGTGGCTTATGCCACCCCAATGAAGGCCCCACGTTCAAGGTTCTCATTTAACATCAGGAACATTGAGTAACATTTCCAGATTTTATAAAATAGACAAAACTGTAAAGAACTGATCTTAAAAAGCTACGGTCTGTCTCAACAAACAAGAAATTTAACAAGGAAACATTTAGTTCATCTGTGTATAAACACACCTGTTTCGAATGTGCCTCCATCTACGATTCTCACCCAAAGAAGCATCAGGTATCAAGCCTGAAGCAAACAGGAATTACAGACCCCATGTTAATGCCTGCAGATATAACTGAGATTTTGAAAGAGGTGTTGAATGCCTGTTTGGATCTAGTGTCAAACCAATCTTCCCTTTTTGGGAATGAAGACTAACTCCATCATTCTTCTGCTCTTGATTCAAATGGTTTGGATCCAATACAGGCCCAGCAGCAACTGGGGCTGTAGGGCAATCCCTTCAAATCATTACATTGAAAATGCAAGGGCAAAAGGATTTGAAGCCCCATTTTATTACCAGTTATGTTTCAATCCATAGGGCATATTGTTACAGAACATCACATGAAATCTCAGGTAAAATAAAGCCCTACAAAAGACATGATTTCACTACTTAAACACTTTAAGCATGTCCAAATAAATAACTCATTTTTAGTCCTTTTAAGAATCAAGTTTAACATTTACACTAGAAGCTGTGGTGAATATCCTGCAATACATTTATTATTCTCGAGTTATTAAGTAATCTCTTTAACATGTAGCTCCATAAAGTTAAGAGAAAGTTAAAGAGAGCTGACACCTTTCAAATATGAAAGGCCTCCACCATCAGGGCCAACTGGCAACTGAGCACTGCTGGCTGCCCTTTGGGACAAGATTATTTGGGAAGCCAAACACTGATCATTGGAGCAAGGCTGGAAAAGCACAAGCTCTCACAGGCTCTTCTATGTTTCAAGAACACTGTCTTCTTGTAGCCCAGTGAAATGTTCAGTATTAAGAAATTAACTAAGGGCTAACTAATTCCTCAAGGGATATTACTTGCAAAAAAAAAAAAACCCAACAAGATCTTGATTTCTTGTTCAAGAAATTCCTAAGCCATGGATCGTTAGAAGGGGGTTTCAGCATCACATCATGCTTGCCTTACACCCTAAACAGTTTGACCACCAGGCTCTGAGTCTTTCCATCTGTTACCTTCTCAGTCAGCAAGTCACAAGCAGATGAGAGGTGCCAGTACGGATTGCAAGGATCTCAAACAGAATTGTGTAAGATCACAACTGGTTCAAATTACTTCCCTTTTTTTTTTTTTTAAAGAGCTACTTATGGTAAATGCAAAACATGTCTTCCTAGGGAAAAAAATATGCATATATTTATGAACCTAGATCATTTAAGGACATTTTAGCAAGATAATGCTGAAGTGTAAAAGTGTTACAGACTTGGAATCTGGGTAAAGCTGTTCTGCAGCTCATGAAAACATTGACACAGCAAATCCATCTTGTCATCAAAACAAGTATGGAAAAGCTGTATTTTAGGGATTAGCAATGAGTAAGAACCTACCTAAAGAAACAGAAATAGACATAAGTCAAGATTAAAACTGATTATTGAATCCTAGGTTTTTCTGGCTGACAGCTTAGAGCATGATTAGAAACAGGTGATTATGATCAACTCACCCCTCAGTTTGCTTGGTTCAGGAACAGCTGGGGTTGCTCCCAAAGTGCTGTCACACAAGTGGACTGTCCTTCTTCAGGGCACAAAGTCGTATTTGGGAAGGGCAGGGCTCTGGGAGCCTTTATGGTGGGCAGTGAGTCATTACAGCTGACTCTGCTCTCGCTTCCAGGAGCTGCACTGAAGAGTCCCTGAAGGCAGATGAGAAAGACAGAACAATTCACTTGGAAACTGCACCTAAGGTAGATGTGCTCCACCTCCTCCCCACACCTGCCACGCTGGTATTTTCAGCTCCATTCAGCTTTTGCAGGGGGAATTCTCTCAAAGCTCCAAAAACCAGTTTGTCATCCAGTAGTTTTAGGACAAGACACGGACACAGAAAACCCAGTCCGTTTTTACAGCCTTGGTGTTCCAGATACCACCAAGTGCAGAGCAGGGACCAACTTCCCCCCCCCTCAAATTACAGCTTACAGGAGGAAGAAGAGAAGCAGTAATATCTGCTCCAGATCACCCTCAAGTAGAGACAGCAGAGCATAAAAGTACACTATAAAAGTTGATTAGATAACAGGAAGGGAGAAATGACAGGATAAACTCCCCTTATTTAGTGAAAAAGCTGTGTTTGACGGCATTCACTTGGCTGTTGCTCACCATCACGTACAAGGAGCTCATTGTCAAGCCTCAAACAAACTGAAAGACTAAATAATTAGGAACATAAGGTAGGGGGAAAAAAAGATTGCTACAGATCTGCTTCAAAAACCAGCTTGTTTGGGCAGAGCACGAATAAGCACCGAGGAAAAGCTTTCCAAAAGTCTTTTAACAGCGATGTGCTAGATTGCATTTGAGCTGCCACAGTTTTTTAAGGACTTATTTACAACATTTTAACAAACTGACTTTATATTAGGCTGCTGGTGGCCATCCCAACTCCCTCACTCTCGCTGCTAAAGAGGACAGAGACATCAAACCTCAGTTCAGGTCAGCTGCAAACGGAATGGGAATTGGAGTGATCAACTCTGCTCCTGCCCAAACTCTGAGACCTCAGAGGCACAGCCAAGACACAAAAACATTTTGCACATCGTGACAGATGAAATACATTATTGCTTCAAAAAGAGGAAATGATCTCTGCATACAGAGATGGAAAGAAATTGTAAAATCCAACTTCAATCCTAACTTTCACAAATCCCTGCTCGCAAAAACTGGACTTCAAAAAACTTCCTTTTTTTTTTTCCTGTTAACTCCAAAAACACTTAACACTCTACTTGAAAATATTGGGAATAAAATAGAAATTGGATATTTTTTTTTTTAAGACTCAGTTTAAATGAAGAAAAAAAATTCAAGGAGTAAAACAAGAATATCACAACAGCAGAATGGAGAGAGGCTGAGATAAACCTCCTGTCCTACCTGGCACAGCTGCTTTGAGCCAGGCACAACAACGAGCAAGTGGGGACAGACCAACAGGCTCCTTCCCAATAGCCTGAGAGTCAATAGTTCAGTCTCCTGAGACAAAAGGCTGCATGTTTGTTTGGGTGTTAAAACACAACTAAGGAAAAGAACTAATCTTTCCTAAGCCATTTAAACTCTTTTTCAGTAGTTACACAGCAAAGGGTCTCTGCAGCTGCTTTTAAAATTCAGCAGCCTTATGTTACACAGCTGTGACAAACTGTCAGCCAAAGTGTACTAATTTTCATAAAAATTATGCTCCTGGAGGATTTAGTGTGGTTTGTGACTTTTACCTTTTGTGTTTTAGTATCACACCAAAACACTGTTTAACCCAGATATGTTGAGAGCTACTGGCTAAGAGTCACCTAAGCAACAGCACAAGAATAAAGATAAGTTTCCCTGAGAGGCTGCTGGAACAGAAACCCATTGCCTCCTGCCAGGGCTCCAATAATATCGTGCAAACACCATTTCCTTAAACAATTTGTGCAAGTCAAGTAGAACTGCAAGTTTTCAGATGAAGCAGCTGTGTGTGAAAACACCAGCAAGACAAGAGCTAAGCTGCAGGGCAGAAAGGAAACAGGCTCTCCACGTTAAAAGCTGTGATCCCTTTCCCCAAGATCAGTTAGATTTTGTGCCATTCACATGCACTACAATGGGGCTGGAAAGCCCCATCTCAGCTGCAGTGCACTTGCCAGAGGAATATTCTTTGACAAATTTAGGAAGGCAACAAGACTACAAAGGCTGATCACAACAGCAGCCAGATTTATAAAAGTGGAAGTACTTTTATTTGACTTTGAAATGGCTTTTTAATGAAAGATTGGGCCCAACTGAAGTGCAAGAAGCAGTCAAAGCAGCAGCCAGTCCTCACCTCTCAACAGGCAGGGCCATCCATTCACTCAACCATCAGATGTTACTTTGGGATGCAGGACTACAAAGTCGCCAAACACAGGATAGAAATACAAGTTTTTACTCTATAAGAAGTAGCTGGTAGTGGTACCTCTCACTGAACAGACGCTGTTGGAACACAGAATGCCAGTGCCCAACACCTTCTCCTTTACACCAGAGAGCACCAAACAGCCCTCCTGGCACATCTTGCTCCCCAGCAGAGCACCAGGATCAGATGCCAGTGGAGCTGGACACCTTTCCTGCGTGGGAGGAAGGAGCTGCAGCCTCCTGTGCCCCCACACACCTCCACCAGCACCCTGGACCATCCCCACCCGCAGCAAAGCAGCTGCTCTCCCATCAGGCTCAAGCACATCCACGGGTGCAAAAACTTCCACCCTCCACGGACTGACCAACCTGCCACAGCTGGAAGTCCAAGCAGGAAAGATGAAATCATCACCCACTGAAACAAGTGCTGTGTGAGTGCCTGGCAGCTGGGGTGCCCAGCCCACCCCAGAGGGGCCTCCTCTGGATCATCCCAGCGAGCACTCCCATGGAGGACTCGGCTCCCAGTGGCATTAAGCTCATTTCTCTGCAATGTGCAGCCCAGGAGCTGATGATTCATCCCCTCAAATATTCGGTTACAGCCAACCATAATACTGCCTCACGATGGAAAATGCCTCTTCTTTCCATGAAATGCAGTGCACTGCCAAGCAAACAAAAAAACCCCTCGTGCACATGAACAAGGAGAGAGGGTTTCAGCTACCAGAGCCACTTTTCCAGTTTCTGCCACCCTTACAAGAGTAAGATCAGTGATTCCTCCTCTCGAGCAGAGTAACACAGGAGCTCAGTCAGCAAACCACACAGTGAAGTTGACAGCTTTTCAGATGCAAAACTGTGAGAGTTTTGGCCAGAAGCTTCCTATTAGGGAGATAAAATAATTAGAAATATTTCCTCAGCATTTCTTTCCCAAAGTATGATGCTCCTAAAATGGAAGAGATGGAAATACTCGTGATGCCTCTTGGATGAAAAGTTCAAACTAGGAGGAAACACAGCTATGAACTGCTGCAAGATAATCAACTTTGATACAGTAATAAGAGGGGGAAGGAGCCTGTTTGCAACTACAAGAAACAAGGAGCATTTCCAGCTTTGAAATGACTGGGGTAGGTGATGAAAACCAAGAATTTCCAGTAAGTCGAACCCAACTATGGTGTGAAATGGAAACTCTCCCAGGAGATTGCATTGATGTCTGAGGTCAACCTCTCACCTGTAAGACTTGTGCAACCTTTTAAAGAGAGGGAGCTCCTTGGTGTCCAGCGTGGCACCACACAGCGAGGGAACCACAGGTTTCAGGAGGAGCCAGTAAATGCTGTGCTGGTTCTTTTGCACTTGGTAACCAACCATCACGTTGTGCAATCTCAGGCAAACCCCTCTAATTCAAACTCTGCTTTCTTTAAAAATAACCTGGAGGGTTTAAGGCTGGTGTCAAAACTGGCTGGGAAGCAGCATTTACTGGCATGCAGTGAGTCACAAAGCCATTGCCACAGTGGTTTTGCTGCAGCGAGAGCGCCTTGACCTGAGAGCTGACTGACCTTGAGCCCGCGGCTTTCACACACCAAGCACGTCTCAAAGCTCTCCCTCTTCTTCCCAAGTGCTTGTCTGTGAAAGCCCCCAGGGTTGGGCAAGGTTTAGGCAAACAATCAGGCTTTAACCCCGCTTCTCTAGGTGACCTGCCTCCTCTAGGCAGTTCAGCTCTCCAAACAGGGAGCAGTTGAGGGGTCTGATCTCTTGTTCGACTTGATGTGATAACAGTCAAAGGAGAAAGAAGGAGCAGACACTGCCTACCACCACAGTAGTTTCTTTTGCTGTAGACTCACTGTGAAAGTCTGATTTTATTGTCACTTGCACATTGTGCTACTTTGTCTTTTCACTTCCCTTAAAGCTGGTTTTTCAAACACTAAAGTTGCAACGTGGATTTAAAAGTGAAGTTCACTTCTCACTTAAAACTAGAGCTTAAGTGTAGGCCTGGTGGAGATTCCTGCCCTGCACACATTTTCCCTTCCCCCTGGACACAGAGACACCAGTGCTCAGGGCATGCCAGGCATCAGACTGTTCTGCTACAGCTCCTTCTGAAAGAGAGACTGAAGCATTTACCACCTTCCCCATCTCAGAGGTCACAATTTGTCATCTCACGATCCCTCAGGTGGAACTGTCCTTTGTACTGAGGCCTCCAGAAAAGCTCAGCTTTGCTTTAAGTCTAACCCAGCACCGGGATCGATCTGCGCTTCCTGGTTCCCATCTCCCCAAACCACAGACAGATCATTAAACTCCTTATCAGGGACAGAGCCGAAGTTACGCTTTGAGGCAGATGAAAACACTCCTGAGATAACAGTCATCTGAACAGAGAGTGGCATCTGACAGCTCGGTGAGGTTGAACAAGGGCTGCCTCCAGCGGGGTGACGTGGCCAGGCAGAGCTGAACAAGCTCAGCAGTTGCCCAAGGAGCAGAGTATAAAGCTCTGCTTCAGAAGTGGCAGGAAGATAAGGATAACGCCCTGCAGATGGCAAGGAACACTAATCCTACAGACTGCAGGGATAAAAGCACACGAAATAAAATTGATTAGCTATACCACATTAAGTTTTGGCGCAGACATTCATTTGGAGGCTTATAAATAAATCTGTCAGTTAATTCAAGTTAATCTTCCTTGCTGCGCAGGAAGTTACAGACGTTATCAACGTGCAACTCTGACAAAAGCATTCGTGACATCAGGATTCAAAATTAAAACAAAACCAAAACACACACACACACAAAAACTCTCCCAAAAAAACCCACACACGAAATTCCAGAACAGACAACACTGGGAGGAAAGTGTCTCTTTGGATACCAAGCAGAGGAGTAGAATTGCAAAGAAACTACACACACACACACAAAAAGGCATTTTTTTAAAGTTTTATCTAGTAAATTTAATAACATTTCAGAAAGGATGAGGTTTTACCTATGTTACTATCCAGCAACTCTTTCATTGGAAAGAGTTCTCTTCAATCACGTTGAGGTCAACTCCTTGTAAACTACAACAATGGGTAATTAAGGCACCTTGTACTTCAGCAAAATATAAACCACAAAAGCATTTTGAGGGGCAACTCCAGAGACTGAACAGCTCAAACAGTCACACTGTGGTCCTGCCTGGGACTAGCATAGAAACATCAGAGTCATCACACTGTGAGCTCAAGGAAGGCGCTACAAGGAGGGACCGCTGGAAGCAGGGACAGATTCTTGTCAGCAAACCACCAGCTCCACCGTCACTGAGCCAGAGTGGTGGTAACCCAGAGCTGGGCTGTTTCTTGTCTGTAAACTCATCTCAGTGCTTTTGTTTCTTTTAAGGCAGAGCTGGACCTCTTGTTCAGCAGAAATTTGGGTACAGGACTACTCTGTAAAGGCAGAACAGCCTTCTGCTGTAGGCCACGGAACTAAGCCCAGTTAGACTGCATCACTAAGCTATTAAGAATGCATAAAATTCACACATCCAAAGCTGTTTTCAGCGTAAAATTTTGGTAACATTGCTGAAAAATTCAGTGGTGCCTCAGCTGGAAACCTGCATTGTCAGCTGTCTGACAACTGCTTCAGAGAGCAGAGCACAGAGCAGACAATGTCCAGACCCTCCTGTTCTCATCCCTGCCAAATTCATGCCTTTATGACACTGGCTATCACCTCAAACGTGGAAGACCAACAGCAGCAGGAAACAGCCTGAAGAAAGTTCCATTTCTTGATAATTCAAGCAGCATCAGAGGATGGCCTGATCTCTCAGTGGCCAGAAGAGAGAGGTTCCTCTGTGGCTTCCTTGGCCACTGCAGAAGGCTGGTAGGTCTTTGCCAGACTGTGCTGGCAGAGCAGAAGACATTCCTCTGATTCTCTTTGCTCCTGGGAGTGGATACAGTGACAGAGACTGTCATCTGAGTCCAGTACAGCATGTAGGTCACTAGGTTAGCAAACCTGCTCAGAAGCACTCACGGGAAGGGTGATTCCAGATCTGTCTGGGGCTCCCACAGCTCAAGTCTACAGACCCTGACAGGCAGCTCTGGGCAGATCACTGGAACCCCCTGTTCTCACCTATTTAAAACAACAACAAAAACCCCTCAGCTTCATTTCTTCCCCATTTATCTCTTCAGGTTCTACCTTGAGGACCTTTTTTCTCCCTGCCCTGCTGCAAGCCTGCCAGGAAAGCAGGCTGCAGGAGAGATCCCCACGTGGATTAGCCAGCCACGTGTCACACAAGTGCTTCAGCCAGGTCTCACAGGCATCCTGCTGCAACCACTGAGCTGTGGTGTTCTCTTAGTAATGCTTTAAAGCCTCCCTCAGCACAAGGAAGCTCAGAGGAAGTTGGTCAACACTCCTGTGGCCAAGACGGGGAAGGGGCCTGACTGCTCGGACAAGCGCAGGTGGGTTGGGAAGTGGGAGGAAGATGAGTGTGTGTGTGTTCTGCAGGACAGATTAAAAACGATTTAAACAAGAGTGTGTAGCATTTTAGTTTTAAAAAAAGCAGAAAGCTCAAAAACAATTCTAAAAGCTTTCGAAAACCTGTAGTAACACCAGGAACATGAACTTGCTGTCTCCGGGGGCTTCTCCTAAACAACTTCCTGAGGAATTTCAGGCGAATTTAATTGAATTGTTTTGATAATTACATTTAGACACCACTAACGTGATGAGGCCACGTTAGAGCTCATTTAGAGCCACCACGAGGTGAGGCTTTAAAGAGAGAACAACTCATCTGTTCAGGTTTTTTTTTCAATCTTTCACTCCAAAACTGATACACTGACCAGAGTTTGAGTGCAAACACACACACCCCATTCTTCTTTCACCGTTAGGTGAACGTTTTTAAGAGCAGGGAACAATTCTAAACAGTCTCCACGCCACCAGACAGCTTTGCCTTCAGAAAAACAGAAAAGAGCATCAGCAGGTTGCTGGGTTTTCTTTTTTCAGTATCACTTTCTAGCATGTCCACCTAGGTATAAGACACATGAGAATGGTGCAGCCTCCTGGCACCCAGTTCACTGGCTGCCCTCTAACCTGTGGTTCAAGCTGTAAACAGTATCAGTCTGTGCACATGCCCTGGAGCTGGAAATCCAAAAAGCCACGCCAGCACTTCAGCTCGAAATGTCCTCCACTCTCTCATCCTCCTTCTCATGTCCAGCAAAACACCAAGACATTCAGACACAGCTAAAGGGAAGCATTTCCTACAGCAAAGAAGAGCCTGAGAAAGGGAGTTCCCACGGCAAAGTTGTGCTGCTAAAGCACCAGTTTGACCACAGCGGTGGGAGATGAAGGGCAGGTGATTACAAGCACTGCTGAGGAGAGACCGTGACGCACCGGTCAGTCGCACAACCTTCTGAGTCATGCGTGAAAAATCTGACTTTTATTAGACCTCAGTGACACAATGAAGAATAGAAGAGGAAATAAAAGATCGTGCTGGCACAGCCACTGCCCTGCAGCGCCAACTTCCCAGTCCCCCGCATAGAAACCAGGAAAACAAAATGCACCGTCAGGACACGGGGAAACACAAACCGCAAAGTGACACGACATGATTCTAATGAGGCGCTTGAAAGACAAGGAATCCCAGCACGGCACCTCTGCCTGCACTGCTTTAAAGCAAGGAATACATTCATAGGAAGAAAACACAAAAAAACCAGTTCAAAATGCTGACACAACACGTTGATAATGGAGCAGAACAGGACAAGTGTCATGACATGAGCTTGCCCTCGATTTCCTACGAGGGGACAGCATTTTATTTTGCTGCCTCTGCATCAAGAGGGAAACCAAACAGTGCATATGATGAGCCTTCCTCCACTTTGTGAGGATCCCACCACACAGGTAAGTGACCAACAGGAGATGTTTCCAAACACAGAACACAGTCACCTGGGGGAGATAATGATATGATAAGAAAATTGATGGAAGAAGCCTAAAGAGTTACAGCCCAGCAAGCCTTCCACAAATCGCTGTCTTTACCATGAACTTGCTGTTTATGCTACTAAGTGTCTTCCCCTTGTTCCTTAATTTTAACAGGCAAGCAAAAAGCCTGAGGAAAAATAGACTTTGATTCCACCTGACAGGCAGAATATGAGAGATGTCTTACTTTACAGGAGGGAACCAAAATTCTAAGTGATCTATTTCAGCCTGCCCATTAAGGCTCACAGCACATGAAACGTGCTGAGAGCCAAAACCTTCTATGTGAAAACACTGGGAAGGTACCAAGGGAGAGCACTGCAGGGTTGTGCAGGGAACCATCACATCCCTCTAAGAGGAAAAAAAACAACAAAAAAAAAAAGAGCATTAAGAAAAGCACAAAACAAGGTAAGAGTGAGAATAAGGGAGCCACTGAGTGAGGCCAGAGAGTAGGATACAAGAGTGGCTACCATGAGTCAAACTCTACATGTAGGAGGATGAAAGTAAATGAAAAGGAAAGTTAAAGACCTCAAGGAAACCAAGAGCCCCACCTGCCCACAAGCACACAGCGGTATCACAGCTGAAGATAAGCGAGGTGTGTGGACCAGGTGAATTAGGTCTATCAGCAATCCAGGAGTGGGTAAATAACCAAGGCTAAGCTAATAAACAATCAGCAAGGGCTGTGTCAAGAGTAGTGCAGAAAGCAAGACACAGCCCCAAAATACCCTGGAGGAGCTTCCCACACAGGTGATGGACAGCAGGTGCTGAAAACTTTCTGTGAGCAGGAACCTCATCAGAGTGTCTGGATGAGAAGGGGACATGAGGAGCAATGGTGAAGCTACAGTTGTGCTTCACCCAGCAGAAAGAGAACACCCCAGGAGAAATACAGCCTGTGCAAGCACAACAAGAAATGGGAACAAATAGCAGAGATGGGGGCACAAAGCACTAACAGTGATGTCCTAAAGGAAGGGACAGAGGAACGGGTGCCAGGAGGAGAAAGGATCTCTTTTGCTGAGTGGACCTCGGCAGAGAACAAAGGCACAGGCGAAAGCGCTCACAGAAGAATGGGCCCAATTTAGATCAGAGAACAGATCAATTCTGTGCATTTGGGTAAATGCAAAACAAAACCCACATTGAGCAGCATCAGAGAATCTTAAAATAACATGGCAAGTTATGAGTCTTCCGGAACTCCATGGTCAAACACAGGAGCAGCAGGGGACACAAGATGCAAAGGAATATTTCAGATGGCTCATAGGTGATGAGAACATCCACTGTTTTTTAAATATTTGTGCAGTTTAACTGGAAAACAGCAAGAATTGCAATAGGGAGAAATAATACATGCATTTACTGCAAGATACAGGACAGAAAAGCTGAAGACCTGAGGCAAAGCTAGTGCTAAAAAAAACCCTTCTTATATTGAAGAAAACAAACACTGACACAGAGATAAAAGGAAAAAAAAACCCATCAAACACACCAGCATTCAAAAAACTGAGCAGTATCTACAAGGCTGAATAAATTTAGGAGAGAAAAGGCAGCTCTTATGTCTGTGCTTTTACACGGACCAAAGTTCCACTGTGTGAGAAAAGCTGATAAATGCAGGGTGAGCACCAAAATGAACTCTGGGCTGGGGAAGAGATTTTGCAATAACGAAACAGAAAATGAAAAATATGACTACAGCCATTCTCAGGACGTACATTAAGGCTCTGCCCAGAAGGGACACTGTACTTATTGCTACATAACAGAGGAGAAGAAACAGTAGTCTCTAAGAAAAAGGGGTAAATGAAGATATGCAAGACAGAAACAGTGATCAGAGGGACAGAATCAAAGGCCTTAAAAGAGAAGCTCATGTTCGTTATGGGCATCACACAAGCGGTGAAAAGACCTGCTTTATAAGCACTGAACTGCGAGAGCAGAGCCCTGGTGTCACCACCGGTGGCAAAGGTGCCTCGGCCAAATCTACCGCCCAAGAATGCCCAGACAAAAGGTCCAGGTAAAGGAGCGCATTTGGTGGCTCACTCCACACCTCCCCATCTCCTCTGTAAAGACAGAAGACCTGCTCTGCAGAAACATTCTCACACTGAGAGCGATGAACCCTTTCCACCATTCTGACCTGTCACATTAACACAGCGATACCCGAGGGCTCCACAAAACCCTGCCAGGAGCTCCCCGAGCAGCAGGTCGAGCCCGTGGCTCTCTGGTCCCATGGCGGTGCCCATCGCACACCAGAACTGCCGTAGAGCCAAGTCCCTGTTTTGCAAGTCATACGAGCCCCCGGGAGCTCTCCCGGCACCCGAGGAGGCGCCCTTAGGGAGTTCCAGCCCCTCCCGGCCCCGGGTTCCGCAGCCCTCCAAACCCCGGCTTCGTTCAGCCCTTCCCGCTTTCTTCAGCGGGCTCCCAACTCCAGCTCTGCCCAGCCCCGGGGCCTCCGGGAGAGCCCAGGCAGGAGAGCCCCCCGCCTGTCCCCGCTGGCTGCCCCGCCCGGGGGAGAACCGGTGACCCCAGCGAGGGTACGGGGGACACCGGCACCCACCAGCAGCACCGCAGGGACCCCCGGGCCGCCGCCCCGGGCCGGGGGCTGCGCTGGCCCGGCCCTCACCCCACCCGGGACCAACCCCGGGGACCCCCGGGGAGAGCGGAGTGCGGGGTGGGGCGAGCACGGTGCCCTCCCTCGCCCCTCATCACCAACCCGCGGCGGCACCGGGGCCGCCAGCGGGGCCACCCCGCGCCCTGCCCGCCCGGCGCTGCCGCTTCCCCTCAGCGCGCTGCGCCCCACCGCCCCTCCCGCTCCGCCTCACCTGCCCGCGGTGCCGCCGGGAGCGCCGCGGAGCCACCGCGCCCCTCGCCCGAGCCCCGCGCCCCCCGGGCCGGCCCGGCGGCGCCGCCGCTCCTTTGTGCCGAAAGATGGAGGCGACTCCTCACGGCGCGGCCCCGCCCCGCGCCGCGGGCCACGCCCCACACATCGGCCACGCCCCTCCGCCGTCTCCCGGGCGACCCGCCCCTCCCGCCCCCGGGCCCCGCCCCGCCACCTGCGCCTCGCCCAATGGCGGCGCGGGGCCGCGCTGACGCGCGCCGCCCGGCGCCGCCCCCGCCGTGAGGGCGGCGCGGATTGGCTGCCGCGTGGGGCGGGGCCGGCCGGGAAGCGCGCGCGCGGTTGGCGCGGCGGGCGGAAGGGCAGGGCGCGCGGCCCGGGGAGCGGGGCGGATGGCGGCGCGGGGGGCCCGGCCGAGCCGCTCGCTCTGAGGGGCCCGGTACGTGCCGGGGGCGGCGGGGACGGGGCGGGCTCGGCCCGCGGGGACCGGGCGGGGACGGGGAGAGCGGCCGCGTGCGGGAGGCGGGGCACTGCGGGTGCAGGGGCGGGCAGGGCCGGGCCCGGGCCCTGCGAGCGCGGCGGGCCGGGGCGAGGGGCTGTGGGGAGGGGGCGAGGGGAGGGCTCGGAGCGGCCCCGGGAGGGTCCCCCGCGCCCAGTTCCCCGCGCCGAGCTTCGCGGGTACCACGGGGAGCGGGTTGGGGCTGGTGGGGGCGACTCATCCCCGTCGGCTCTGGGTTCGTGGTTTGATGTGCTGCGGGGGCGCGGAGGCGATTGAAGGGGTAGGTAAAGTAATCTTTGCTGTTCGATATATTAGAAGCTGCACGTTGGTACCCAAGGCAAGGTCGCTGCTCCAGGTCTGTCCCAGCCTGGGTGATGGCAAGGGCTGCGAGATTTGGGTTTTTTGGTTTTTTTTGCTCCTGGGGGTGTTGCCGTCTGGTATTATCAACAGCTGCAGTTTACAGCTGTGACATAAACTTGTGTCGTTTGCAGTGACCACACAGCCCTAGAATACAGTCACCAGGCAATACCAGAGATAAACTGGGGAAAGTTGCCAAGCACATGGGTTCTGTCAGGTCTGGGGGATCTTGTGTGCGTTTGTTTCAGACCAGAGAGGGAAAAGGAAACAGCAAGATTAGCAAACTTTATAACTGCAATTGAACTTCACTGGGATGCTGCTTGGTGTTTATTTCCCCACACACACACATTTTTGTGCCCCAGGATGTGGTTGTCAGTGAAGTTGTTATTTGCTGAATCAGACATGAGTTTTCAGGGTTGTAGTGTCAGGTCATAATTAAACCTTAATCCACTTTGTGCGTCTTAAAGTACGTTCTCTGAGTGACCTGGCTGATCCAGAAGGCGGGATGGTTTGCTGCTGAAGGCTTTAGTCCCCAGAGGATGCTGTGCCCTTGAAGAATCCCTCTCCTTCAGTCTGTTTTTATGACTTTCTGTCACCGTTGATTGGAACCTTTTGTCTCCTCTCCAAACGGACAGCTTGAGATGAACGAGGAATAAGGGCAGCAGGGGCTGTTTTTCAGGATATTCAGTGATGTTTCAATCACTGGAAAGTGTAATCAGCCCCCTGATATCTTTCCCGTTGTGATTTTAGGGTAGACTATTCCACAATGGATGGGGGAGATGGCACTGCTGACCTGGTGATCAACAAGAGGTTCGTGTCCGAGTCGGAGCTCGAGGAGCGACGGAAGAGGAGACAAGAGGAATGGGAAAAGGTCCGGAAACCCGAGGATCCAAAAGGTACGGGGACAGGCTTTGAGAGTATTTCACCTTGGTGGAAAGCAGAAATGCAAGGCAGTGGCTGGTGTTCTGTAATTTCAGAGGGTTCTGGTGTTCCTGACGTGTGGTTTGTTCCCTGCAGAGTGCCCAGAGGAGGCCTACGACCCACGCTCGCTGTATGAGAGGCTCCAGGAGCAGAGGGAAAAGAAGCAGCAGGAGTTTGAGGAGCAGTTCAAATTCAGTAAGCACCAGCAGCAAACTGTGAAAGTGCTGAATGCAACAGCTGCACACAAGAGAGGGGCAAATCCCTGCATCCTGTCTGCCTCTCTGGGAGGGAAGCAGAGGCTTCAGAAGAGTTATCAAAATCTTGGATTTTAGAAGGAATGTGCTGCTCTGGGCACCGAGGCAGCACTTGCACACGTGCAAAACTCAATTTATTTGCAGTTAGGAAGCTGCATTCCTGTAAAGTGTGGAATGCTAGGCTTGTATTCTGCATTAAATAAAAAAACCCCACAAAAATAAAAATCTGACTGTGATCCATGGAGAATCATGAAAGTGTAAAGTGGTTTTGTGACTCCTGAACTTGTGTTTTAGCACAAGACCATTCTGCTTCAGTCACTAAAAGAAATCCTGTTAGAGCAGCTGTTACATTTCCAAGCTGTAATTATTTGACTCAAAAATTATTTGAGACTTAAGATTATTATTATTATTTGGAAGAAGTAAACTTTCAGGTGTTGATTCTTCAAAAAGTAGATGTTTAACTGTTCTGATGAAACGGGAACCTAATTTCTACTGATGTTTGACTTTCTGATTTTATAGAAAAATCCTTTGCATTGTATCATCTGTGTATGTGCTGCTGGGTGCAAAGATGATAATGAGAACTAGAAAATTATTAGTCAATCTTTTTGAGAAAAAAAGGGAGCTATTGGCTTTTGGGTTCTGTTGGAAGCTGCCCCTGCAGATGCTGTTGAGAACATCACTGATTACCCTGGTTGCCATTCCTTGTTTGCAGCTGATGCTTGTGATAAGATTTGTCTTTTAAAGTGCTTGAATTTGCCTTAAAAATGTTCATAAGTATTTTTTTTCCTGTCCGTGGGAATTTTTGAGGAGTAGAAAACAAGTTTAGTTCACTGTCGTCCTTATCAGTCAGATCTGATGATGGGAACTTGGGAGGAGAAACCTCTCATGCTGAAGAATTGTGTTTGCATTGCCACACAAACTTACCCTAAAACTTTCATGTAGATAAAAACTGGTTTACAGAAGAGCAGTTCTTTCTGCTTGGCTGTTCAGCATTGCAAGAACGTCTTCCTTTTCAAAGCAAAGTAATTCTGGTAGACTGGTAGAGCATTTTAAATGAGAAAGTGATCCTGGTGTTCTCTCAAAATGGAACTTCAAAAATTTTCTTTCTGCACAATTATGGTAACCAAAATAAGGACAAGTGAAAGTTATTTTTGGTCTCTTGGGTTCCACTTATTTTTGGTGGTGAAAAGCAGCAAGTGCAGGTAATGTCGTTATCTCTATAATTAATGCATTAGAGTCTCAACTGGACCTACAGGATTCTTTCCAGCTGGAGAGTTTCCAGTTTACTTCAGTCAACTCTTGACCCCAGTCACCTCTGGTGATGTGACTAAGCAGTTCTTGCCCCAGGAGCCACCCAAAAGCTGCCTGCTGTCAGCCTGGATGGGAAGGGCTTCTAATTCTAAAGTAATAACTTCCCTTGCCCAGTTGTGTTAGATCTGCAGCATCTTCCCTTTGCTTCAGTAAACCAAATCCTGGAACAGGTAGCAGCCCTCCTCTTAGTTAGCAGAAAATTAAATTAATTCATGTCATTTGCTTCAAAAAGTGCCCTGAGTTTCACTGACTTTTGCTCTCTGAAGGGGCTCTCAGCAGTAGCAGCGAGTGCTACAAGTTACTGTTCAAAGATTCATGAATGAGCCCTGCAGGAGTTGGAAGGAGTAGGGATCAGCCTTTATAAAAGTAATCTCAAATAATAATTGATTTCTAAAGCTTTTCTGTCAGAGGCAGAAGCTTGCCAATTATCAGTGTAAATGGGTTTCTCAGTTTGCCATTAAAACAAATAGGGCTTGACTGTGTGGGTGAAAAAAAAATATGGTGACCTCATGTAAAAGCCTAAAAATCCTCCCACAGAATTAAGCTTTAATGAAGACTAAAGGTGATGTTTGGGCTAAGATTTTCTGAGGATCACTACAAACAGCAAGACTTGGTTTTTTCTAAAAAATGTTTTTTATTATCTTTTTAACTGAATAATTTGATCAAGAGATTTGATCAAGGCTGCACCAGCCTGTACTTTCCTTAAAGTAGGGTAGCCTGTTTAGAAAGAATTTATTTGTGTTTGGGATTTAGGAGTTGTCTTGCTTCTACTTTTTAAAAATTATTTCTTTAAACAGATGTTAATATCAATTAGTTAACTGATTGTGTGCTTTAAGAAAATGTGCTTCCTATTTTGAAGCAAAATTTATGGGGAGAAGTGAGGTGATTTCTTCCAGTTATTGGCTGGTGTAAGAACAGATCCTGAGGAGACAGGCTTAAACTCAGTGTCTGAAACCAAATCACTGCTTATTGTGTTGATTCCTTGTTTTGGGTAAGCTGTTCCAAATGGTGTTTCAGAACTGCAGAAAGGCTACCTGTCTGAAAACTTGGTCCATTTTCCTTAATTATATCGGCAAGTCCAACATTTCCCGGCTCCCTGTGGATTGTTTGGCTTGTCTCTGTGGCAGTAGTGTTGTTTGTGTTCAAACTGTTCGTGTGCTTGGGGGTGTGAGAGTTTTTTTCGCCTTGCTGGCATCCAGGATGATTAACTGGGAAGTATTTTTACTCCTTTAATTACAGAATCCAGCAGAGAGCTCATGGAGTTGGCTTTGTCCCCTTCTCTTGGCACAGCTGGAGTACCCAATTCACTCACTCACTCACTCACCCAGGACTCTGCTCCCTGTGTTCCAAACTGTCCCACCTTGGCATCGCTGGGAATGTTGCACGTGAGACGTGGACACTTATGCATTTACAGGGCTGTTTGCACTCACTGGGAAATGTTCTAAGCTGGTGATGAAGTCACACACAATAATTGTCTGCTTCCTAAGTGGTTTTAGCTTATCAATATGCATTCTTTTCTTTATTCAGAAAATATGGTGAGAGGCTTAGATGAAGACGAGACGCATTTCCTCGACGAGGTTTCTCGGCAGCAGGAGCTGCTGGAAAAGCAGCGAAGGGAAGAGGAGCTGAAGGAACTTAACGAGTACAGAATATCCTTTGCATTAAAGAGGCTGGTGGTGACCTAGAGGAGGGGAAGAGAGGGCTGTGGTTTTGTCCTGTCACTGACATTGTTTTTATAAAACTGCTTTACAGACAGTGTACAATGACGGACTTTCAGAGTTGAATGTTTTCATTGTAACTTTGATAAACCACTGTAATGTTTGATATTCCCTCCTTCAGCTCTCACACATCTCTGGTACTTTTCTTTCCTTCTTCACTCTGCATTGTTTTGGGGTTTGGTTGTCGGTTGTTTTTTTGTCTATTATTGAGTACATGAAATACCACCACTAAAAAGACAAAGACAACACGAAGGAAGACAATCCTATTACTTCTAATCTTCTGCTTTTGTCTTCTTACTAAAACATAAATACTCTCTTTTAATTTTTTTTTACCTGCATATTGCCTGGTTTTAACATACCTGTTTGAAATGATGTTTGAATTGCTCTTTCTTGTTTCTTTTCTTGAAGCATTAGATACTTTTTTTCCCTTGCTGATGTCTGCAGGATGAGAAATTAAATACATCTGTGCCAATGCACTGACTTTCTTCTGGGAAGTCAGTGCCCATGGAGACTCGGCTCCTTTGGGTAATCCACACTTGTAGGCAGTACTGAGAGCGGGACAGCTTGGCTTTGCTGTTAAATGCCAAATTTTCTTGAAGATGTGCTAGAAAATAATACAGGATGTTTTTTCTCTCTAATTAGTGCCAGTCAAGGGAGGTTGGGATGATCTGAGGATTTCTGTGCTAAGTGAAATGTTGCTGTTTTGAGGTTTACTGAACCTGTGCAGAACCTGATGGTTCCTTTGTCTCCACTGCTGTTAAGTCATCAGTAAACAGAGCACAAGTTCTCAAGGATGCTTTAGTACAAATGAAAGAGTTTGTGGACACAAGGAGGTGACCAAAACCACTCAGCACATAAAACTGGTTAGTACTGATGCTACAAAGATCAGCCTTACCTTGTGTTAGTCAATGATTTACAACCTGGAGCGTGAGTACCGTGAAGAGCATCTAAATTAGCTCAGGAAAAAGCAATACTGATGCAATTTTTTTTTTTTAGTTCAGAAACAGGCTGCAGCTGGTTGATGGATTTGGAGTATTTTCTTGGTTTGTTGGACCTAATAATGGGACCTCATCTCGTGGTGACCATTCCGTTTCCTTTATGCAATTTTTTATAATATTTCAAGCGGTCTCAGCTTGCAGAATGATTTGTCTGCCTTGCAAATTTTTGGTGGCTTTCTTCTAAAAATGCAAAAGGTGGGGTTTTTTTGCATCTGCGGGTTGTTACTGATGGTTTATCGCCACAGTGACGAAAAGTGGGCACTAGGGAAATGTGCTGCACCTAGAGGTGCTCTTAAAGTGCTCTTCCAAACTCACAGGGGGATTGTCAACCCAGTGGGTTTGATGATTTGCTCTTTTTCCTGGTGTAGCATACAGCTTAAGCTACCCAGAGGCATTAATTTCATGGTGAAACCTACATAAATATTCAAGCACAGGGTTGGGTGTTTTTTTTTTTTCCTTCTTTTTGCTTAATCTTTTTTTAGGTTGAGCAATCATGAAATCATATATCTTCAGGATAACCGTACTTGGGAATATTTTAATGCAGTCATAAGCATAAGAAATTCATATGCATGCATGTGATAGGAATTTTACTTCCTCCTGCATGAATTGCTAGGTGTGTTTGCTCCTTCCCCTATCCAGACCCCACTGGTCTGACAGTGATTAAAGATTTGCAGATTTTTTTTTTGAAGCCAGATCCAAGACGTGTTGGAGAACAACATCCTCTGGTCTTCACACCTATGTATGTGTAGGAACAGTCCCCCTTCCAAGAAGCAGGTTTTACTGTGGGACAGCTTGTTTAATGCAGTTGATATTTAGATTGAGAGGTTTATTTCTGATGTTGTCTTCCTGAGAGGGAACACTTCTTGGCTGGGTATAGTGTTACATTTGCTAATGGCAGCAGTTATGTACAAAATATCTACTAAAAATGTGCTGTGCCCTTCTAGTTAAAGGAGTTTTTCAGGGAAATGCCGTCCTGGATGGAAGTGAAAAGCCTGTAAATTGATATCCTTTAAAAGAGAAGAAGCCTTTGGGTTCCTCAGCTGGGCTTTTGTAGTGCGGCCTTGGAACACAACGAGGTGATGGACCGGAGTGTGGGAGGTGAACACTGCAGTGGGTGGAAGGAGTCGTGTGTTGCAACATCAAACTGTTCAACACAACGAGCTTTCAGATGGCTTTGGACAGCCACAGGATGGCACTCCTGTGCCATCTTAAAAATGAATAAAATTGAACAGTGGTTTTGGCTGAGGAGGCTTGGTTGGGGCAAGAAGCAGTCTGGGTTACTGGTGTATCCTTGGGAAAATCTAATAAGGAATGGCATCTGAATGCTCCTGGCTGTAAAGTGATTGGACACTGAGTGTGTCACTGCAAGCCAAAGTGTAAGAGTTTGATTTGCAGATGTTCAGTGGAGGTAAAAAGCTGTGGCTTCAAAATATACAGTCCATCAGCATGAAATTCACTGTCCATTGTTTGTCGGCAGTGACTGGGGTACCTGTGAAACTCCAGCTGTGCAACTGTGGTCAGAGAAACTGTTAGAAAGCTAGATGTGAGTTTATGAACATGCTTTGAAATTAGGCTAATTTGCCTTTGCTGTGTGCAGTTTGTAAGTTTTGCAGAAGCTCTTGTGGTTCCCATGGCACCTCATCTACAAGCAGGGTCTTTGACAGACCTCTCTTCAGCCTTGATAACACATCGACCCAGCTCCTCCTTATCCTGTCTGAGAACCTGCTTAAGCTTCTCCACCTCATTATGGGTTTCATCTGCATCCCACCTTGCTAGCACTGCTTTAAGCTACTTAGTTTTTCTGTGCAGTCGCAGGTTTTTTGGGTGAGTCTTGGACCTCATTCACCCTTAATCAATCTGTCTGCCTCCTCCTGGGGTTGGTGCTCAGACCAGCAGGAACAGCCTTGTGGTCCTTACAGAGAGAGGAGCTGCAAAGGCACTGATAAGTGCCAAGGCTGAAAATGGAACTGTTTGGCCTTGGTAGGCTGAAATCTGCTGGGCTCAGCAAAAGGAAGGTTTGGGAGTGGAAGGGAGCACACATATTGCTACTTACTTGTTCTGATAAGGATTAGAGTTTGGAGCAGCAAATATGAATCACAAATGTGTTGACCCCCGTAGAAGGGGAAGCACTGCATTGCCTGTTTGTTTGGTTTGTTTGTTTTGGTCCAAGCCTGACCTTTTTGCTTTTCTAAGGCCTTTAGGTGAAGGCAGCACGATGGGTATGTTGGTGGGTGCTGGGTGTCATGGGCTGCACCTTTCTGGCTTCAGAACAGCAGCTCCTGGGCTGCTGCCTGGATGTCTTCACAGGGAGAGCTGGTATTGATACCTGAGGGAGCTCTGACCCCAGAAGGTGAAAGTCTGTTCTGATTTGGCTGAGGGTGCCAGCTAAATGTCATTCCAAATAAGTTTATTTTGATGGAATACGTGAATGAACTTGGGCCGCTGCTGTCAGCAGAGCTGGCTAAATATACCCGAGAGGAAGTGTCTGTTCTCCCCGTTCCTTCCAGTTGATCCTTAACCCTTAATTCACAGCACTCTCACCAAAGTGGGAGTCAGTATGGACCCAAAGAAGGAAACTGAGAAGAAATTGCCCGTGAAGTCAGTGGAAAACAAGAACAAATTCTCTCAGGCAAAGCTGTTGGCAGGAGCTGTGAAACACAGAAGGTTCGTTTCACACCTCTATAAATTCCTGAGGAACGGAACCCAGTTAGCAGTGGAAAGGGAGGCAGGCCAAAACTGCCTCCAGAGAGTGAGGTGTAAACCTTAGCCCTGAAGGAAAAAAAAGGGGAAGGTATAAGAAAAGACCAGCCTTGTTTCTATAGGCTCTCACAAACTGTGGGGAAAAACATGAAGCGATTCAAATAGAGAAGTGTGTGTAAAGCAAGTGGGTAGACTCTTCATCCTAGAGTGCTTGGGCAATCCTGCTTGGGGGATCTAGAGGGAATCTGTTTTACATCTCTATTTGTAGATGTCATTGTCACCTGACTCATGTGAAGTCATTCAGATTTGCATAATTGATCAGCCCATTTCACCTGTGCTTAAAATGGATGGTTGTAATTGCTGCTGGGGGCAGCATGTGGCAGACAAGGTTACTGTGTACCAGTTTGGTCCTGAGGACAGCAGGCAAACTTCCCTTGCTCCTCAGTGATTTGCACTGATGCATCACCACCCTTTCCATCCCAGGGAGATGGCAGCTGGGTTTGTGATGTGCTTGCTCCTTTCATCTTGGCCCACAAATGCAGCTGCTGGTGTGCCACAGGTTATGGAGAAACCAGGCATGTGGGACCAGACTGATTTCCCAGAGATGAATCATCTAATACTTAGATGATTACTGACATCTCCAGATTCAGTCAGTGTGTTCCGATCGTCTCAGAGAATGCCAGATTATTTTAGAAGCTTATCTTGTAGGGTGATGTTTAGCTCCCAGTACAGCAGTAATTGCATGTCTGAAAACTGAAGTAAGCACTTCCACCACTTAAAGTGTTGTGGGGTTGGGTGGTAGTTTGGGTTTTCGGAAGGCAGAGAAGAAAAACCCTGAACTGACAACAAGCAGCCAACAATGTTCTTTTTGTCTTGTAACTATTAGTACTTAACCCAGTAGGATGTAGAAGAGGAGCTGGCATGTGCTTAATGGCACTTCTGAAATCTGCAGATGGCATCTCTTTGAAGAGAGCATCTTAACTGACATGTCAGTGCCATTGCAGGCTTGCTTTGCAGTCTTCTATTTTTGCCATCTTATCTTCTATTGCGAAGTGGCCCAAAGCAAGTGTGGTGTGAGCTCAACATCTGCTCCCTGAGCTCTGCAGTTTCCTGTAAAAGATGCATTGCTATTAAAAGCCCCCTTGCACGGAGTAACCTTTCGTCTGTGCTGCGTGTTCTGAGAGGGGCAGAAAAGAGTTAATGCATAATAATGCTCATACTTCATCAGTTCATCACAGCTGAAGCTGGGAAGCATTTGTTTATGTGGATGGCTTAGGATTGGGAACATGCAGTGATGGAATCTGAGCAGTGACAGGGCACAGCTAGAGAAGCTCTGAAGAGTCAGAAGTCCAGGCCGTGCTCCTTTCCCCCAACACCACCTTGGACCCCGAAAGGACTCTTTTCTAGATGGCTGCATCTGTGTGTGAATTGCTGCAGAACCTGCTGGGCTTCTTACTGGGTGCAAGATTCTGAGATGTTTTAGAACAGGCTCTGTAGGAGGGGGAAGGGGAAAGCCACAGGTGTTGCACCAGCAAGGGTGGTGACCATCCCCATGTGCGAGGCTGTGGTCGTGGGGAGTATCTGAAGCTCAGGCAGTCATTCCCAGTCTCCTGTGGGGTACATCCCGCTGGATAGGCAGCTCTGGGTTGCTGTGCAGGAGGTTTGATTTGGATTCCCAGAGGTGTGTGTTCCCGTTTCCCAGGTTAACAGGTGATAGCAGTGTAGGTGTTGACACTTCCTTGCATCCTACACGTTCCCCAGGGAGCCCCAGTTCAGGGCAGTCAGGAGTGGTGATGGTCATCAGGCTGCCATTCACTGTAGCATTTCTGGCAAAGATGTATCAGTTACTTCAGAGTAATTAAGTGGTTGCTTATGAGGAACAAGACACTTTCTTATTTTTTTTCCACAGTTCAGATGGTGGTAACAGTGTGAAGAGGTTGAAATTAGACACTGATCATGATGAAAAGAATCAAGGTACGTGGGAAGCTGTGTGTCTGTCACCGAACAGCAACCAGCTTGGGGTAAAACCTGGGTTTGCTTTTGTGTTCCTTCATTGTGCAGGACAGCAAAGACTCTCCTAGAGCAGCAGAAATGGTAACTGGAGATGCCAGCAGCCTTCACAGGAAATAGGGCTGCAGGTTCCCTGCCTCAACCAGTCCTGACAGATGTTTGTCTAAGCTACTCTTAAGTCTCCACAGATAGAGAGATAGACTGTGCACCCTCCTTAGGGAGTTTATTCTAATGCTTAACTGATTTTAATCTGAAAGAGTTTTACCTGATACCTAATGGGAGTCTCCTTGGGTGCATTTCAAGCCTATTGCTTATTCTGCTGGCAGGAGACGTGGAGAGCTGATCATCCCCTTCCTCTCCACAGCAGCACTGGGTGTATTTGTGTACATCCACTTCAGCTTTTCATGCTATGAAGTGTTTCTGTCCGTCCTGAAGTCAGTTTGTTTCAGGAAATTGTGAGGAACTAGAAGGAAAATGAAGTTGTGTTTCAGCCTTAGCTGTCAGGGCTGCAGTTGAGTTGCTGTCAAGATACTCTGACACAAATCGGGCGAGCTGCAATTGTGTAATGACAACCCAAGGCGCTTCCTGAATCTCCTTCTGTTCCGTAAACTTTCAGAACGGTGGAAATAATTAATTAGCCATGGAAGATGGGAGATGTTGACTAGCAGAACGATGGAATAAAACTTTTCCTCAACTACGCTGTTACATTGAAAAAAAAACCCAAACAACTCAGTTACACAAAGCAGAGCTATTTATTCTTATTTAGTGGGTTTGCTACTTGACAAGCATCAAACTGACAGCTTTAGAATAAAAAACCTGTAATGCCAGCATAGAGCTGGACTTAACTAGTGATGAGAAAAAAAAAAAAGAAAAGAAAAATCCCCTGAGGTAGCAAGTCCTTCCTGTCAGAATGGCTTTCTTGCAGCATAAAGCTGCCTTATGCTTTAATTAAACCCCGCAATCATCCGCTGCTTGCGTGGCACGAGCAGGTGAGCGACGCGCTTGGCTGATGGAAAGGCGCTCCCCGTGTTTGACTGGGATAATCTCTCTTCCAGAAAAGCCCTCCTGTGTCCCCCTGGGGAGCAGCTCCGTGGGAGGCTCCACGGTGCACTGCCCCTCCGCAGCCGTGTGCATCGGGATCCTGCCAGGCCTGGGCGCCTACTCGGGAAGCAGCGATTCCGAGTCCAGCTCGGACAGCGAGGGCACCATTAATTCCACTGGCAAGATTGTCTCTTCCGTCTTTCGTGGCAACAGTTTCTTTGATGGTCCATAACAAAATCCCCTCCGTGTGTATAATGTAGTGCAAAGAGTATCTTCCAAAGCCCTGGTGGGTGCTCGTGGCATCCCTCTGCCCCGAATATAATCTTTCTAGCTAACCTCTAAACCTTAAGACACTCAGATACTCCTAAAATAACTCATTATATCTTTTCCCCCACACACACACTCTCCCAACTTTCCATTTCTGGGGTGCATACTGAGCCTTGAGGAAAAGCTGCCATCCTAAAGCAGAAGGCACACCTCGTGTCACAAAGGTCTGAGGGTAAGGAGGAGAGAGCTTTATCTTTTACAATTCTTACGGAAAGAATTATGTTGATTTAAGAAGTTTATACAAGACTAACAAGCAAAAATACTCACTTGAAGCAGCGAAGTCTTGTAGAAACAGCCATGTGTTCTGTTTTAAAATGTCATTTTTATTCTGCATTTGAGAAATGGGGGCAGAACCAAATTTGAGCAGATGGTGAAGTGTAGATTGCCATGACACTGTAAAGAAGTTTTAGTGTTACATGATTAAAGACATTCTGAATGCATTTTTTTTTTATCTCTGCTTGTGCCATTCATAATTGTTCTCGTTCCATTAAGCAATTTCTGCTCTACCCAACCAGCCCTTTCCTCAAACCTCCACCCAGGAGAGGTACAAGGCGGCCTCCTACAAATGCAGAGGTGGTGATGGAGGACTGTTGGTCTCAGTGAGTTCACAGGAGCTGCAATTGGCTTTTCTGCTCAAAGGCTGTTGCTCCTGCACCACCACTTGACAAGGAATTCAGCTTTGCAGCAGCAGTGTCCTGAAGAACGTGACTCTCCAGAGCAGGTGGGATTCCCCAGCTCAGCCAAACCTCTTTGTGCAGAGGCTGGAGAACAACATCATCCTTGTAGCTGTACTGAATTTAAGAAATCCCACATGGACATGGTTATGGGAGCCAGGCATGAGCAGGAAGGGGGGATGAGGGTCCATCCTTTTCTCCTGTTTGTGCAGATGGGGCTAATGGGAGGCCACAGGGCTGGAACAGCTCAGCTTGACTGCTCAGGGGTGGAAGAGTCTTTGTGACAGTCCCTCACAGTCCTGCTCTGTGTACTGTGCACTGAGAGAGCAGCTGGGCTAAAAGCAGTGAAAACTGAAGGCCTTTAGTGGATTCATGCCTTAGCTTGGGTGTTGAACTTTCCCAAAGAAAAGCAGGGAGAGTTATGCTCCCAATGAAGCTATCCTTAGCCAAATACCCTTTCTGTTTGCACAGCCCTGTTCTACAATCAAATCCTTACAAACACACTGATTATTTTTTCCCCCCCACCCTGTTCTGGCTTTCCTGGCACCTCCTGTGTTTGCTCCAGAGTATATCCTACCTCTTCCCTAGCTACTGTAATTATGGCACTTTCAGGTGGAAAATAGGTAGATCCCTTGCAGCCCTCCTAATGCTTTGCTTTTGCTGACTTTCATTATGCTGAGCTTTGGAGTGAAATGGAAGAAGTGCACAAAAAATGCATGTTTTTTGATGGAAGTTACATTTGCAGGAGCCTCGAGGAGATGGTGTGAGAGCTGTCAGTGCCCTTCCCTGGCACTGAGCTACATCAGCAATCTCACTGGAGAGGCAGAGCAGCCTGGCCCAGCTGTGAGCACACTGGGGCCATTTCCCTGAGTGATATTTTGCACAGCTGCAGTTAAAATGGCTGGTTTAGACAGAAATTTATAGTGGCAGTTGCCAGCCAGTGGCAGCAGGTGTGATGGTGATGGTGGTCCAGAGGCGCTGCAGGTGAGATCAGGAGGGGGTGATGGTGGTTACAGTGGACCATGCAAGGCCAGGGGGAGACATAATCCAGGGAAAGCAGATGTGAGAGCCCTCCACCTTCCTCCTGTTCCTAGAAGAACAGAATAGGGCACTTGGGGAATGCCTTTGAGTCTGAGTCAGCCCTGCTGTTCTCAGGGCCTGGCCCATGTAAACAAACTGCAGAGCTGTCCCAGCTCCTCACTCCACGGTCCCATTTACCTTCCTGCAGTCAGAAGCCATCTGACCTTAAAATACTCCAGTGCCCTGAGAGAGACATGCTGAGAAGTGGAGAGTGAATGGGATGCAGGATAAATTAGACCTGAAAAGGGCAGCTGTGGCAGTAACCTTACCCTGGGGCTGACAAAGCTGGCTCCAACTGGCTCCAGAACTCTGTCATCCAGTGGTGGATTTTGGAGGGGGTGTATTTTGCTTTGGGTTTTTTTTTGTTTGGTTTGGTTTGGTTGGGGGGGCGGTGGTTTGGGTTTTTTATTTGTTTTGGGGATGGGTTTTTGTTGTTGTTGTTGTTATTTTAAGAAAAAAACCATGACTGCATCGTGTGTGCTTCAGCCCCTCCCCAGGGACAGCTCAATAAACGGGCTCGTTGTCTCTGCGAGTTGTTAAAGCTTCAGAGAGGTGTTAAAAAAAAACCCGACAAACCCCCACAAACACTCTACTAGAAGAAGAGCTTACGAGCTTCTGCAGCTGCGTGTGAGGTTCTCTTATGGAAATTAAAAATAAAAAAAAAAAAAACACCACAAACCCAGTAATTTTTCCATAGCCGCAGACTTCGATCTGGAAGCTGAGCCGGATTCAGCATCATTTTAAAAAAGCCACTCCTCAAGGGCTGCTTCTCCCTTTGGAGAAGGGTGGTGTTGGTTGTTTATTTTCCCTTGCAGGGTGTTTCTCCAAGGCAGAGGTTTCAGGAAGCAGTCCCACCTCTCCCAAGGGATGGAGTCTCACCCTGTTTGGAGCCAACTCGGGGGCCGCACTGTCAGCTTTGAGCTGGTGCTGTGGGACTGCCCGGGGCAGTCTGGTGGTGGCTGGTGGCAGAGAGCACAGCCAGGAGCACGTGTGTGTGTGTGCAAGGGCTGCAGGCTCCACACAGGACACAACCTCCCACCTGAAGCGCTTCCTCTGCTGGGGAAAAGGGATGTGAAGTCTACTCGAGTTTGGAGTACGGCTGGTGATCCCTGCCAGACGTTCAACAGCGTGTTCAGCTTCAAAAGACCTTAATCTAGTTAAGAACAGCAGAAAGCAGCAATTAGCACTGAAGATAGCACGTTGCTGATGAGCAGCTCAAAGGAGCTGCTGGAGAGCCGGATTTCATTACCCAGCCCAGGCAGGAGGGAGCTTTTGTTACTCAGAAAAATTTCTAGAGATGAGGCAACAGCGAACCATGAAACTTCCTTTGCTGGTTCATGGTGGGTTCACCAGCGTTTTCCCAAGCACACACGGGTGTGCACACACCAGGCCCCTGCCCTTAGCTCAGGCAGATGCTGCCCTTCCCGGGACATCCACATCCACGTTCAGTAAATCCCCCTCTGGCACAATGCCATTCACAGCCTGGGCTGATGTCACGGCACAAGGGGTAGAAACACAGAGCAGAGTGAGCAACTGAGGGACCTGAACAGGCCATTTGGGGTGACTCCCAAACACCCAGCACTGCTGCCCACGTTAAGCTGCTCCCAGACCTTCCCATCCAGGAGACCTTTGTTTTAAATGTCCAAGTTTCTTTATTAACCTGAGTATAACAAATATAACAAACAAGTACACAGTATAAAAATGAACACAGAGCCTGACGGATGTACAGGTACAACACAAACACGTGAACTATACAACGACCAGTTCATTGAATGATAATAATATATTAAGCATTTCATTGCTTGGAAAAAGCAAGTTTTTGATCATAAAAATCGTCTCCTGTTCCACTGAAATTTTACAAAGTACATTCAATACTGAAAAGTGACTCAACGGAGCAGGACCGAGGCGTGGCCTGGCTGCTTAGTGTTACCTGTACAAAATGAATCCAGACGCTTCGCTGGGATGAGTGTTAAGAACTTAGCAATTAAATTAAGAAGTACAAAGTGTTTCAGGGAGGGTATTCTTCTCTTAAGAGCACGTGGAATGCGCTTCCAGTAGGACCAACATGCAGAGGGAGCAGCCCGGCCCAGCTCTACGCGGGCTCCGAGTTGATGGGTGGCAGGTTTTGGTGCTTGAAGTACTGCACGACTTGCTGGGGCAGCTCTGCCAGCACAGCTTTGGCCAGGGTCTCCTTGGGGACCTGCAGGCCAGAGGGAACCAACACCAGTGTTAGAATAGCCCTGGGGGACTGACCAAGCAAAGGTGGCTGGGCTGTCCCCAGCTCCAGATTGAATACCCCCTAGAGTCTACTGGCAGCCAGCGATTTATACACCTGGGGTTGTTAAATTCTATATTACACTTTCCCTACAGGAGGTAATTCACTGGTAGGGAGGAATAAAACATCCTGGGTAGGTCAGAAAAACCAGGTGTGAGTAACAGGAGGTGGAACAGAAAGACACCTGTTAATTGCAAAAAGGGGGGAGATAAGCACAGGCCGATTTTCCACATCCTTGGGCAATCCTGTGCCAGTGTCCCACCCAGGGCTGGCTCCTGGCAGGTCACAATGGGCCATCCCACAGAGGGGACATGCATGGCCAGTCCTGGCATTGCCCCTTCTTACAGGCACCAGGAGGGACTAGGGGGTGCAGGGTGTTATGCATTAAGCCCCTGGTGTGCAGCACATCACAGATGCTGGATGAGGCCTGAAGGGGACCGTGGTGAGAGGGATGTGAGCCCAGTGCTGCCCCAGCTTGCTGTGGGAACCCAGACCCTGTTAAGATTCACTTGTTTTTGCTCCCACCTGGCTGACAGTGACAGGAGGTGGAGGACCAGGGGGGGACGCTCCAGTGGAGCCCAACCACAGAGATGCGGAGCACTGATCCCATTTACGTGGGCAATGACAGAGCATCACTGAGGGATGGTAAGACAGGCAGGTACCTCTTGCCTCTACCGAGGTTGCTCCACTCCCAGAGTCATTTCCAGGCTTGACACCCCCTTTCTCCCCGTGATCCCCTCCCCGCCGCCCACACTCACGTTGCGGAAATTCCGGAAGGGCACGAACTGGACGATGTCACGCACGGCCTCCTCGCCCGTGTAGGAGTGCAGCACCCGGCTGTCCCCGTCCAGGAACTCCATGGCAGCGAAGTCAGCGTTGCCCACCCCCACGATGATGATGGACATGGGCAGCTTGGACGCCTGCACCACGGCGTGCCTCGTCTCGTCCATGTCGCTGATCACCCCGTCCGTGATGATGAGGAGGATGAAGTATTGCTGGGGGGGAGGAGAAAGGATAGAGGGTCACACCCAGTGGGATGCCAGAGCCTGCATGCTCCACATGCTGAGGGGTGGCAGGTCCCCTGGGTATTTGGGAGCAAGGTTCACCACTTCTCAGGACAGTTGGCACCACCCCCTTTAGCAGAACCCGGAAATCCAGGTGCTCTTATTACTCTTGATTTTTGAAAGATCACAAAAAACAACAAACCAACTCCCCCCAGAAAAATATTTTTCGGATTTATTGTAATTAATGATGGGAAAAAACCCCAAACCTCGAGCCTGTGCAGTGCTTCAGTGTGAGGGCCAGGAGGAGTTTGGGGCCGGGACATGAGCCCAGCTGGGAGATGAAATCTCCCCCTGCCCGCACACAGTGGGGTGTGTTTTGGGGTACTCCCCATCAACGTGTCCCTACATCTCCTGTATTCCAGTGCCAGGCTGTGGGGTGGGGAGGGCTGTCCCATGCTCAGGGTTTGTCCCACTCCTGTACAAAGCCATGGATATTGGAGGCACTGAGGGGGGTGCAGAGGGTACCAGCATGATGGGGGGATGACAGATCAGCAGCATTGGAACCCAATCCCCTTCCCTTGGGAAAAGGAGGGCACCAGGGCCAGTCCTGCAGAGCTGGGGGAGGATGGACCATCCTGCTGGACTCAGCTCAGCAAATGTGGAGCGTGTGGACCCCCAAAATTCCCATCTCCTCCGTCTCCAGGGAAAGTAATGGCTCAATTTTGGCACATTACACAGCTTGCGTGTGCTGGAGGAATGACGAAAACAAGCACTTAAGCACATTAAAGCCCTTTGTTCCTCTCCCCATTCTTTCCATTTCCTCTGAAAACCACTAGCACAGCCACCCTGGAAAAGCAAAAAAGGGAGCACTGCCCCAAGCCTGTTTTTTTGGTCTTCCTCCAGCCCACATCTCCTCAGACCTTGCCTAAGCTTCGTTTCCTCTTGATGCTCTCCAGTGCTAAATTCCAAGTACAAACAAGGCTGGGTCAAGCTTAAACACAATCCAAGGACATGGGTGAGGAGTTTTTCCCAAGCCAGGGCAGCAGCCAGCCCCTTCCCCACCCCAGCCCCTTTTGATGCCTTAGCCCTGCCTGCAGAGCACTGCCTAGGGTTTCCTTTTCCCCTAAATCCGAACTTTTCAGAGCAAAAGGTAGGTCTGAAGAGCAGGACCCCAACATCTGGAGGACCAGACTAAACTTCAGGAGAGGACCTGCAGTTTTCATCACTTGGAAGAAGGACTGGGACCTGACCCTGCCTGGGAACCAGCACGTGAGGAAGAGTAAAACCTGGAGGGGAGCAGCTGATAATGGGAAAGACTTTAAGCTGATTCTCCCCTTCCTCCCCTGGCCTCTGTACCAGAAACACAGGAAGAGCTATTTTCCTTTGTTCCTTTTTTTTTCTCTGTGAAATCCTTAACAGGATCAGAGAAAAATGCTGGAAAGAATGCAGGAAAAGGGGTGGGGTGGGGGGGCAGAGCTCATCAAATGTTTATCACAACATTTCAGAGGTCAAGTGGAGTAAGAGCTGCTGCTGTGGATCAGCCTCAAAGCCCAGGGGCTCTGTTGGGGGTGATGAGCATCGGAGATTACAGCAGGGGAGCAGTGGGCACAGCAGGAGAGCTTTGGGGGGAGATTCCCCGAGGAGTGATGGCAGTTTTGGTGGTGTCAGTAAGTGGCACCTCTGGGCTCGCAGTACCCAGCCAGGGTGGTGCCTCTGCCGAGCCACAGCTGCTGGAGCACAGGGTGACCCCACAACTGAGTCCTGCCAAGCTGGGGTGTCCATTGGCAGCACCTTCCTCCTCTCTCCTCTTTCTGTGGTTAAAATGGCTGATCCCTGAATCCGTGTGGGCTCTGGGGATGATTCCTCACCATTTGCTAACGATATCAGCAATTAGGCTCAGGCGGGTGAGCGGGACTTGAAGGGATTAGGCAGCACCAAACAGCATGAAGTGAGAAAAGGGGCGGGTTTGATGCAAGGACCCTGCTGGAAAGGTGTGTTTTAATTCCCCAAAGCTTATTAATCCTTCCCCAAGAGTCAAAGCGTGTAATCCCTCTGTTCCTCCCCCAGCCCCGACACATTTTAGTCTCCCATCCCTTAAGAGCCGAGCACTCTGGTGTTTGTGATCTTTGTTGCCATGGAAAAACTACAAGGTTTTTTTTTGGTTTTGTTTGAAATGTTGGGAGCAAGAGGAGGGCAGGCCCAGGCAGCCACCAGAGGTGTCGGCAGCAAGGGTGGCTTTGATGCCACCAGTCGAAGATGGGATGGAAGAGAAGACCCCGAGGCAGCGAGATCCCTCATCAATAACGCTTTGTGCTGCCAAAAAAAAAAAAAAAAGCCTGAAGCTAAGCCAGCCCTGCCTCTGACTGCACTATTAGTGCCCATTATTTAAAATCTCCCTTGATTAAACTATTAGTGCCAGTGGAGGGGTGCAATTTGCATATGATTAGCGCCTCTGCTCGGTGCAGAGCCCGTGGGCTCTCCCTCCCCCACTGCCAGCGAGAGGGGAAAACGAAAAAATGAGGAGCGACCTGGATTTGTGCAGAATTGAACCAAATTCAGTATTTCCTTGTGCCTGGACCTGGGAAGAACAACAGCACTGACAGCAAGGCTGGAAAAGGTCCCCCCTGGGGAAGAGGTTTTGGGTGTGATCCTGCTTTGCTCCAGGCAGGGATCAGGGACGCTTTTACCCCAACATCTCCTCCCATGCACGTGCTGATGGCCAAGCTGAGCAGTTTTGGCCAGCAAAACCCAGGGGCCAGATGTGCCATCCTCCCTGGGCAGCCTGCTGCCTCAGGGGCCCAAGGGAGCTCCATCTTGCAGACTTCAGGTGCTCTTCACACCCCTAAGAGGACACCCCGGTCCCCACTGGCAACGCTGGAGCCACGGCTGCAGCCCACGGTGGAGGGGAAGGCGTGAAATCCAGCCCAGGCTTTGCGTTCCCCTGCCCAAAGCCGTCAGGATTCCCAACCCACCATGGAATCTTACGGACTTACGGATGCAGTTTCCTGCTGGGTGGCTTGAGCTGCGAATCGGGCCACGTGGTTGATGATGGGGGAGAAGTTGGTGGGTCCATAGAAGCGGATGTGGGGCAGGCAGGCGGAGTACGCTTGGACAATGCCCTCCACACCTGCAGGGAAAGCAGAGAAGCCAGGCATTACAATGCATCCATCACAGCTCAGGACCACAGCAAGTCCAGTTAGGAATCATTATCTCATGCTGTCATGGAGCTGAACTCGGATCTATTTCCCTCCTTCTCCCCCTGCCCTGTCCCCACCTCCCCACCATCAACTCATGCAGCTCCACTTTAGTCATTTTGTAGTGGGTTCTCAGACCTCCTGGGATAGGGAAGCCCTTGTAGTGCCCACAGTCAATGAAGGCATTCCTTGGATTCTTAAAAAAAATCTCAGAATCAGCCAAAGAGGATGGAGCAAAAAGAAAAGCAACTCCTGGTCCATGAACATAACCAAAAAGTCCCAAAAAACAGACATAAAAAAATCCCTAAAACACCAGAGAGAAGCAAAACAATCCTAGAAGCACCCTCTGAGTTCCCAAACTTCTGTCACAGCAGAACTGGGTAGATAGCTGGTCTCCCAAAAGGATGTACAGGTGTGTGATCCAAAAATGACCAATTCCACAATTAATCAGCTGATCACCAGTGGTTTGGGAAGGACCTGTCACTAATAAGAGCTGCAGGATGGTGGCTTCTGCACCCCATAATGCCTGCAATACATCAGATCCAGCTGAATGTTTTGTAGCTGCTGGAGAGGGACTGAATGAAGCAGAGGCAGCAGAAAGGCAGATGTTCACAGACAGCTTTCATGAACCACCCAGCAAGGTTTGGAGGCCCATCTTGCTGGGGTAAGACGACTTTTGGGGTCCACGGCAGCTCTTATCACCCAGGATTTGAGCAGTCCTTCAGCCACCACAGTGAGCAGCTCTCAGCTGCTTAAATGAAGTGCTAAGTCTGAATTCCCCATCTGCTAAACAGGCCCTGTGTTTCTTGCAGCCTTGCTGGAGGAGCAGACGGCTGGCAGGACACACCAGACATTGGAGCGCAGGCGGATTTTACACCGTCTGAATCCAGTTGCGTTTTACCCTGGGCCTTCCTACACACCCCCCAAATTTTCTCTGCTTTCCTCTGAGTGTGCCATTAGTTTGTGCTCTGCTTCACTGTTCACGTCTGTCTCTGAGCAGACCTTGAAACACCCCCCAAAATCACAGAATCGTGGAGATGGTTTGGGTTGGAAGGGACTTTAGAGATCCTCTAGTTCCAACTGCTCTGCCCCAGGCAGTGATGCCACCCACTAGATCAGCTTGCTCAGGGCCCCATCCAACCCAGCCTCGAACACTTTCAGGGATGAAGATGCTAAGGAAGAAACGCAGAGGAAGGACAGGAGGCACTGAAGGCATCTAAGGAGTCCTACAGACCTGGAGATGCTTACCTGAACAGAAGGGGTTCCTGGGATTGAAGTTAATGGCAAACTCATGGGATACCTGAGGAGAAGAAAAGAGCCAAATTAACTTGGATGGCCAGTGCAGTGCAGGCCATTCACTGTCAGTGAACTGATGCTTTGAGCACCCCAAGGTGATGATTTGAGCTTCCAGGCCACCAGCTCGAGGGCTCCGGGACAAAAAGCTCCCACCCTGTTCGTGCCAGAGTTACACAACAAGGATATTGTCTCCCTCTCGGAAGGGTGGAGGTTGGCTGAGCTTTTCAGCATGGGAATCGCTCCGGGACACGCGTGGTCACAACGCTGGCACGAGGACCGTCCTCTGAAGCGCCATCTGAAGCAAAAGTCCTCCCGGGGCCGCAAACGCAACGCGCGCGCCAGCCTGATTCAGACTTTCCAATTACAGCGGGCATTGTGTCGAAAGCAGCAGAAGCTATTTTTGCAGGAGGCTGTGAGGGGTGGGAAATTGCAACCAAACAAAAGTAAAGCCGACCAGAAGCCCTTCCCCATGCTGCAAAGCCGATGTGCCGCCGGACCGGTGAACTGCTCAGGTCTCTTCGTTCCTGCTGAGCACAAACCAATAACGCCCACAGGCACCAGGGTGGAGATGGTCTGAGGTGCCTGACTGTGCTTTGCATACGCCTTTTCCTCATAGCAGCCTCAATTTTGGGCAATACACTCAAATTCAATTGATTTGCAGTTGTAACGGGCTCGCTTCCTTTTTTTTTTTTTTTTCAACAAAATGTTCAAAATTCTGCTGCATATTTATAGACAAGGCAGGCAGAAATATTTCCAGGTGTGTGCACTGCAAAAGAGGGGTTTCTCTTTCTTTTAAGCAAATGGTTTGAAGCTGTATTCCTCACTGTCTACGGAGCAGACCCCCTACGTGCACAAGTGTTGAACAACCTCCTCTGGAGTTTTTATGGATTTCATGGATATATATATATATTTATATCTGCTAAAAAGAAAAAATCAACAAGAGGGCTTCAAAATAACAAAATGGAAAAAAAAATTTAAAAAGGGATCTTATTGCCTATTCATCTCTTACTTTGAAAACAGTTTCTGCAGAGCCCAGTTAAGTGTACATGGAGCATCTACAGGTATCACACTCACAGGGTAATAAGACCAACCCCACAGAGGGTTCTCTGCCATCTCCCCAAGGAATCACACTCTTGCTGTGACTCAGTTTCCCTATATATATAAAGGCAAAAGGATAGAAAGCCTTGGGGGTTGCACATCAGTGGAGCTCCCCAGCTTCCTGTGGCTGACCCCATCTCCCAAACCCAGCTGACCGGTGGAGCTCCCACACGAAGCATCCCCCTCCCCACTGCCGCCTCGCCTTTGCTCATCCCCCAGAAACCACGACCCATCTGCTCCCCTCTCCTGTTCCCTCCTGGGAAACCACTCGAGGCTCTCCGCAGAGCTGGTACACGGCAAGATGTTCTCTGACATTTCCAACGAGACTTTTGTGTGCAAAACACCTCGCTCCGACGGGCGCCTGGGAAGCGTTGGGGGAGCCATGGCAACAAGGAGCACAAAGCAACCCTTTACACCGCTCTGTGTCTCCTGGCAATCCTCACTCGGGCCTGGGTGTCCCTGCTATCCACCCGCCCTCACACAGGGCACGGGTGTTCATGGACAACTGCTGGTTTCACTTCGAAATTTTGCCTAAAAAGTCTTTAATGAGTGAGCAGGGCTGGGGAGGGATGAAGGCCCAGGGTGGGGTGGTGTGGGGTGATGCACCGGGGACGGCCCCACTGCTGACGTGACACAACTGAGGGGTCGCTCTTGGTGTTGGGGTGGGTGACCTTTAGGCACGGACCAAACACTTTGGGAGGGAGAAGCTGCTCCCCACTGGGGTTTAAACATCATTCCAGGGGAAAACAAAGGTGTTTTTTCCAGTAGGATTTACAGAGTATCTGCAGGCCCATGGGAAGCTGCAGGAGGCAGCCACAGGGTCCCAGACCCCAGCCAGCATCCTGAACCCAGTACTGGCCTCCAGCCTTGCTGGAAGGGCCCTTTCCAGCCCAGCAATGCCCTTCCCATGGGCACTGACCTGCACACATGGACAGCAGAACAGGATGCTTGCCATGACAATTCCTCCACTCCCCAGCAGCCCAAGCTGTTGTACCCTTTCCATCCCTGCTGCATTTTCCATTCCTATTCTTTGCCTCAAGTAACAAATCCCTGGCAGCAGCTGGCTCTTGGACCTTGGAAGCTGCCTACCTAAATTTTCCCACCAAAAGCGGTGAAGTGACAGACCAGAGACATTTGCTGGCCAAGGAGGATGAATCAGCTCCAAAGTGCACACGGAGGGATCTCCTCCTGTGGTTGGCAAACAGTGAGAGCTCCCGCTTGAGTCACATGAATTTTGGCTGCCGGGAGAGCAGAGGAAAGCACAAAGCCGGAGCGGGCAGGACATCCCCAGCCACAGGGGCTGGCAGGGATGAGCTTCCCAGCCCCATTCCCAGCTGCTCGTGACTTACGTGCCCCGCTGGGCTCAGCCCAGGGCACAGCTCCCCTCCCAGGGAACACAAAGGGCTCACTGAGATTCAACCCCAGCCCGAAGCTGGGAACGCCTCAAAACCAGTGAGCAGAAAGAAAAAGCACATGAAGGGCGTGAGCAACGAGTAGCCAAAAGACCCAGGCAGTAATTAACGCTGGTGGTGTCCTGGCACATTGTCTCAGCCGTGAGAAGATGTTCCCCATCCGGCAGCCAGGCTGCGGGAGCAGCTCTTATACCCTGCCCTCTGGATGAGCAGAATGCTCAGCTCAGCCCCTGCAGGACAGGGTGCCTTTAACCAACCTCTCCAGCGTCTAATCCCAACCAGAGATCAGGGTGGACTTTTGGGAAAGCTTCTCTGCTCCAGTCCTTGCAGGCTCTGCCTGTGCAACATCTCATTGAGGCTCCCTGGCTCCCAACCCCCTCCCAGACTCTGCTGCTGTCTGACACATTCATCCAGGGGCCTTTTCCCTTCCCCAGAACTGTTCCTGCCTCCTGCCAGGAAAATGAATCAACGCCTGGCTCTGCCCGCTAATGCCAGGGAGCTGCTGCTTTCATGCCAGCACAGGAGGGAGGACCCGGCTGCCCGTGCCCCATCCTTGCCTTGTTGCCCACCCACACCGCCACATCTCACCCCTCTCTGGCTGAGATCCCACATCCACCCATTGCCCCCCCAGCCAAATCCCAGCAGCTCCTGCCCAGGCAACGTAAAGACAATCCCACCCCAAACACACAGGTGGCCACAACATTTTACCTTCCAGTCCGGCGGGAGTTGGGCACCGAATCCCAGAGCAGGAAACATCTTGTCTCTAGAGAGAAGGAGGAAAACATATGGCTCTATTGACACACATGGAGCAGGCTTGCACAGCTTCTCCCAAAACATACAGTGCCTTTAAAAATCATGGGAGCTGAATAGAGAGAAAAGATATTCCCCCTTGGCATTTGATCTTTAGAGAAAATAAAGAGTCCAGCTTTGCTCTGTTTCCCACAGGGATCAGGAGCATTCTCTTGCCCAAACACCTAAGTCTTTTGCAGTTTTGTAACCCTGGAGGATTTTTAAAAATCAGCTATCCATTTTGGACACAAAAAGCCATCGCAGCAAGAGCGAAAGATTGCTGTTTTGTTTTCTCTACTGATGTCTGAGAGTATGTTTTCCTGATATTTTCTCCACCCCTCAGGGTGCCTGAGGAACGAGGCAGCCTGGGGCCACAGCTCTGATGGCAAACACCAGTGAACTGAGGGCATCTGCCAGCTGCTCCCAGTAGAGGATGCTCCACCTCTGCTAATGCTCCTTCCTCTCCACAGAGGCACTGGGGCGAGGAGAAAGCCTGTCCCGACCCTCTCCTGCATCCCAACGTGTAAGGCAGATAATACCTTTAAAGTATTATTTAGCCCTGGCTTTGCAGATGGGAGATCAAGGCAGATGCATCCCAGCAGCACCTTGGGGAGCCAGGGAAACATCCCCAAAACAGGGGTGGAGGCAGGAGGGCAGGGTGCTTACGAGTCATAGTCCTGGATGATCTGGCCGACAGCCCAGATAGCCGACAGGTACTCGTTTGTCCCCAAGGGGTTGATGTAGTGCAAAGAGGAGGGTTCTTGTGGGTTCCCATTGGAAGCTGTGAAGTCAATCCCAACCTGGGGGACAGGAGAGAAGCACAGAACCGTCCTCTGTTAGTAGGCACCACCACAGACCTGACCACTGAGCCTCCCTTGCCTCTGAGGCTCACACACAGTTCTGTCAAAACCCAACCCTCAAACTTTTGAGAAAGTTTAACAAAACCCACCTCTTCGCCTTCCCTACAAAAAGCTGATTAAATGCTACATTAGGCAGCCATTCACTCTTACATCTCCATTTTTCATCAGGAAGCATCACATAAAGTGTCCTGAGGCAGTCCCTGCTCCTGGAACAAGCCACCACCCACCCCCTCCAGCTCAGGGCTCTCACTGCCCATCTCCCGGGTACACTGGGGCTGAGTAGCCCCATGGACACCAAGGCAGCCAGGGCCATCTGGGTATTTGGATCTCAAGGTCTTTGACCAAAGAACCACAACCCTGAGCAGAACCTTTCCCTGCAGCAGAAAGATCTGCTCCTCGCCAGGCTTCCCCGGGGACCAATACACGCTGAGCTCTCAGGGGACTCTGTCAGCAAGGCACTCATTTTTATCTTCCCCTTCAATTAGGCTTTCTATTTAAAGGCATTTGTAGAAATGCCTATCTCAGACCCAGTTAAATCTGGTCAGGAGAGGCGAGATGCTGAGCCACCCGATTTGATGTGACTGGGAAGGCAGAGCCGGGAAGAGGCGAGCGGGCGGCGTGGCTGCGCCTGCCTCGTTTGCTCAGCACAGAGGCAAACCCCAAAATAACTCCACTGCCTAAATCGAGCTCAGGGATTTCACCAGGGATTTTGCTCCATATCCGTAATGGGAGAGGACAAAAGGCAGTTTGGCTGAGAAGGGACCTTGGAATGTCTGGGGCGAGAAGACATCACAGCCCAGGATGTGTCACCACCCTGTGCTGGTGTGGCTGGGAAAACAGGTGTGGTAGGACGAGGGGATGTGTTTTTAAACTGGAAGAGGGTGGGTTTGGATTTGGAGAAATGTATGGTGAGGGTAGGAGGACACTGGGACAGGTTGCCCAGAGAAGCTGTTGATGCCCCATCCCTGCAAGTGTCCAAGGCCAGGCTGGACAGGGCTTGGAGCAACCTGGACTAATGGAAGGTGTCCCTGCCCAGCTCAGTGGGGTTGGATGGATAGTTTTTAAAGATTCCTTCTAATGTAAACCATCCTATGGTTCTGTGAAAACACAATTTCTTCATCAATCAACCCCATGGCCTCACCAACCTGCCTTTCACCACTGGCAGCGTCCTCCTCCCAGCTCAGGTGTTTCTGCAGTGTTGCACCCACTGGAAACATGCCCAAAGTTTTGGACCAAAGATGCCTTGGGATGGAGGAGGATGAGCCCTCCAATAACTGGTAGATCTTTAGATGGGGGGAAGATTTCTGCATTCAAACCTAATTCATGCAATGGCTCCGTGCTACCAATAAACTGATTTTCTCTTGCATTCACTCTCCAGCACCAAGACCAAAGCACACAGAGGCAGAACGGCACACAAAAAGCTCTCCCAATCATTCCTGTTCCTATGGCAACTCTTCCTCCTCCTCCTACTCTTCCCCCATCATGTTTTCAGATAAAACAACAAAATACAAACTGAACTAACTGCGAGTGCCTGCAGCTCTCTGGATGCTGCACCAGGAAAGTTTGCAGAAATTGAGAACCCCACTTCTGCACTGTGGTGATTTCACTTGGGGTTGTCGTGTCCTTGATTAGCTACTCCTGACAAGCTGCAGTCCAGCTTGAAAGAAGGTAGAAATGCCAGTAGAAAGGCTGAAAACCATCTGTTTAACAGCCTAAAGCCTCTCAGCTGGCTTCAAAACGAGACTTCCTCCCAAAAAATGAGGGTGGTTAAAGCCTGAGATGGGGAGAGAAGTTAGTGACGTTTTGTGAAGCGTCAGAAGGTCTTTGTACGAGCCTAACCTTCAACCAAAATGCAGACAAGCTCCCTCCTCTCCTGAGCATCACAGAAATGACCCCCAAAACCACCATGGTTTGACAGCAAAACACAGCAGCTCATCACTGCCATGAGAAGCCACCCCAAACTGGTGCCAAATCTCATGCAGAACCTCCCTCCCCAGCTCTGACCATTACTTGCAGGCTACTTTTACTGGGAAAAGAGAAGCAAAAGTCCTTACAGTAAACATCAGTTGGCAGCCTCCCAGAATGTAGTCCAGGAAGGAGAAATCTCTGGTTATCTGAAAGAAAAACCAAAAAAAAAAAAAAAAAAAGTGTTTCAGCAACTGTCATTTTTTTTTTCATGTGTTTTATTCAGGCCATGCAGGGCCTGTGCTTGGGAACACAAAGGAGGCAGAGGCAGAAGGGATCGGGGGGAGCCTGGGAAGAGCCAAGCTCAGTCAGGGGCTGAAGGAAACATCTCAGCGACAAAACTCACTTTGCAGGACTTGACAATGATGATCCCAGAGTTCTTGTAGTTCTTTTTCTTCTTTTGCTTTTTGGGGTTAATGCACTCTAGCTCGAGCTGTAAGACACAAAACAGACCCTGGTGTGAGGGCAGTGCTGGGCTGTGCCACGTGGCTGCATTTGCCACCAGTGGCCACGTCCTGCAGGCACCCTCCCTCCAGTGCTGAAGAGGAAGATTTTATTGCCAGGCTGTAGGTAGCAAATCCAGAGGAAAAACAGGCTCACTGCCTGCCTCTGGCACCATCAGCTTGCACAGTTCTAGGCAGGGCACTTTCATGCCTTTGTATCTCAGTTTTCCCAGACATAAAACTCAATGCAACAACACACATGGTGTTTCACACCCCCCCACACACCTTGGCCAAAATCTGCTCTTCTACTGAAGTCCCAGTGAAGACAGAAGTGCAAAGCCCTGCTGTCCAGGAGACTTCACAACATACCTTCAATCAGGTGGCATCTGCCAAGGCTTGTAGCCAGCACCTCAGGGGGCAGGGGGAGGCAGATGGGGACACCTTTGGCACAAAACTGGTGTGGAGTTGCATGGGAGCTGGCACTCCTGGGGATCAGACTGCCCTTGCTGCAGATACAGCCCCAGCAGCATTTCACACCCCCTCTGGCCCCTCAAACCACAGGGCACCCCCCAAATCGTGGGTGCTGCTTCAGACATCTCAGCAGAGCCTGATTTTGAGCCAAGTCTGCCTTAGCACAGATATTTTAGCCACAGCCATGGCTGGGTCACTCATGGTGTGGGTGGAAGGAGAAAGGAGTTTGGACTTGGCTTCTTCTCAGCATGGCTTGAGCGTCTCAGTGCAAGCACCCAAGTCCACCACTAGCCCCAAGGAGCCCCTTCCTCATTCTTCCCCAAAAGCACATCAGCACTTACTGGAGAGGCATCTTGGGCTTCACACAGCCTGGCCACCGAGGTCTGAAACTCCCCGATGAAGTCGTGCCCCCCGTCACTGTCGTAGTCATAACACACCACCTGGGGTGGAAGGAGCACAAAGCAGCCTCAGATGCAGCAACTGCCTCCTGTGAGGAGACCTGCTGAAGACCCCAGCCTCCCCTGCTGGAGACCCCAAACAAGGTGGTTTTTGTTGTTTTTGGGGGCGGCTCTCTCTGGTTTGTTGGTTTTTTTAATGAGCCAGCCATGGGGGTTTAGGTGTTCAATGGTCAATCCCAGAGCTGAGCCCCACAAAACAAACCAAAGGGGCCCCGTTACCTTTATCAGCTTCTCCACATCCCCATCACACAGTGACACCAAAGGCACAGTGAACGGCTTCCAGACAGGGTCCAGTGTGTACTTGATCACCTGGGGGGTGGGAGCAGAAGGATGCTGTTACAACAGGCACATCTGCAAGTGGAGATCAGCACAAAGCAGGGACAGGTCTTTGAGAGCAACCCAGGACCAGATTCCCAGTGGGGCAGGCCAGGAAAGCTGGAGAAAGCCCAGTCTCAGCCCTCTCCTGGCTCCATAACTGAGACACAGCAGCTCCCCCTCTCAGGTTGCAGCATGTATGAGTTACAACAGGCTTGTTTTCATTGCACTGGGTGATTTATCCACCCCCAGGGGCAATTAAACAAACCTGCCTGAGGGAGCAGCTGCGGCACACTGGGCAGCGTGGGCACAGCCATGCCCAGAGCATGGGCACAGCCACTCACCCCACAACTTCAAGGCCAGCAGCTACTATTTATGCCCTCTGCATCCCATTTCTTTCCCCCTACTCATTGCTTACCCCCCACCACCCCCCAGCACCCCAGCACAGCCCACATCCATCTGGGATCTGACCGCGGAGGAAGACGGAACAGCAGGAAGCTGCAACCAGCCCTGGAAAGCCAAAACAGCCCCGGGCACATCGAGCTCTCTTGTCTCATCTGTGTAACATCTGCTGCCTGAGCTGGAGAAATATTAATTGATGCTTTTTGACATTTCCTGAGAGAATGCAGCCGCTCGTTGGAAACCTCAGCAAGTGCGAGCGGGCTTTGGGCACAGGCTGCGTACACGGGAGATGAGGGCAGGGCAGGCAAAGACCCCCCCTCCACAGAGGTGCTGTGCTCCAAAAGAGAGATTCACGTGAATTTCAGGAGAGTCAGGCACAGGCAGCAGGTTAACCCTTCTCTGTGCAGGGCAAACACGGGGGATAATCTGGCGTGGAGGATCGTGGATCTTCGCAGCTGGAGCAGTAACAGCACAGAGCAGCGAGGGCGTCTTGTTTGACAGACAAGCTCTTACACGAGACCGGGGGATACCCTGACACTGCCAGCACAGTTTAGCTGGATTTGTAAACACCTCCTCCAGAAGGAAGAGCAGGGGGAGCCCATGCCCCCCAGGGTGCTGCCCACAGGCTGCTGGGTCCCCAGGGAGGGTGGGGAAGGATCCGGCATCCCTATCCCACGGCACCCAGCTGGGCATCCACACTTGGGCTTAAATAACAACGAGCACACTAATCCTGCCCTGCCAGACGGCTCTGCTGTGGCAGGAGAAGTGCCAGCAGCAGGCTGAGAGCTGGTTATATTCCTGCATGGAAAACCTACAAGGATGGGGGAACGTTTATTTCTTTGTATCCAGCCCCAGACACAAATATGGTCATAGAATCACAGAACGATTTGGGTTGGAAGGGACCTCGGAGATAACCCAGTTTCAACCCCCTGCCATGGGCAGGGACACCTTCTACAAGATCAGGTTGCTCCAAGTCCTGACCAGCCTGGCCTTGAACACTTCCAGGGATGGGTTGCCTGGTATGGGATTCCTCTGGGGGCAGTGGGATGCATTCAGGGTTGGTAAGGAGGAGGCTGAAAGAAAACTTGGGTAGACCCTGATCCAGTGAACAGGACAATGGAGGAACTGGGCAGCAAGCCAGAGGAAACACCAGTATATACATCTGCTCCCCACAAACCTGACATGTTATAGAGATCCAGTGATGGCTGGTGCACAGTTACCTTCCCAATTCCCACGCCTGCTCCAGGAGGAAGGGCTGGAGGTCACTCCAACCCCCCCCCCGTCTGAGAAACGTGTCTCGGTGAGTCAAAGCCCAGCTACCCACACTAAACCAGGAGGAAACAACCAAGCAACGTCGCAGCCTGCTCCCACAGAAACACAGGAGAAATACTAAGGCTGACATGAATTAAATATGCATGGAAAGGTGTGTGGGAAAGCACCAAGAAGTAAACAGCAGAGCTGGGATTGTAAGGACGGCCCATACCGGTGCCACAGGGTGTTACTCACGTCCTGGTGCTCACGTGGGTGTGCAAGTGAGGGAAATCCTCTTGGACTTTGCACAGAAGTGGTAAAACATACAAGGAGACTTTGTAAATAAACACCACTCTCTCCTTCCGCCTGAGCTCATCCTGTGTTTTGTTACAGCAGTTTGCTGCAGTGGGACAAGGGGCACCTCAACCAAGCCTTGAAGGGACAACAACAGAGATGGGGAAAAAGGGGGAGTGAGAGGGGTGTAATGGAGCACTCCTCCTCCACCACAGAGGCTGCTGTGAGCATCCCCCCTCCTCTTTCTGCCAGCTGCCAGGGGCTAAGTGCAAGCAAAGAAAGCCTTGAAACAAGCTTTGAGGAGGGAAAAAAAAACCAGTTAAAAAGTACTTATTAGTTTGATGTTAAAGCAGAAGCTTCCTGTTTCTCCCTGCCCATGCTGTGCCTGGTATTCATAACATCACTGGCTTTAACAGCATGAGAACACAACCAGAGGGAGCTGAGAACAAAATATCACAGCAGGTATCAATGGGGGGAGAGGGAGGGGTCAGCTGGCCCTGATCATCCCCACCAGGACCCCCGTACAGGTCTCTACTTCCTTGGCTGCAGCTCTGGCTCCATGAGACACGAGGCCCAGCGCTCACATCCCGAAGCTGGAGGTGCCCAAGCATCCTCCCAGCTTAGCTGAAGGTCTGGCAAAAATTCTTTTTAACCTTTCCTCCCTGCCATTCCCTGGGCCACCAGGAAGAGAGCCTGAAATCCCTGGATGCCAGACTGCTTTATGGGGGATTGATGAGAGAAATTCATGAAGGGCAAGAGGAGATGCTGGAAGGATGAGGGTGTCTCAGCAGCTCGGGTTAAAGTTTTGCTCACCTCTGTTCTGTGGACCAGCATCCACTTCCCATCGTCACCTGGTTTATGGAACTCCAAGAAGGGGTCTGACTTCCCAAAAAGGTCCTGGGGGGAGAAGAAACAGGATGGGTTACACGGTGCTCTGCAAGCAGCAACAGCTGGTCCAAGAGAGATCCTTCCCTGGCCGTGCCAACCCTGCAGACACCCTCCTGTCCTCATGGGAGCAGCTCAGGCACGCTGGCAAACAGGCAGCACCCGAGGGCAGCATCCTGCCCACCACCCTGTCCTGATCCTGAGAACCCCCCTGATTTCCACACCACATTTCAGCACTGATGTGGAGGGCGTGTTGGCACCCCAGCCCGTGCCTGTGGGATGTGCCAGAGGGTGCCCAGTACCCAGCAAGCTCTCTGGACACGGATGGCACAGAAAACAACCCCAGCTGGGAGGCAGCTGCGTTTGGGCTCGGAAAAACATCCGAAGCTTCAAAGGAAAAACAGAGTTATGAAGTGCATGAGTGTCTTGGGGGAAAAGGGAAAAAAAAAATTAAAAAAATCCACCCTCCTACACAGAGCAGTAAAGCACAAGCAAAGGAAATCTTTAAGGAGCGAGCTGCCCTGGTGCTGACAGAGATCATGTAGCACCCTGAGAGATACGCAGCCCTGGGTCAGTGTGTGCTGCCTCTCCTGCCAGCGTCTCCTCAGATAATCTCCTGATAAAGGGCTGCTGCTTTATGAGAAATATGTACACACACACACACACACATCCCTGCTGGGTGTCGGCACGGGGGCTGCTTTGGCACCCACAGCGCGGGCAGCGCTGGTGGCACCGATGCGGAAACTCCAGCTTTTCTAAGCAGAGCTTCGTCCCCATTCAGAAAAAAACTAAGAAGCAGCTAACAAGAAATCAAGCCCCAAATGCTCCAGATGATTTACTGAGAGCTCAAGTCATTTCAGTTGGTATTTTCCTCCCAGAGGAAAATGGGTGCCCGAGTGCTGCAAAGAGCTGGAGGAACTTCCTATGGGTTTGAACGGGAGCTTTCTGGGCTTACAAGTGATGCAGTGGGGATGAGAGGGGGTGTGCATGGAGCAGGAGCAAGCACAGACACCCCAGGACCCCATTCCCACAGCCAGCCCAGGAGGTGGCAGCTTGGATGGACATGGGCTCTAGTGATGCCCCAGCAGAAAATCCATCAACACTTCTATTTAATCCTGTTTCCAAAGCCAGCCAGAAAAGTCAATCACTCCGAAGCGTTTTGGCTCAGAGAAACTACAAACTGCTTCAGTCAAAATTCTTCTGCCAGAGGAGCAGGCCATAAGGGTTCACAGGGACACTGCCTGCTGAGATGAGACTATTTTTCTCCTACCCTTGTTCACACGTTCGTAGGAGAGAAAACCAAGCCATTCTTTCTGCGGTGTTACAGTTATGGCACAGCTCTGATCCTGCTCACCCACCACCTGGACTTGGCACTTTCAAGCTTCACAGATGGATTAAAGATCCCTTTGGTGAGTACCTGACCTGCCCATGCTGCCTTAACCTCCAACACAAGGCGGCTTCATCAGCGCCAGCCCAGCGTGGGCTGGTGCAGGCACCGGCTCTGATGGCAGTGGGGAGCTTTGAAGGATATCTGCTCCCATCCCACATGGAGCAGCCTGCTTTGCAGGTCTGGTCAGCCTTGTTCTGCTCCAAGAGAGGTGGGAGATGCCTCCAAGCGACAGGATTGTGGGCTGCTGTTTTAAAACATCCAACCCACAAACATCTCACCCCTGCAGACCTGGCAGGAGATGGAAACCGAGCAACCAAAGGAGCTCGGCAGATCAGATCGATCTGCAAACTCGTCCAAGAAACTAAACCATCCAAACTGGTCCTTGCACAACATGGACAAGGAGGGCTGAGGTGGCACTTCCAGCAGATACAGCTCCCCATGGCAGAAGGAGATGCCTGGGGGCAAGCACAGCTCCAGGCACAGCTGGTGGAGAGGGGTGCCCACAAGCTTCAGCTCGGCACGTGCAGCAGGATGACCCCACGGCCCCACCACGAAATCCAATCCTTTCCTCTGATGTCTGAGCCTCCAGCCATGCTCCTCAGCTCCATGCTGCATGGTACAGGAGGTTGTAACCCCCCAGGCTGCAACCCCACCCCTGGAGTTTTGTTGCTTATCCACCTCTCTGCTGTCTTTCCTAAGCTCAAATGAGTTTTACTCAGCTCCCACACTTGCATTCCATCCGTGACCAATAACGACCCCAAAACACTGTTTGTCATCCAATTTCCTTGTTCAAGGACTATTTTAATTTGCATGAAGTGACATGAGCATCCTTCATGCCCCTGAGCAGGGCTTTGAGCGCTGCAACACCACACTGTGCTACGGGAAATGGCAAAGTAACCTCACCAGTCCTTGGTGACAGGAGGCACTCACTGAGGATGAGCTTTCTGCTGACCCTATTGATAACCTGGAGGGGGACCCAGAAAGAACAGGGTTATTCACAGTCCTCATCCCAGTGTAACCAGGGTAGATGTTGTATTTCTGTACCTTGACTATGGGTTGGAAGGGCAGCAGACCCACAGCTAACACGTCCTAGTGGAAGGAAATCAAAAGATGCCACCTTTGTATAACCTGGTAGAGAAACTTGGTTGCAAACCAAACTGCCCATGGAGCAAGTGATGCCACCAATGAAGCTGCTGGTGTAAGAAGTGGATGTTTGCCTGAGGCACCAGCGAGGACCTGGGTCCTTGGCCCTGCTCTTCACCACTACCTCAGCTGCAAAGAGATGCTGAAGCACGAAGGAAGGGCACCAAGTCTGCTGTGAAATCCCATCCCTTGCTTCACAGGGGAGCAGAGGCTTTTTCTTGGGGTGCTGGAATAAAACTGTCGCATCAGGGATGTCTTCACTGACAGACAAGGGGCTGACCCTTGGCCACATCTCAGAGGAAGCCCCCAGAACATTCATGACGTGGAGGGGATTTCTTACAAGGGGCATTTAGCTCCTTGCACTAGGCTAGATAATCAGGAGGGCAAGAAAACAGCCACTCCCAACAGGTGGGAAAAACACTTGGATAAACCAGACATCCATCCAGTTTGGACAATGGGACTGGACAAACCACACCTCCTCCCCCAGCAAACACCCTTCTGCCTGGCTGCTTGCTTTACCCTGTTTTCAAACAAACAGAGGGCCATCCTGCCAATAACACAAGCTCTGGAGAGACTAGGAAGAAGGGAAAAAAATAATATTCCCATTGATTGCTTAGCAACAGCACTGGTTCAAGAGGAATAGCTCTGGTTGCCTGGTAAATAAGGTCAGAAAACGCCGTTCACAAGGGCTCACCAATTCCTGTGCACCATACCCAAAGTAAAACTCATGCATTACCTGCCTCCATCAGACCAACACCTATTCCTCAGAGAAGTCAGTCTGATACATAAGCAGATGTTTACTCCCTTTCCAGTGGGTCTGGAGACCACAAGCCAGGAGCTCTCTCAGCACATCTGAGATACAGGTTCAAGCAGCATCAAAACTTGCAGCTGTCAGGAGGCACTTTCAAACGACTACCAGTGAAGCAGTAAATCTGCTGTCTCTGGGCCATGCTAGTACACAAATCCTGTGCCACATGGAATCTTTCCTGCTCCATGTCTGTGGTGCAGAAAGCAATGGGGAAACTGAGGCACAGGCATACCCAGCAACCAGGGGCACTACCAGGACCTGAACCCTCAGGTTCTCCAGCAGGACTCTTTTCTGTCACTGTTGCACCCCAAGCAGAGATTTCTTTAGATGCCCAGGACACAGCTCCACTCACCTTTTTATCCAGTTTTCTGCCAGCCATGCTCAGAGTAATCACCCTGTTATCCGAGAGCTCCTGGGCAGCTATCTGAAAGACAAGGGAAGGTTGTGTTCATTTTTAGCATTAAAAAAAAAAAAAAAAAGAAGCTTCTGGTAAAAACCTCATTCCTTTCCTTGAGTGTCACTCTGGAGCTGGTCTCACATGGCTTTTCTGCACCAGGGCTCATTCAGGATGTGGAGAAGCCTCCAAGGACTAAGCCAAGAGGAAGCAGAAGCCACATAAAACCCCTTGCCAGCAAGATGTGGCACCTCATCCTCCGTGTCCCAGGCAAAACACAGCTGTCCCATCCCTTAGGGGAGATGCTGGTGACACCCAGGACTTGAGCCATGTCTCTGCACTGCCACCTGATAAGAGAGCCCCAAGGATGAAGACTCCACCATTGCTCCCAAGGAGCCACAGCAGGCAGGAGTGCAGCCTGGACTGCTTCAGCTCAGAGACTTTATTCACATACACACTCCAGAAGGGCTTCAGCTGCCAACCACCAATGGGCCACTTCTGTCTGGAATGTGGTCTAATGAATCTCTTGGTATTTCAAGGGAACATTTATAACAAAACCCCACATTTATTCAGTTTTATTCCCAGCCTTTTTCTGAATCACTTGTCTTTTTTTTTTCCTGTGTCCTGCCCAAGCATCTGCTCCCCACCTCTCCCTTCCTCAGCTCCCTGGAGTGGGCTGAGCCTGTTCCCCAGGATCCCTGGCTACATCCTCCTCCTCCTCCTCCTCCTCGGGCAGGAGCTGGCACCAGAAGAGCCAGGAGCAGGGCAAGAGGTCTGCAGAGGATCCATTCACCACATATAAAGCCTACTTTTCCCCTCTGCTCCCTACAGAAGTCCCCCATTGCAAAGCCACGGCACCAGTTTTCTCTCCCACCTAGTCCTTGGTGGGTGTGCACAGCCACCAAAACCAGCAGGAGGAAGAAGAGCTGCAGGGAAGCAGATGAAATCTGCCCTGTGCTGATCCCCACAAAAGCATGTCCAGTTGGTATCCAGCGTTTTAGGGCTCACTGCAGGCTGTGTAAAAGCCAGATTGTGCAGACAAGTCAGGAATCTCCTTGTGCCACCCTGCCACAGGTTGCAAGTGGCGTTTTCTCTTGGACAGTAGGGAGAAGATCTTGGGATTGACTTCTACAAACACAGCACTTTGCTTTGGGATCTTCCCCTCTCTTCACACCCAGGGACCTGCACACAGTCCCTTCCATCCAGCCAAGGTTCTTCTGCTGCATTCACCCCTGTGTCATCTCAGTTAAGGAAACAGATAGTCTGGCAAAACTGAAGGGAATGGGGGTGAAGAAGTCAACCTTTGGCTCCAGACTCCATGTTCTGTATGGGTGAGTCCAAAGCTGAAGCCTCTCCTGCAGTGGTGTCCACAGCCTGTGCCAAGCAGCAGGGAAAGGAATCCACCCCACACAAGACCCTGTTGCCATCACCTGCTCCAAGCCAGGGCAGAAAACAGCAGATCAGAAAATGGTATCAGCTGTACAAAAAGAAGCAGACAGTTCTGATCCTTGAGTATTAATGACACATTAGTGGCAGATCAGGACCTTCCTTTTTTTAAACTGTGCAACCTTTGAACTTGACTGGAAACTTTTCACGTGGTGCAGCTCTTCCCACATGGGAATGCTGAGGGTCTGTTCCTGGGGGGTGGCACACGGCATCAGGTACTGCCTCTCAACTTCACTGCGGCTTTTCCTCTTGCATTTAAAGATTAACTGCAGCAACTGAGAGAAAAGCATCTTCCTCTAGAGCAAACATCCATGGAGATGCCCTTGCAGCACCAGGTCCTGGGCTTTTAAACCTTTCCAGTGCTTTCAAATCTGAGGGAAGTTTAACTGGGAGACGGAAGTTTAACTCCTTGCTGGCCTTTTCTTCCTCACCTTTGCAGCCCAGCTGCACATCTCACAAAAACCCATAACACAGCAGAGACCCAAAAATGATGGGAGCTGTGGCAGAAGGGAAACACACCTAAATTTAGTCTTTTCTTTTTTAAAAGAACACCGCTCAAGAGATCCGCAGCGGGAAGGCCTCTGCCCGAAGGGGTCTGCATCGGATTCGGCAGCTGTTGCTATGAGAGTGGTTGCCATGGCACAGCTCCATCCTCATCCTACAAATAAAATCACCCATCCCTGGAAAAGGAATGAGCCCTCTTACCTCTCACTACACCAGAGAGGTCTGAGCAGGCGCCTTGTACCAGATAACAAACAACAGCAGCAGAGATTTACTTTGCACTTCTCCAGATTGAGGTTTTCCTATTTCTGAGACTGAGGGAGGAGAGTCGTAGAATTGGGCACCAGACACTGAGCAAGGTAGTCCCTGTCCCAGAGAAATCATCCTCTAAACAGACCAAAGCAGCCAAGAGAGTAGGAGGTAAAGTGAAAAACATTCACAAGATGCAGCCCTGTCTCCTGGACCCCAGGTGAGTGCCCCCCATCCACCTTTACACACTCAGTAGGTAACATAAAGGAGTAACTGTACCGTTATCATCCCTTTCCCAGCCGGCTTCCCATTCCCCAGAAGGAGAGTCCGGGTTATTTTCTTGCTGGAGACGATCTGGAGAAACCAAAGAAAATAAAATTGTGATCTTACAAGTGATCAAAAGCAGACCCATAAGCAACTGATCATGGCTCAGGTTAGTTAATTCAGATTAAGCACTTGCAACGGTAGAAAAAAGGCATCATGTTCAGGGGTGATCCTGAGAGTGGGAATATCACCAGTGACATTCCAGCCCGTGGGGTGGCAGGGCAGGGAAGTGATGGCCCAAGAGGCTTCCCACTGAACCCAGGGAGCTGCTCCTTGGTGGAGGAGGTCAGTGGGACCTCACACAGAGAGAGCTGCTGCCTTTTGTTCCCAGCAAAATCACCACTCAATCTCTCAAACTCCAATTTAAGCACCTCTAACACGACCCCTGCCAGCAACCTGCTCGCAGGCCACGCTCCCGTGGGTGGATCCTGATTACAAGCTGGATGCTCTCCCCCAGCACCATTCTGGACCCCCTGCACAGGAGTCAGCACCCCTAAAGGCACGTTCTCCCCTTCACTTCTGGTTTGTGAGAGGCCAGGCAGGACGATCAGGGAGATGAATTAAAGAGATTTTTTCCTCATCTCAGGGAGTTTCGGTCGCCTTCGGATCTGGGGAACCTGTAATTTTTCCTCACGAGGCGCAGACCCACACGTGGGGATCCAGCAACCTGTGCTCTGCTCCCATATACAGTGGGTCCCCCCTCGAGACCAGATAAGCTTTAAAGGTCTCTTCCAACCTAAAATATTCTCTGATCCTGTGATTTTTTTGCCATTTCAAAGTAAAAACCCTTTTCCATTGTGGCGAGCCAGCCGTGTCCCGGTGCTTTTGATCCACAGGAATCACCAGCCAGTGTAACCAGATGTTTGTGCCACAGTGGGTACAGGTAGCAGAAAACTCCTCACAACCCTGGCTAGCAGAAACCACAGACACTCCCCAGCCTGCAGCCTGATCCCTGTTACATTTCCTTTGGCCACAGAGGTCATTACAAGCCTGTGAATGATCCAACCATCCTTTTAAATCCTACCAGAGACCTCATTAGCTGCACTAAGCAATCTGTCTAATCTGACAGAGCTCCAGTGCAAACTCGAAATTGAGAAGTCAGATGCTCACTGGGCCATTGCTGCTGCCCACAGCTGCCCCTCGCTTCTGAGAGCTCATGGAAACATCTCACCAGACAAATTCCAGCCACCAGAAAACCCACAGTGGGGTGGTCAGACCCACAAGTTCCTCCTGCTCTCTGTTTCACCACTCTCCTCACCCCTGTGCACGTGCTACCCCTCCAGGCCACCTCTGCCCCACGACCAGGCTGTGCTGCAAGCCCACCCTGGCCACAGGGAGAGGAGGATGAAAGGATTTCAGGGGAAAAAAGGGAAAGGAGAAGATCCCTCCATTCCAAGCTGATGCCTTGTTGAGGACTAAACGTCATCAAGAAGCTGACATGGGAACTGCCACAAAAACTGGGCACACAAGCTAAGCTCTCTTTTTTTGCAGAGTGGAAATGCTGGCTCAGAAGTTCTGAGCCCTCTTCCCTCTGACAAAGCCCACCAGCTGTGCCCAAAGACACAGCGGACAGTGATGGCACCACGGCAAAACAATCAGCTGTTCTGAGAGAGCCCTTGGACGTGAAACCTGCCAAGTGCTGCCCATCCCCAGCATTGCCACAGCCCACGAGGGTCTGTCCAGGCTCATGCTCTGACATAATCACTTTCCCAAGCACCAGAAGTGTTGGGCTCTTCTGGGACACCCAACAGGCAGCAGGAGATGGGTCAGATTCCTCCACCTGAATACCGATAATGTTCCTCTCCAGCACGCAGAGCCCTGGACTGCTGCAGAGACACATTTAGGAACAGCAAGGTTTTCCTGTTTCTTTATGTCCATAAATTCTCTGCTTGCAGCTTCCACCAGGACCACGACCTTCCCCAGCAGCCCTGCTGAGCTGCCCCACTCGTGGGAGCCGGCTGTGCTTCCCCAACAGCAGAACTGCTGGTGGAGGATGGGTTTGGGCTAAACCACTGACCACGGGCCAGGGCTGCTGCCTGCACTGCCTCTTAACTTCTGCAGGAGCAGAATTAGGTCATCACAGAGCGCCTCCAAAATTCCAGACGCTAAACTTCAAACCCTGCAAATGTCAGTGCTCTGCCAACACGTCGAGCTCTTGAGCTGGCAGTGGTGAAGTCCTTTGTGCATGCAGTGCCATCCTGCAGTCTGTGTAATACAGTGATCACCTTCGTGAGCCTCCCTGAGCCTCCCTGCTCTCCACACTGACCCACCTATTACAGAACCTCCTTCCTCCCCACTCCCAGCACTGGAGCAGCTTCTCCCAGCCACAGGAGCCCGGAGCTGCTGCGAAAGAATGGGGAAAAAAAAAAAAATCCCCCTCATTCTCTGCTTCTGAGTCAGAAGACAAAGACAGTTGGAGAAGGGAGCTGCCAGCTTCTAACAGGGTCTGGGCTCATGAAGGAAAAGACCTTCCAAAGGCTTATAAATCACACTGTGTCCTGAAAGCTTTTCCATGGGAAGAGTAGAAGACGTTCACCAGCGTGCTCAGCCAGGAGAGATGATTTGCTACACAACAGCAATGGACAAAGCACTCAGAAAGAGAAAAAGCTGAGATAGGAGGGTAGACAGCAATGCATCCTGACTTTAAACACCTGGAAGTTTTTGCAGGCCCAAACCCAACTGGTCATCAGGGCTCTCACTGTAACCCATGGTGAGACACAGGTACCTCCAGAAGCTTCCAGCTGATGCCTCTTTGCCAGCACCAGCAGAAACCCACACCATGACTAGCTTAGACTCCAGCAAGCAGACAACAGCCCTAATGTGGAAGGCTTCAATCTCAACAGCTGAAGTGTGACGAGCAAATTAAATTAGCTTTGTCAGGAAGGACCCAGAAAAGTTTGCAGTGGATAAGAGCAGCAGCTGTAATCCCACCCCGTCCCTGTGGCTGATGTGATTTGGGGTCCCCCTGCTGCAGGGACCTCAGGGGCTCACCATGCCCAGGGTGCAGGAGAACTCGCCCAGGAAGTCGTGCTCGTACAGCTGCGTGCTCGACTTGTCCTGGTCGAACAGGGCAAACTTGAGCTTCTGCACCTCCTCAAAGTGGTAGTCGATGATGAATTTCTTGGCAAAAGCCGGGTTGAGGTTGTTCACGGCCGTCTCTGTCCTGTCGAGCTGCAAAGAAGATTAAAAAAAAAGGCATTTAGGCACTTGCAACTTGCACCTTTGTCATTGCTGGGTCTCTTCTCTGACTTCAGCCAGAGCAAAACCACAGTTTTAGCCAAAGTGCCAGAAAGTGGGAAAACTGGGAAACTGAGGCTGAGAAAAGCTGGTGTATTGACTTCTGGAAGTCAGTGGCCAAGGAGAGTCTGAACATCAGGCCCCACAGTTCAGCCTGGAGAAGAGGAAACTCCAGGGAGACCTCAAAGCACCTTCCAGCACCTAAAGGGGCTCCAAGAGAGCTGGAGAGGGAGGAATGGCTTCAAATTGACAGATGGCAGGGTTAGGTCAGATATTGAGAAGAAATCCTTCCCTGTGAGGGTGGGGAGGCCCTGGCACAGGCTGCCCAGAGAAGCTGTGGCTGCTCCATCCCTGGAAGTGTCCAAGGCCAGGTTGGATGGGGCTTCCTGACCTGACCTCATCTCACAGCCAGGACGCCCAGTCATGGGCAGGACTGAGCCTGCCTGTGCATCCCAGGTGCCAGGGCAAGGCCTGTGCAGGAAGCAGCCCCCGTGCTGGCATTCCCGGGAAGCAGGACAGCAGGGTGTTTGCCAGAGCCACAGAGCCAGGAATAAGCAGAGCAGAAAAAAACCTCAATTAAAAAAAAAACACAAAAACAAAAAACACATACCTTAGTCCCAAAGGAACTCATTGAGAACAGGAGGCAGGTTTTGGAGGGGTTGAGTGGAAATGTGGTGAGTTTGCTATATATATATACACACCCAACGATCGCAGTGGTTTTTTTTGAAGTTGCTCGCTTAGTCTGTCTTAATTGCCAAGAAACGACTAAAGTAAATGCTGTGTTCCCAGAATAGCCACCTGCTGCACTCTGGGGAACCGAATCCATCAACACCAGTGGGCTGTGAGCTGGCCAGGGCCACACACCTTCACACAGACCCCTCCCTCTCCGCTGCCACCTCGTACCGAAGGAGCCAAGCACCTGCTCCGAGGCGGGGTGGACCAGGAGCAGAGGTACCCCCAGCTCTGCCCTATTTCAGCAGCACAACAAATGCAAGTGCCCTTTCAAGACCAGAAGATGAGACTGCACAGGCAGCAAATATAAATTTTAGCTCCTTTCATGTTCTTTCAATTACTGGGAAGCCAGAGTGAAGGGGAACCAGTCCTTTCACTCCCAGACACCAGTTTCACGGAGATAACTTGAGGTTCCATCTCCAGTTCTGTCCTGAAAGGGGTGGCCCAGGAGAAGGGGAGGAGGACCCCAAGCAACTCGAGATAACCCTTTGGAGTGATGAGGCTTCCTTCAACGCCCAGATCAAAGTGTTTAATCTCCTGCCTAGTGTCAGCATGAAGCACAGTGTCCCAAGCCCCAGTTGACAACTGCACAAGGTTTGGTCTTTGGTTTGATGAGCACAAATCACCTTGCTGGTGACTACCACATATTAGGCCTCTTGACACAACATCACCTGCTATCAGCTCCTGCCATCCCCTTGTCCCCAGAGCTTACAGGTCTGCAGACTTTGGAAAGAGCAGAGGTTGCTTTGCCACCCAGGAGCAGAAAGGCACAAGGGTTTTTTAAGAGGCAGCCAAACTAATTACAGATACCTGTTTGGATATGAGCCTCAAAGGGCCATGGAGATGATTAGAGGGATGGAGCACCTCTACCATGAGTAAAGGCTGAGAAAATTGGGACTGTTTAGCCTGGAGAAGAGAAGGCTCCAGGGAGACCTTAGAGCACCTCCCAGTACCTAAAAGGGTTCCAAACTGGAGAAGGACTTTGGAAGAGGGCACGGAGTGACAGGACAAGGGAGCAAGGCTTCCAGCTGACAGAGAGCAGGGTTAGATTGGATATGAGAAAGAAATTCCTCCCTGTAAGAGTGGTGAGGCACTGGCAGAGAAGCTGTGCCTGCCCTGTCCCTGGATGTTGAACGGGGTTCTGAACAAGGGCTGTGGCAGGGGAGCTGGGAGAAGATGATCTTTAAGGTCCCTTCCAAGCCAAACCATTCCATGATTCTGAAAATCATAGAACATGAAACCAGGAGACCATCTCCAGCAACAGCCCTTGAGTTCAG